>NC_057803.1:443894557-444214973 GCF_018294505.1 Triticum aestivum | reverse complement strand
CTCCTCGTCCTGCGAACCACCGCGCGCGTGGGTGAGGGAGAGGCGTAGTAAGCAAGCTTCTCCTCGTTCGGCGAGTTGACGGGACACATCAAAGCAGTACTAGTACTAGTAGTAGTCCATACTGCGTCCTTTCCGATTAATATGGCTTAATTTGAAACGAGAAAAATACACTGGCGGTCAACGTATGTAACAATACGCTCTTTACGGTCACTATATATAGTTTTGCGGCGATTATATGATCACTAGCTCATCGTAGAGCACCGTATTGCACCCTACTGACTCGCCACATAGTCGACGTGGCACTTTGTTGACTGGTTAAATTGTCACCTGGTTTTTGGGTCCCACCTGCAGTTGGCAGAGCAAAGAAATCAGTTAAACAAAACTTTACGCAGGCGCGACACGAGTCCAACCCTTGCGCGCGAACCGCCTTGGCTGTGTATGCGAGTGCATGCACATGTCCTCCCTCGGTCTTCCAGCAAAGAGTGTACATCGGCTATAAAACAAAGAGTGTAGTACATGATGTACATCTACACTTCCAATGCATTTAGCCTTTAATCTAAATCAATATTGATTGACTAATGCACCAACTTGTGCTGTAGGTATAGGCTACATGTCTATCCTTAATTACAGCATGCAACAACCTTCATTTAATCTTCTTATCTCAATGGTCGCATGCACACATAAGTCTGCTACTTTTGGGCGTTAATTATGCCCTGGTCAATGTGTAAATCTCTAAATGTACAATCTTTCACGGACTTAGGGAGTAGGTTGAGCACTTGAGCGTGAGCGTGTGTGTTGCGTCGTGTGCTGTGTGCCGCATGGGTGCGTGAGTGTTGCGTGCGTCCATGTGTACGTGTGAGTGTTGCATGTTGAATGCATGCATGGGGCTTACTCCCTCCCATTGACATGTTCATATTTCAAGCTTCCTCTGTTCCCTCCATATGGTGATACTCCCTCTGTTCCCAAATAGTACGGAGTAAAAGCCTCCCTCTGTTCCCGAATACAGAGTATTTGTCTTTCTATAGATTTCAACAAGTGACTAGGTACGGAGCAAAATGAGTGAAGTGAGCGTAGAGGCATAGGGATACTGTAGAAAGGAAGTCCTCGCAAACCATTATTCCCCATCTAGGTCAAAGAGAACTATTCAACTAGTCTTCACAGTGAAGTGACAATACACACTGCAGCAGATGGGACACGTAATTAATAAGCTGAACCAGCGTGTTGGTGTTACTAAATCAGCATTACCCAGTACTGCCATCTCTTCTTCTTCCTTCTCTCTTCCCCATCGCCGGCCGCACACCATTTACCCCCGCTCACTACTTGCCCGCCCACGCCATCTTCCTTGGTAGCTCGCGCGTACCATATCCCCCCGCTCACTTCTCGACCACACGAGGAGAAGCTTCTTCGCTTGCCCGCCCGAATCCACTTCCCCGCTGGCTCGCAGGCATCGAAAACCCCAATGGCAGAACCGACTGACACGCAGAGCCGCGATTGGAATTCCCTCCCCGATGTTCTCTTGGAGCAGATCTGTAGTCGTATGGACCTACTCAGCACCGTCCATCTGGCCGCATGCTCGGTGTCTTTGTACTGTCTACTCATCTGCAACCGGCCGACTCTTTTCAAGACACCCTGCTTGCTGATGCCCGATCCTCGCAGGTGGCCCAGACACCGACTTGACGATCCTACAGAGGTTGCCGTGGTGCCCCTCGACATGCTACCACTACCCGTCCACCTGTCCTTCATGCACGACCACTACTGGGCGGGCATGAAGGCCAACTGGATCGTCCTCATCCACCACACCGGTAGTCCGTGGCGTCTCGTGGATATCTACACCCAGCGAGAGATCACCCTTCCATCATTGGATACCGCCGCCATCGAGCCTCGTGGCCCGCCGGACACTCCTTCCTACTACGCACGAGACGCGTCAAGCTTTTGGCTCGACCTCTGTTTGCAGAAAGTTGTAATCTGCGAAGTGCCCACACCATTAGAAGACTACATGGATTACAATCTCATTGCCTTGTTCAACATGGGATTAGTCTATCTGGAATCCGGTCGCCATACATGGTTATGGCTCATCATCAATCCTGTTGAGGCAACATTTCTGTCTGATGCTATAGTGCACGATGGCGTCGTTTATGCGGTCGACGCACAGATTGGCTGCCTATACTGGTGGAATCTATCGTCGTGTAATTGTTATATCTCATCTCATCTTTACCTTATGAATACGACTGCCTGTTCATTTGTTACAAATTTAGAATGCATAGCATGTCTATAACCACATCATTGCTATATGTTCCTCTCATTTCCTAGATTTTTATGACCACACATGTTATTGTTAGAGTTGATATGAGAACAATTGGCATCTAATGATTGTTAGAATACATATTATGAGCATAACATCATGATTGCTATATGTTACTCTCGTTTACAAGATTTTTATAACAACACATGTTATTGCTTAGAGTTGATATGAGAACAGTAGTAGTAAGTGCTATGGTAGAATATGAGTAGGCGCTGTCATAGCTGTTTTCCTCTCATTGTTACATGATGTTTGAACCATGACACATTGCTAGAATATGAAAGCCATTGGCTTATTTTTTTAACTTGGGGTATGATTATGACCACGACATTGCAATGCTCTGTCTATGATATGTGTCACTATTATAATAATCTTAATTCCACACATACTCTGAACATGATTGTTTATTTTTGTCCTTTTGGTCTCCAATTTGAATTGTTGCAGCAGACGCAAATGCGCTGGCCTTCATGATTCCAGGACCTGGAATCATACCAGCCGATGGCTGGTGGTTTATCGCTCGTTCAGCTGACGGCGGTCATTTGATGCTCATTTGCAAGTACCAAATTGACCAAACCATTACATCAAACCACATACAGTACAATGCGTGGGGCGTTCGTGACATTGATGGCTATGGATGCTTCATGTTCGAGAAAGATCCCAGCTCCGTTGGGCCAGGCGTATTCAACTGGAGGCGGGTTTACAGCCTTGGCAACCACTCCTTGTTCCTCGGGCTCAATTATCCGATCATCCAAACAATCATCGATCATATCACCGGCGATGGTTACTATGCTATGCAACTTCCATTCGCAAGGGGGGGGGCTGTGTTTACACATCATACCATGGGTTTCATGAATCACCATATCCAGAGATTTGTCGACACAGCTTGTTGCCAGATAATCTTCAGTGTGTGAAAGGCCTCAAGCTTCCATGTGATGGTTGGCTTTTGCAAACACGACATGTGGCGATGTGGTTCATGCCAACAGCAAATATGCACAACTTGATTCGTGCTGATATATAGACTGAGCCATGTATTTTGTTGTTGTAGCACGACCCTCTTTTGTTGGATATTATGTACTGTTGTTAGTTTGAAGCACTCCTCTGGTTTGAAGGATAGATACATTCCTTGAATCAAGTGCATCCTAACTCACCTGCGTAGGATGTACTGATAATGATGATGGAGATGCTGTGCAGAAGCCATACACACACACACACACACACACACACATATATATATATATATCAGTTAGGCTTCAAGTGCGTACTTGTTAGTTAAACCTATGTATAAATTGTGACACTAAATACGACTAGTAAGTACTCCAGTACAGTAGCAGTACTAGTATACGTCGGTCAAATTATTCATCATGTCCACGCATTGAATTGACGTGACAACACGCTGCGTGTGAGGTGACACAAGAATCCCGGCGGCGTGTTCGGGTATTCTGAACTTCAGATTTGGAGTACCACTTATCTATCGAAATCTTTCATCATTCACTTAAAACAATCGATTGATCATACATTGAGTACCATATAACTGGAATTACCGACTGCAAGTCGAAGAAGGATTGGCCGGTGCTGCCGGCTGGCGTCAAGTTCAATCTCACGGATCAGGAGCTGACAGCGCGAGATTTCAGTCTCTCATCGATTTGTTCATACCAACTATCGACAGCGAGCACGGCATATGCTACACCCAACCTGAGAAACTTCCAGGTAAGACACCGATCGGCCGTCTACTTACACAAACATATTCCTTTGTTTATAGCTCTATTTTTCTTTTTAGAGGCAGACCTGGTGAAGCAATTACAATTTGACAGTTAATAAAAGTGAAACAAGTGACTGCAACATGCCAAAGATGTTATGAAAATGCCAACTAGGTACACTAAAACCTGTATTCCACAATACTGCAGGTATCACACTGAGTGGCCTAAGGAAGCATTTCTTCCAGCGCAATTCCAGGGCGTTCAAAAGGGGCACATGGATGTGTCGCAAGATACAGTCGAAGTGCGGCACGCACGCAATGTGGCACAACACCGGCAATACCTTGCCGGTGATGGTCAATGGCCGGTAGACGGGCAGCAAAAAAAGGTTCTGGTGCTGCACACCAACAAGAACTTCGACCAGCAGAGGACCAACTGGGTGATGCACCAGTACCACCTCAGGGACCTGGAGCAAGAGAAGGAGCGGGAGCTGGTCCTCTATAAGATTTTCTACCAGACGAACACTAGGGCCAGGAGTAAAAAGATTATAAGTTAGTTTGGTATTGGTTGTTGTACTACCTTGTCGTCCGCAAGTTGGTATTGTTGTTAACGATCTTTTGGTATGAACTTGCATTTGCTTCCAACCATCATGCCGAGGGTCGACGTGGATAAAAAGCTGAATCATTTGTTTCGAAACAAATTTTCAGGCACCTGATTTTTATTTGATGGGTAGCATAAGCACCCGCCGTTCGAATTCCCAGTTCTCCAATTTTTTCGAAACAAGTGCATGCACTTATTATCATGATAAAAAACAATATCCGTGCTGCATCCCAGTTATCAGTCTGTACTTACAGAATTCTCTCGTTTATTGAGCACGTATATTGTTTTTTCAGGTCGAGCAAGTTTCAACTGGGCTGTAGACTGCCCAGTGTTGGTTTTGTTTTTAACAGGCCCAGCCCATGATGACAACGGGGCACAAAGATCCAGCAGGTATCTACTGGCCTCTGGCCCGCCAGCGTTAGTTATATTTTGTCTTACAACATCCGCAGGCAGTTTTTTTACTGAATCAAACACACAACTCAATTCTATTATCCTCTTGAAACGCATCTCCTACATCTGTTTTCTAATCTCTACCTATAGTTTTACTAGTTCATATACACGTATCATTATATTGAAAACACATAAAATTCCCTTTTCATATTTACATCCTTATTTTTGTTGTTTTTTCCCACCCAGCGCTGATTTTTTACCACTGGTTTTCCCTGAAACCAACTCAATTGTCCCACGTCTTATTTGCTTACAAAAACAAAACAATTTTTTGGCAAATCAATAAGTTCTTAAAAAATGTTTATCATTTCGGGATTACAATAGTTCGGACTCCACCGAAATATACAAAGTAAGGTTGAACCTTTTGACCGTGGTCCTGGGCAGAAAATGGGCTGTAATAAATTACTTAAGAATTAGCAAATGGGCTACAAATTATAAAAAATAGCAAATGGGCTTTATGTTGTCTGCCACAGATTTGGAGGCTGACTTGTGGGCCTACTAAGTTCATGCGTACACAAGGTTTCTCAAAAAAGAAACTTAGGCAACAATCGACTCTACCAGCGTCAGACCATTAGATGTCAATCTAACGGCAATCGTGCTTCTTCAGTCTCTGATCTTCCCACCCCAGCCGCCCAAACCAGCGCCGTTGGAACCGCCTGCTCTCGCCTCCTGTGGCCGGCAGTGCTGCCGGGCAGGCCTCACGGCCCCATCATACTCGCATCCCTGGCCTGTCTATCCCTCTACTCACCCACACCTCCTGTTATTTTCTGGCGATGGCAGCCGAACCAGTGAACCCTTGTACTCTCCATCGTGTGGGCAGCCACTACCGTGTCTTCCCTGGCTTTGTGTCATTCCCTTTGTAGGCCTCGCCATCGTCCACCGCCCTGGTGCTCTCGGCGCGGCATGGTCAACGATGTCCATCCAATGGCCGTAGTGCTTCTTCAACCTCTGGTCTTCTTGCCCCAGCCGCCCAAAGCAGCGCCGGTCATGCCGCATGCTCCTGCTTCCCGTGGCCGGCTGTGTTGTCGCGGAGGCCTCACCGTCGCCATACTACTCCCACCGCTGGCCAGGCCATCCCTCCACTCACCCACTTCCCCTGTTATTCTGCGGCGACGATAGCCTCACACTGCAACCGAACCAGTAAACCCTCGCACTCCTCTCCGCGTGGGCATCCACTGCCGTGTCTTCCCCGGCTCCGTGTCGTCCCCTTCCTAGGCATCACCGTTGTCCACCGCCGTGGTGCTCTCGGCGCGGCGTGGTCAATGTGGTCAACGACCGACTTCCATCGGAAGAGTACTGTACGTGGAGAGGCTGACAGCTGGGTCCACGGCAGTCGCAAGGAAGTGCCTCCTTATTACGCGCAAAATAATTATTCCTCCACCTGACAGCAGGGACCCATCGGACGGGACACCAGTATTTCACGAAAAAAACGTTTCCCCCCTGACTGCTGGGACCCACCGGAGGGGCCACCGTATTTCGCGAAAAAACATTTTCCCCAGACTGCTGGGACCCACCGGACGGACCATCGTATTTCGTGAAAAAAACGTTCCCCCCGCTGTCAGCTCGGACCCATCGGAAGTGCCTCCTTATTAGGCACAGAAAAATGAATACTCTCCCTCCTAGCTGGGACCCACCATGGTGGGAGGCTGACTTGTGGGCCTACTAAGTTGACGGGGACGAAGGGCTTTGTCAACTTAGTCAATATGGACGATTCTAGCTCCAGTGACCGCATGATGTCCATCGAACGGCTGTCATGCTTCTTCAATCTCTGCTCTTCCTGCTCCAGCCGCTCAAACAAGCGCCGACGGGACTGCCTACTCCCTCCTCCCCGCGGTCGGCTGTGCTGCCATGCAGGCCTCACCACCCCACCGTACACCTGACATCAGGGACCCACCGAAGGGGCCTCTGTATTTCACAAAAAAAACGTTACCGCCGCTGACAGCTCGGACCCACAAGTTATATCTTCGCACACAAGGAAGTGCCTCCTTATTACGCACAAAAAAATGAATACTCCCCCCATTAGCTGGGACCCAGTATAGTGGCAGGCTAACTTGTGGGCCTACTAAGTTGACGGGGACGGAGGGCTTTGTCAACTTAGTCAATATGCACGATTCTAGCTCTAGTGATCATACGATGTCCATCCAACGACCATAGTGCTTCTTCAACCTCTGGTCTTCTTGCTCTAGCCGCCCAAACCAGCGCCGGTCATGCCTCGTGCTCCTGCCTCCCGTGGCCGGCTGCGATGCGGCGGAGGCCTCACCGCCCCCTACTACTCCCACCGCTGCCCAGGCCATCCCTCTACTCACCCACACCCCCTGTTATTCTGCGGCGACGACAGCCTCACACCGCAGCGAACCAGTGAACCCTCGTACTCCTCTATGCGTGGGCATCCACTGTCGTGTCTTCCCTGGCTCCGCGTTGTCCCCTTCCTAGGCCTCACCGTCGTCCACCGCCCTGGTGCTCTTGGCGCAGCATGGTTAACGTGGTCAAGGAACGGCTTTCATCGGACATGGACTGTACGTGGACAGGTTGACAGCTGGGTCCACGGCCACAGCAAGGAAGTGCTTCCTTATTACATGCAAAATAATTATTCCTCCACCTGACAGCGGGGACCCACCGGACGGGCCACCGTATTTCGTGAATAAAATGTTTCCCCCTGACTGCTGGGACCCACCAGCTACACCTTCGCACGCAAGGAAGTGCGTCCGGGCAAAAAAAAACGATTTGCCCCCCTGACTGCTGGGACCCACCAGCTACATTTGCACACGCAAGGAAGTGCCTGGCAGTCGGGACCCACCTGGTTGAAGCGTACGTAGCGTTGTCATTCTGGTCGCGAACGTGTACATACATACTGGTCGATGAAGAGGCGCGCACGTGTCGTAGTAGAGGCGCGCACGTGTCGTACTAGAGGCGCGCACATAGCATGCACACGTACGTATAGTGGCCAGGGTGCAAGAAAGAAAATACGGCCACGTATGTGTACATATAGGCGGGGTCTCGAACGCCTACTCGCGCATACGTACGACCAGGGCTCGTGTACATGGCTGGGTCGGAAGGGAGAAACAACATCGTCATCGTGTTCATGGGGAGGCAACGGAATGCGTCATGTTCATGGGGAGGCAACGGAATGTCGTGTTCATGGGGAGGCAACAGAATGCGTCGTGTTCATGGGGAGGCAACGGAATGCGTGGGAGCCAACCGGCTGGGTCGGAACGGAATGCGTGGTCGTGTTCATCGGGAGGGCTTGGACGGAACAGGCGATGGAAACGAGGCCTGAACGGGGTCCTGTTGATCGGGAGGGCTCTGGCGTACCGCAAAACGGAGGAAACGGACCTCCTACGGTCGAAATGGGGGTCCTGTTGATTGGGGGGTGTGGCGTACCGCAAAACGGATGAAACGGACCTCCTACGGTCGAAACGGGGGTCCTGTTGATCGGGAGGGGTGTGTCGTACTGCAAAACGGACGAAACGGACCTCCTACAGTAAAAACGGGGGTCCTGTTCATCAGGAGGGGTGTGGCGTACCGCAAAACGGGACTCCACGGGATACTGTTCATCTCCACCATCGACCTCCTCCAGCCTCCACGGGCTACCGTCGACCTCCTCCAGCCTCCACGATCTCCTGTTCATCCAGCCTCCACCGTGCGCTACTCCACCGGCTACTATTCAACCACCCCTCCACCATCTATTGTTCATCCAGCCCTCCACACCACGGGGTCCTGTTCAACCACCCCTCCACGGGCACCCCTCCACCGTCTACTGTTCATCCAGCCCTCCACCACACCACGGGGTCATGTTCATCCAGAGGCAACGCCACCGCTCACTGTTCATCCAAACCCCTCGCAACACTCACTGTTCATCCCAGAGGCAGCATCGATCGGCTTCAGTTAGCAGCAGTAGCGAAGGAATCACTCGATCGGGTTCAGTTAACAACCATCGATCGATCACTCGGGTTTAGTAATGCGTAGCCTGCAATGCAATCGCTTGGGTTCAGTTAGAGCCCAACGCCTCGCTCGGGTTCAGTTAGAGCCAATGCCTCGCACACACGCGCGTACGTGTATGAGAGAAACGCGCATTGCTCGGCCCCTGACCTCCCACCGTAACCGGGAACTCCCCGAAATTTTCGTCCCCCTCGCTTCTACCATGGTTTTTTTCCGTCATGGACGGCCCAAAGAATGTCATGCAGTTGCGTCTCCGGCCCGCCCAGGACGAAAAGCCCATTTTTTGTCATGATTTTTTGTCATAGAAGTAGGAGCCCACCACATCTATGATGATACCAGGTTTTGTCACAATTATCGTCATAGAAGTGTCATATGTATGACAGTTTTTTTTCGTTCGGCCCAAAATGTCACGGATGTGTCTTTTTTTGTAGTGGTAGCTCTTGGATGATTCAGAACATCATCCTCACTAAGGTTTGCACAGAAGCTATCATCATGATCCAAATAGATATTGGAAAGGTGATGACCAATATCAAGAAACATTAGCATTCTGGCAGCCTGTTCATCATGAGTAATTGCCCTGAGACCATTTGTGCTAAGTGTGAGGATGGGGACACAGTAGAAAACCTTAACCCTCCCTGCCATCTGATAACCTATTTCTTCCACCAGATTTTCAATCATAATAGGAGACCAGTTGACCCTTTCCACTTGATCATACCAAATGGCACGTCCATCAACATAAGAACGACTCCTGCCTTGGCCAACAAAAAATCCACCATGGATGATTTGCACCAAAAAATTGCTGCTTCGACGACTTGACAGAACAACAACAACAGTATATGCATCACCATCGATGATATCTTCAATTTGGTAACTTCTCATAAATCCTAAGCCCCAATTCCCTTAACCCCCAATTCCTGACTGAAAACCCTAGAACACTCGGTCCTACCTAGCAACTAGAACACATCTAAGATGGAAATGCGGCCCTAAAAGGAGGTCTTTTGACGATCAAAACGCACAAAAAGGCTCGAGTTCCATGGGGGCGGAAACTTACTGTACAGAGGGGGTGGTGCCCCTTCCGCGCGATGAACAGGGGCCATCCCCGATGCCTCCGACGAGAAGAACACGCGCGGCGGCACCACCCGTGCAAGCGCTGACGAGCTCCATGCCTCAGCTCGCCTGCACCGTCGATGATCCTCGGGGGCGGCGGCGGCGCCTATGCAGCAGCCGCTCCCCTATTTCTAATCGAAGACGAAGAGGCGATGTGACTGGAGGAGGGTGAATGGGTGGATTTCATGGTGGCTAGGAGGCTAAATGCAAAAGAGCGACGGCGGTGCCTCCATGGTTCGCCACCTGGCCTGGACGTCCGGTCAACACGTGGTCAACATCGCTGTACCCACCGTGTACGTGCTATAGTGACCGTATTTTCCAGTCACATCATCTTGAGTGACCGTATCGAGCGTATTTCTGAGTTCAGTGACCGTATCGTGCTTTGGTTGCAACTATAATGACCATGAGTGTATTTATCTCTTGTTCTTTGGTACAATGCCACTTCGATTGTACAGTGAGTTTGTGTCGCTATTCTTGCTACCTAACCTCGTGACTCAGCGATATGCGATCGTTGGCGGCCCTCCTAGATGGCCCTCGACGGCGTTTGAGGGCGCGCGACAATTTGATTGCCATGACTTAAGGAAGTGAAGGTTGTGGAGCAGCGGCGGGATCAAGCTTTGCCGGTGAGGAGTTGTCTGACATAATTTCCCCCTGATTGGCATGCCTGCTGGTGGTTTACTGTCACACGAGAGGACAGGAGAGCAAGAGGTCACATACAGTGGTGGTGTCTTGTACAGATTTGCCACCGGTTGCCATATCCAAGGATGGTGCGGGACCGCCGGAGCGTCCCAAAATTGAGATTTTGATGGTGCCGATGTCCTCCTCCCATGTCAAATGCGTGGTCGCATGTGCAGAAGTGAGCATTGGTCGTTCTGCTCTTTATGTGGTGAGCAACCCTTATCACCGCTCGATTGCCTGCATGTGCGGGCATAGTCATTATTTGCGTGGAAACTCACATTATGACTATGCGCGTATCTAGCTGTTGGTGAAAAATATGCCCTAAAGGCAATAATAAAGTTTTTATTTATATTTCCTTATATCATAATAAATGTTTATTATTCATGCTAGAATTGTATTAACCAGAAACTTGATACATGTGTGAATACATAGACAAAACAAAGTTTCCCTAGTATGCCTCTACTTGACTAGCTCGTTAATCAAAGATGGTTAAATTTCCTGACCATAGACATGTGTTGTCATTTGATGAACCGGATCACATCATTAGGAGAATGATGTAATGGACAAGACCCAACCGTTAGCTTAGCATAATGATCGTTAAGTTTTATTGTTATTGCTTCCTTCATGACTTATACATATTCCTTTGACTATAAGATTATGCAACTCCCGAATACCGGAGGAATACCTTGTGTCGTGGAATTGTCACGGCAGATGTCCTAGGTGTCAGGACTTAGTCGCGAGGCCAACGCATCTATGTGGTAGCTTGAGAGGGGTTGAGCGGGACGAGAGACGCGATGTTTTACCCAGGTTCGGCCCCTCACGGTGGAGGTAAAAGCCTACATCCTGCTTCATTGATATTGATGATGATGATCACGGTTACAAAAGTGCTCTATCTCGAGAGCTATTGTCTAAACCTAACTTGTCCAACTTGTGGAACTTGCGAATCTTCCTCCCTTTGAGGAGCCCTGCCCCTCCTTATATATGTTGAAGGGGCGGTTTACATGTGGAGTCCTCTTAGGATTAGGACTAGTCTATCTCTAATACAAACCGGATACAAGTCCAGGTCTTAACTCCTTGTAAGATAAACGTTCCTCATGCCTTTCCTCTTAAACCGGCCCACCGTTAAACGTGAATCGGCCTTCTGGGCCTTGGGCCTTGTCATCCGTCTGTCCCGCTCGCCGGATCACCAGTGAGTCAAAATGACTAGGTGGGTTGCTTGTAAACCGCCAGGTCAGGGCGGGTCGCCAGTAACTCGCCAAGTGTCACCAGAGTCTTCAGATAAACCGCCAAGTCCGGCCGGGTTAACTTCCGGCCGGTTTACACCGCGGGGTATATCCCCGACATTAGCCCCCAAGTTTAGCTTGGATTTATTCATGGTAAACTTATACTACAAAATAAACACAAGAACAAATTTGACAGGTTATGCTCCGGGTTAAGAATTTTTGTAAACCGGTACCTGATCATCCTTAAGTCCTTGTTATTTCCTCCTTCTGGGAAATCCGGGTCAACAGACCAGCTTCATAATCAATTTGCCGACATTGGTTTGTCACCGAGAAATATTGTGAAGAATAACTCCTTTGACTCAGCTCCCAAAGCGCTGATTTAAGAAATATGGGTCTGAAAATACTTATCTGATATTCAGCCGGTTTGAAGATGTAAAACTTGCCGGTTTAATATTACCAAAATGGCCGGTTTATAAATATTGATGGCGCCGGGTCATAATTGTTGTCGACACCGGGTCATGTAATTGATCTTCCTGATTTGCTCAAAACTGATAAAATGAAGATGTTCCTCCTTTATATGCATAATACCTGTAGCCCCCAAGTCTTAAGAGGAGAACATAGTGATAGCTTAAGACTTGCTCCAATAAGTGTTTCAATCTTGAAGAAATCCGATTTGTTCATCTCAATTATATAAACCGAATACTCCATATATGTTGCCCCCAAGTGCCGGGTTGTCATGCTTGCAGCAACCTGGGACTTGTAATTGCTTATAAAAACTTCAATCAGTGTAGCCCCCAAGGGCCGGTTCAGTAAGATAATATTGAGCTGGGACTTTATATATACTTCATTGAAAATAACATCATATGATGTAACTCCCATCATGGGGCTTGAACCCCCGTCCACAAGGTTAAGAGCTTTGTGCTTTACCAGCTGAGGAGTGGACCCTTCAATATAATGGATAAAAACTTGTGTACCTTGAATTGTTGACAGGAGCAATTGGTAGCCCCCAAGGGCCGGCTCATTATAATATGATGAGTCGGGTCTTCAATAAGACTAAAAATGACTTGGCATTAGCCCCCAAGTGTCATGATGCATGCTTGCAGCGATATGAGACTTGCATGTAATCTCGATTTGAATAATGTAGCCCCCAAGTGCCGGGTTGTAAGCCTGCAGTGACTCGGGACTGTTCCTTCCATTGTAGAATAAATCATATCCTTTGATAAAATAGTAGACACTGCGCTATAGCGACTTTGAAAACTCAATAATACCGGTTATTAATAACCATAAAAATCCAGCCATGTTGGCTATTCAAGATAATATAATCTGGTGAAAACCTTATTCATTCAATATCATAATGAAAATTCAGCCAAGTTTGGCTATTTGAATAATATAACTCAATGATTTATAAGCGCATAATTCCGATGGCGCAATCCAAATATATATATATACTGGCAACTTATAGTCCAAAAACCAGGCCGGTTTAACAAGCACCGGTTAATTTCTGATCATACTGGCGACTTATAGTCAAAAGCCAGGCCGGTTTAACAAACCTGTTTCTGCATACAACAAGTTTAAAGTGTCCTGGCGGTTTACCGCTGGACGGGTCATAATGCCCAACATATAGCCCGGGTTTATAACCAAGGCTGCACTTAAGAATAATCAAATATGAAATATATCATACCTGTGACATTGAATCACATTGTTGGTTTTACCAGCTTTTTGTAGTAAGGGTGATAACCCAAATCTTGAGTACTGATAACTCCTTCCATATTGTGCTGGTTTATGATAAAACCGTGCCGGGCTGTGATAAACACCGGTTTACTCCATAATAGGATGGTAACAGAAAATCAAACCGGGTAGATAGCCGCCGGATTAAAAATGGACCGTGTTCCGTCAATTGACAGTGTGAGCCGGTTGAAAACTTTGTTAGTTAAAAAAATACAATAAAAAGAAAGAAAAATCTTTCAAAGAAAAGTGTGAAGCAAAGGCAATGACAAAACCGTTTGAAAAAAAAAGGCTTATTTGAGCTGATCAGATGGCGTTACCATGGCCGAACACGACCAAGCTCCCGATAGGTGTAACTATGGTTCTAGTCTGCCAGGTCCCCAAATGAAACCGTGGCATTTATGCCGATCAAGTGGCATGGCAATGGTTCGGGTTCGACCAAGCCCCCAAGTGATTCTGTGGCCTTAGGCCGATCAAGAGGCATGACTGGTTCAGACGTGACCAAGTCCCCAAGTGATCTGGTGGCTCTCGCCTATCAAGAGGTATTGTATTGGTTCGGACACGACCAAACCCCCAAGTGATATAACATGATGCTTTTAAAAAAAAGCCAACTCCAGGGGTAAACCGGAGGCCGCTTTAGAACAACTCCGTGTAACCACACATGATGTAAAAGAATAGAGACCCCGCTTTATGAAGCAGAAGCCCCCATGTGATCAATAATATGTTAGGCCAGTAAGGCGGGATACCCATGTTTGAACCGCGCATCATGGCAGCAGGTCCTCTTTGGCAATTTTTAACTTTTTGCAAGAGATAAATTCTTCTTGAACCGGGATCTTGAACCGGATATGGAGACCTTCAAAGCTTTGTGGGAGACATCTTTCCCTTGAACCGGATTTTAAACCGGAATCTTCATTTTTAGCCGGAAATTTTCTGACGGCCTTTAAACTCGAACTTGCGAGAAGTTAATTCCTTTTTGAACCAGAAATTCTTAAACCGGATTTGAGAGCTTCAGAGCTTTATTGGAGAACAAATTTCCCTTGTACCGGATTGTAAACCGGAATCCTTTTCTGATGACCCGAAACTTCTTCATTGAGCCGGGATTTTGTAACTGTCATATACTTTCTAATCCGGAAACCTTCTGACAGCATGATGTGAATCCGGGACCGGGTTATCTTTCCCTCCAACGTATTGGGGTTCTTGACTTCACTGAAAACCGGCAACGTTTGCTAAGTCATATCATTGTAGCCCCCAAGTCTCAAGGTGACTCGAGGAGTTGGCTTGAGATTCTCCATATTTGACTGTGATATAAACCGGCATAACTTGTATATCATTGGTGTTGACAGCATGATGTGAATCCACAGAAGGTTGAGGTGACTACGGCGAGTTATAAATGATCCCGTATGAGCCGTGTCAGCAACTCGGCCAATGGTTCCTTCCAACTGGATCCTTGAAGTTTAACCAAACTGTAGTAGCGGCGACTTGTGTGCATGTTCGTTGAACCATCCAGTGCAGATGACGGTTGATGATAATTTGCCTCCAATTTGTGGGAAGAAAGGCGGGCTACTTATGTTCATACTCAAGAAACAGCTCATGCAGACAGGTGCGCCCGGTATGTTGATGTAGACCAGGCCGCGAGAGACGGACGACCGCAACATCAGAGGCAGCTCGGACAGATGAGTCGGCCGCGGTATTGTAAGCTGGTGCAGACGGGGAAGATCGGCACCGGTGTCATAAACCGGCTCGGACGGCTGAGTTAATCGCGGGCACGGTCCTGGCAAGCTGATGTAAACCGGGCCACAGGGACGGCGACCTCCTCACGTTCATTCACCGGGTGGTAGGACACGGACGAAACGCCAGTGCAGAACGTTGCTAGCGCGTGCTCCGTGCCCGTAACATAACGCCTCATTTGTAATGAACAATTGTCCTGCATAAACAGTATTGCAGACCAAGGCAAAGATAAACTGCTCTTTGATAAAAATAATATGTACTAATAAAATATATTTCATATGGGTATCACCTGATGTGTTTAGGCCGGAAATAACCCGCCATGAAGTTGATGATAACTGTATGAAGCTGAAATTAATCACGGGTGAACCGGCCACAGTGTGGTAAACCGGTGCGGACGGGTGAATTAGCCGTGATGTTTGTAAATCGGCGCGAACAATGAGTCGGCCGCATGCGTGGATGGATGTAAACCAAACAGCGGGGGCGGTGATTGCATGTGTATCCGTCGAGCAGCATGGCCCGGAAGAACGCCACTGCAAAACTATGCTGGCATGCGCTCCATGTCCGCGGTATAACAATACATTTGTCATAAATAATTATCCTGCATAAAAACATTGCAGCAAAGATAGATTGTTTTTTGACAAAAAACAATATGTGTTAAAAGTAGACTCGGATGAATATCACCTGATTTATGGTGCGACCGTGACTGCAACAGCAGCCACCCGGTGATGCGGCGACTCACGACGGAGGCGATTCCATGCAAGGGCAAGCCTGATCCGGCTCAGGCGGTTCGAGACGGCTACTGAGACAATCGGGCCGGCCCGCGGCAGCTCGAGGCGCGGTTAGCCCGGAGCAGAAAACGGTCCTCCGTGGTGGCTTGACGCAGGGAGACCCAGCGGCGCGGGGCGGCTCTCCGCGGCTCGTGTTTGATATGAACCGGAGCGGTTGATTCCAAGTCCATGCCCATGACCTCATCCTCTCCGGGTCGTGGTTGTTTTAATGATTTTTTGTAGGATACGTGGCCTCCTAAATTGTCCTCATCCGCACATGCTGACAAGGATCCTGAGATCAAATTGATCCCGTGTCTTGTAGGCGCTGGAATCCCTGATTTTAATGACCAGCGGTCCTGAGTAACATAGAATCAATAAGGCTTCTCCCTTTACCGCCTTTGCTTTTATCTGTTTAAGGACTTGGGACGTACGTGGACGGCACAGACACAGTAGCTGGATAGCTGCTAAAAGCAATTGGATTCGACCATTGAATCTTAATCTCTTTTCCCCAAAATATTGTACTGCCAGCTCCAAAATTAATAAGACGACGGATTCACCGGCTCTTCCCAATGGTTATCTCATGTCGGGTTATCGTGTGTGGTTGTTTTGTACCGGCTCTTTTTTCCTCCAGCACATCGCGAGCTCCTAGATCCATGAAGAAATCCCTTCAAGAACTCAACACCACCGTGTGCCTGGCCCCACGGTGGGCGCCAACTGTCGTGGAATTGTCACGGAATATGTCCTAGGTGTCAGGACTTAGTCGCGAGGCCAACGCATCTATGTGGTAGCTTGAGAGGGGTTGAGCGGGACGAGAGACGCGATGTTTTACCCAGGTTCGGCCCCTCACGGTGGAGGTAAAAGCCTACATCCTGCTTCATTGATATTGATGATGATGATCACGGTTACAAAAGTGCTCTATCTTGAGAGCTATTGTCTAAACCTAACTTTTCCAACTTGTGGAACTTGTGAATCTTCCTCCCTTTGAGGAGCCCTGCCCCTCCTTATATATGTTGAAGGGGCGCTTTACATGTGGAGTCCTCTTAGGATTAGGACTAGTCTATCTCTAATACAAACCGGATACAAGTCCAGGTCTTAACTCCTTGTAAGATAAACGTTCCTCATGCCTTTCCTCTTAAACCGGACCACCGTTAAACGTGAACCGACCTTCTGGGCCTTGGGCCTTGTCATCCGTCTGTCCCGCTCGCCGGATCACCAGTGAGTCATAATGACCAGGTGGGTTGCTTGTAAACTGCCAGGTCAGGGCGGGTCGCCAGTAACTCGCCAAGTGTTAGCGGGGTCTTCAGATAAACCGCCAAGTCTGGCCGGGTTAACTTCCGGCCGGTTTACACCGTGGGGTATATCCCCGACACCTTGTGTGCTATCAAACATCACAACATAACTGGGTGATTATAAAGATGCTCTACAAGTATCTCTAAAGGTGTTTGTTGGGTTGGCATAGATCGAGATTAGGATTTGTCACTCCAAGTATCAAAGAGGTATCTCTGGACCCTCTCGGTAATGCACATCATGATAAGCCTTGCAAGAAATGTTACTAATGAGTTATTTACGGGATGCATTACAAAACGAGTAAAGAGACTTGCGGGTAATGAGATTGAACTAGGTATGAAGATACCGACGATCGAATCTCGGGCAAGTAACATACCGATGACAAAGGGAATGGCATATGTTGTCATTATGGTTTGAACGATAAAGATCTTTGTAAAATACGTAGGAACCAATATGAGCATCCAGGTTCCGCTGTTGGTCATTGACCGCAGATGTGTCTCGGTCATGTCTACATAGTTCTCGAACCCGTAGGGTCCGCACGTTTAGCGTTTGATAACGATTTGTATTATGAGTTTTGTTTTTTGGTGATCGAAGATTGTTCGGAGTCCCGGATGAGATCACGGACATGACGAGGAGTCTCGAAATGGTCGAGAGGTAAAGATTGATATATTGGACGATAGTATTCGGACACAGGAATGGTTCCGGAGTGTTTCGAGAATTTATCGGAGTACCGAAGGGTTACAGGAACCCCCGAGGGAAGTAATGGGCCATATGGGCCATAGGGGGAGGCAGGGAAGCCCACAAGGAGGTGCCCCCCATGGGGAGTCCGAATTGGACAAGGGAAGGGGGCACGGCCCCCCTTTCCTTCTCCCTCTCCCTCTCCTTCCCCCTTTCCCCCTCCGGTAAAAAGGAAGGAGGGGGGTCCGAATTGGACTTGGAGTCCTAGTAGGACTCCTCCCCCTTGGGGGCGCGCCTAGGCTGGCCTCCTCCCTCTCCCTCCTTTATATACGGGGGCGGGGGGGGCACCTCTAAGCACATCAATTGTTTCTAAGCCGTGTGCGGTGCCCCCCTGCACCGTTTACTCCTCTGGTCATATTGTCGTAGTGCTTAGGCGAAGCCCTACGCAGATCACATCACCATCATCATCACCACGCCGTCATGCTGACAAAACTCTCCCTCAACACTTTTCTAGATCAAGAGTTCGAGGGACGTCATCGAGCTGAACGTGTGCAGAACTTGGAGGTGCCGTACGTTCGGTGCTTGATCGGTTGAATCGAGAAGACGTTCAACTACATTAACCGCGTTAAGCTAACGCTTCCGCTTTCGGTCTACGAGGGTACGTGGACACGCTCTTCCCCTCTCGTTGTTATGCATCTCCTAGATAGATCTTGCATGATCGTAGGAATTTTTTTGAAATTGCATGCTATGTTCTCCAATAGTTGGAATCATGGAAAGTGCTGGCGAGAGCACATGAGCACTTCTCGAGTATCCAGTCTCGAACTCTCGGGTGAAAACCCTAGGTTTAAGCCTAGTTGGTCATACCTGGCGATGTTCCATGTTGTTGGCTTGTTGAGGCTTTGCTTGGAGCTTCTTCAGACTTATTCTATGGGGTGAAAGCTCACGATTTGGTTTTCGATGGTTGAATTCAGCGATGGTGGCGCTTGCCAGTCATTCCCATCTTGGAGGTGTCGCTTTCAGAAAACCTTAATGGTAGTCTTTGTGTTATCAAGATATGGTTGGTGCTGATTGTTATTGCTGCATTTTGTCGATCGTTGTATTGATTGCTATATGGGTCATTTCTTTTCCCTTTTTCTGCCATGGCATAGCTTCGGTACAGTATTGTACTCCCTTTGTTCCAAAATGTAGTGTTTACTCTATTCCCGTGCTTCAACTTTGACCATAAATTTAACCAACGAGACCTACTGCGGTGGGAGCAAAAATTATATCAATTATGGTCAAAGTTAGACCTCGGGAAGCGTGGATGCACTATATTTTGGAATGGAGGGAGTATGAATTTACTCTTGTCAGTGGGATTTTGTGTGTGTGTGTGTATGTGTGTCAGTGGTGGCTGTGTGCATCATAGCTATGCAAAGTCCTAGTGTGTTCTTATTGTGTTTGTATCCCCATGATGCTTCATTACGAGTCAATAAAAAAATGCCCTTTATAGGAAAATCTCGTTGTAGTGAGATAAATGGCCCTTTTATTTTTACAATATCTAAATGAAGTCTGAAAAATATAAAACTCGGCATGCTGTGCTATGACCTATAGAGGTTGTGCTAAAAGCTGAATTGTCTCGGGCGGAACTTACAAAACTCAAGCCACTTTTCATGCAATACCATAAAATAAAATAAATGGAAATTGAAAAAAATATATGTAAAACAACAAAAAGTTACCCAAATATTATTCCCTGCTTCCTGGGGGCTTCACGGACGAGAGTGCCCTCCGCGTCGTCCGTTTCGTGGTGGCATGCCATGAGGGCCTCTCGGGGCCTCCCCAAGTCATCTTATCTGCTCAGACAGCGCGCACCTCGGCGATCTGCCTTAGGGTCCATGACGGGTGGACCGCGGGCACGGACAGGGGCACCGTCATTCGATGGCTTTCGTCATGACGCATGTGGTGTCTTGCAGTCGCCCTTGCATGACGGGCCAACCAGACCCTCCTGTTGACGTCTTCACCCCCGACGGGGGCTGGTTCGGTCGCGCCAAGTGGGGCGTGCATTGAGCCTGTACGGCTGCGCCTCGCGCCGATGGTCCTATGGTGTTAGAGTGCCCTTTACACCCTTCATTGTGCAAGGGCCTCCACGGCTAGTTTCCTGGCAATCTCCCGGCCGTCCGATCAACCCAGGCACCCCGTACCTGGCTGGTTTCCCTTAGGGTCCATGATGGGTGGACCACGGGCGTGACCAGGGCCACTTCTCTGTGGTGATTTTGGTCTCACCTGCATGCGTCCTCTTAGGCGCTTGCTCACGCGTGCGGTGCGAGACCAGGTCGCCCTGCACACATCGTTAGAGCCAAGCTGATTTGCGTGTCTGCGTCATTCACCCACTGCCAACTTGGGTACACGCGAGTGCGGTGTTGTTCGCTTCATATCGGGTTTATTCGTTTGCCTGACCCAGGTATGAGTAGGCGCAGAGTCGGTTGCTTTGTTCATTCATGAGCCGGCTTGGGCTGTCAGCAACGGACCCAAGCCATCGAGGTTGTTTTGTTCATGCAAGTTGACTCGGTGTGGGAGCGATGGACCCGGGGTGCGGAGGCCGCCCATGAGGGGATGCCAAATGGCGGTGCTCGGCTTGTGGGAGTCAGGGTGTGTCGTGGGTGTTTTGATATTTTCCTTGAGGCACATATATTTTCCTATAAGTTTGTTGCTTTACGCGCAAGTCAGATGCGGCGCACACTAGCCCCTGCACCCTTTGCTTTGCAAGTCTCGAACCGGAGGGCACTTCGCGCGTTCCCGCTAGTGATGTTCTTGGCTCATCCGGTTTCATTGATAGTTCCTCCAATCATTGGTGTTCCATTTGTTCCATACACCGCTATGTTCTTTGCTTCGTCGGCTGGCCGAGTTTCGGGCCTGGCCTCACTTTGGCCTATTGCCGAGGCAGCGCCAGCTGCGGTGGTTTGCCACCCCGAGCCAGGGCAGCCACACCGCTGCATGCACCGCACTCCAACGTGCCTCCTGGACAAAGCACGCACACCCAGAAGCGCCTTGGACCATGCAATCGACGAGCACTAAACGCCGCAGCCGCTGATGTCGGCTAGGACTATGTCGGTATTTTCTCAAAGAGGAAGGGATGAAGCAGCACAACGACGGTATGTATTCCCCTCAGTGAAAAAACCAAGGTTATCGAACCAGTAGGATAACCAAGCAACACAACATAAACAACCCCTTCACACAAATAACAAATACTCGCAACCCGACGTGTAAAAGGGGTTGTCAATCACTTTCGGGTAGCGGCGCCCCAAGATAGGCAAACGGACATGAATAAAATTGTAGTAGATTGATAGATCGAACGCCAAATAAAATAAATAAGAATAAAACACAGCACGGTATTTTTGTATTTTTGGTTTAATGGATCTGAAAATAAAAGCAAAGGAAAAGAAGATTGCAAAGGCAAATAATATGAGAAAGAGACCTGGGGGACGTAGGTTTCACTAGTGGCTTCTCTCGAGAAAAATAGCAAATGGTGGGTAAACAAATTAGCGTTGGGTAATTGATAGAACTTCAAATAATCATGACGATATCCAGGCAATGATCATTACATAGGCATCACGTCCAAGATTAGTAGACTGACTCCTGCCTACATCTACTACTATTACTCCACACATCAACCGCTATCCAGCATGCATCTAGTGTATTAAGTTCATGGAGAAATAGAGTAATGCAATAATAACGATGACATGATGTAGACAAGATCTATCTATGTAGAGATAGACCCCATCATTTTATCCTTAGTAGCAACGATACATACGTGTCGGCCTCCCTTCTTTCACTGGGATCAAGCACCGTAAGATCGAACCCACTACCAAGCACCTCTTCCCATTGAAAGATAAATAGATCAAGTTGGCCAAACAAAACCCGAATATCATAGAATAAATACGAGGATATAAGCAATCATGCATAAAAGAGATCAAAGAAACTCAAATACTTTCATGGATATAAAAAGATAGATTTGATCATAAACTCAAAGTTCATCGATCCCAACAAGCACACCACAAAAGAGTTACATCATATGGATCTCTAAGAGACCATTGTATTGAGAATCGACGAGAGAGAGAGAGAGAAAGAGAGAGAGAGAGAGAGAGAGGAAGCCATCTAGCTACTAACTACGAACCCGAAGGTCTACAAAGAACTACTCACGCATCATCGGAGAGTCACCAATGGAGGTGGTGAACCCCATCCGAGATGGTGTCTGGATTGGATCTGGTGGTTCTGGACTCTCCGGCGTTTGGATCAATATTTCATCGACTCCCCTAGGGTTTTAGGAATATTGGGGTATTTATAGAGCAAAGAGGCGGTACGGGGGGCACCCGAGGTGGGCACAACCTACCAGGGTGCGCCTGGGCCTCCTGGCGCGCCCTGGTGGGTTGTGCTCTCCTCGGAGCACCCCCAGGCGCAGCCAGGGCCCATTATGTTCCTTCTGGTCCAAAAAAATCTCTGTAAAGTTTCGTTGCGTTTGGACTCCGTTTGATATTGATTTCCTATGATGTAAAAAATATGGAAAAAACAGCAACTAGCACTTGGCACTATGTCAATAGGTTAGTACCAAAAAATAATATAAAATGACTATAAAATGATTATAAAACATCTAATATTGATAATATAATAGCATGGAACAATCAAAAATTATAGATACGTTGGAGACATATCAGCAGCCACACCATTGATTCCGACTAGGTGGGCCTAAGTTTGATCCCCTATTTGTTTTGTGTTTGTGTCTGTGCTTTGTGTGCTGTTATTTCCTTCTTCATTGGAGTTTTTTGTTTGCATTCTTTGGTTTAATTTTTCTCCAGTGCTTTTCATCCCTTCCGCCCTCAACATTGCTTCCTTTATGTGCATGTGGGGATGGACTGAGCGCCAGACGGTGCCGGACACGATGGGCAAACCTGTGTGCGAGGTTACCGATTGAACACCCATTGTCGCGTCACTGAGCATGCACTAGCAGATAAGACAGGAAAGGCAAGGCCCTGCCCTGGATACAGAACACGAAATTGTCCAACACATGGTGGCAAAGAAGCGGGTAGACATTCCAAAACACATCATCCGACTGAAGGAAATATGCCCTAGAGGCAATAATAAACTTGTTATTTTATATTTCCTTATTGATGATAAAGGTTTATTATTCATGCTAGAATTGTATTTATCGGAAACTTAAATACATGTGTGCATACATAAACAAATACCGTGTCCCTAGTAAGCCTCTACTAGACTAGCTCATTGATCAAAGATGGTTAAGGTTTCCTAACCATGGACATGTGTTGTCATTTATGAGATCACATCATTAGGAGAATGATGTGGTGGACAAGACCCGTCTGTTAGCTTAGCATATTGATCGTTCAGTTTATTGCTATTGCTTTCTTCATGTCAAATACATATTCCTTCGACTATGAGATTATGCAACTCTCGGATACTAGAGGAATACCTTGTGTGCTATCAAATGTCACAACGTAACTGGGTGATCATAAAGATGCTCTACAGGTATCTTTGAAGGTGTTTGTTGAGTTGGCATAGATCGAGATTAGGATTTGTCACTTCGAGTATCGGAGAGGTATCTCTCGGCCCTCTCGGTAATACACATCATAAGCTTGCAAGAAAATGACTAAGGAGTTAGTTACAAGCTGATGTATTATGGAACGAGTAAAGAGACTTGCCGGTAACGAGATTGAACTAGGTATGAAGATATCAACGATCGAATCTCGGGCAAGTAACATACTGATGGAAAAAGGGAATTACGTATGTTGTCATAACGGTTCGACCGATAAAGATCTTCGTAGAATATGTAGGAGCCAATATGGGCATCCAGGTTCCGCTATTGGTTATTGAACGAAGTGGTGTCTCGGTCATGTCTACATAGTTCTCGAACCCGTAGGATCTGCACGCTTAACGTTCGTTGACAATATAGTGTTATATGAATTATATGATTTGGTGACCGAATGTTGTTCGGAGTCCTGGATGAGATAATGGACATGACGAGGAGTCCCGAAATGGTCGAGAGGTAAAGATTGATATATAGGATGATGGTATTCGGACACCGGAAGAGTTTCGAGATGCACTGGGTAGTCATCGGGTCACCGGAAGGGCTTCCAAATACCCCCGCGGTAGGTGTATGGGGTTCATGGGCCAAGGAGGGGACAAACCAGCCCACAGGAGGGCCGGTGCGCCCCTCTCCCTGGCGGTCAGCCCTTGGGAAGGAAAAGGGGGAGAGCTAGCCCCTCCCGCCTTCCCCTTCTCATGGGAGAAAGGAAAAGGGGGGGGGTCCCTCCCCTGCCTTTCCCCCACACCTAAACATGGAAGGGGGCCACTTGGGAGGAGACCCCAAGTAGGATTCGGCCTACTTGGGGCACCCTCCTGGCTGCTCCCTCCTCCACCACCTATATATATGTGGGAGGGGGGCGCCTGTTCACACCAGATTTTGACATGGTCAAAAACACAATTAAGATGGCCTCAAATGGAAAAGTGCTCAAAGTGAGAAATTTTGTATCATCAAAAGGAGAAACTTTGGTATTTGGGCCATAGCCATCCGATCTCATCTCTAAGGCAGAAGTTGTGTTCGAAGTACTGAGTTTTTGTATTCAGAACACTATTCGGCTGATTACGCCCCCAAGAAAGCCTCATATGGAAAAATGATATACACAAATTGTCTTCGTCTCGTCGAGGCAATCGATTTTGATATATAAATCATCTCAATCCGAGTTCGCATGCAAAAGTTAGAGACAATTCACTGCAGACCGAACCTAAATGGAAATATGGAGCGAGGCACCACACACCCTGTCTGATGGGTCGCGTGAGTTATTCGGCCTTTGTCGGCTGAATGAAGCTTGCCGGGATGGAGATCTTGCTGGCGTGGAAAGCTTGCCAGCGTGGATACCTTGTCGACGTGGAAAGCTTGCCGGCGCAGAAAGCTCGCCAGCGTGGAAGCTTGCCGGGGTGGAAACTTTGCAGGGGTAGAAAACTTGCTGGGGTGAAACCTTGTTGGGTAGAAACCTTGCTTGTGTTAAAACCTTACCGGTGTGGAAAGCTTGTCGGGGTGGAGGCTGTCAGAGTCAATCTGACCAGAAGTTGGAGATTGGATCGAAAGGTTATTCAGATGACCTCGGATGGAAATGTGTTCTACAAGGAAGTTGTGCGTATCATCGAGATGGTCAACTTTGCTTTTGGAGTCATCATCATCTGAGATAGTATACAGCCTGCAGATTTGCTACAAGACTCGGACAGCCAAGAAAACTGCATGACCAAATCCAACTGGAAGTTAAAGATGACCTCGTAAAGTATTGAAGATTACCTTATTTGGAAAAATGATCAACATGAGAGTTGTTCATCTCGTCGAGGTGCACAAAGTTGGTATTTTCTCAATCGAAGGTCATATGCAAATTCCACGGCATGTGCAAGGAACAAGACAGAAGTTTGGGCCAGATTCAGGCTGAATCTGAGTTGGATTGGAATTAGAATTGTAGGACGTGAATGATGTAATTTCATTGTAAGGAAAGCCTAGATGAATCCTTTACTTGTACGGGAAGTCCAGCCACCTCTTATATATGTTGGAGGTGAAGGCCGATTGAACAACACACAATCGAACAAATCAATATACTACTTTTTCATCTATGTTTTATCTCTCCATCGTTTTTCTCTCTCGTTCTTCGTTGTTCCTCGAGTTTGAGAGCTGTGAATCCCAAGGCTCTAGGGGCGAGTGAATCGAACTAGGGCAGCCCATTGCCGCCGCACTCCCTGACGGGGTCCCTCCTGGGTGTGCGGGGTTTCGGGTCTAAAAAGCACCAGCCGACTGTCCTACGTATCGTGCTGTCGGTCGGGTCTCCTTCGACGTGAGCTGCGGTGCATCACCCCCGGTGTCGAGGGTATACATGACGTGTTCGTGTGTCAAAACACTTTTTGGCGACTCTGCTGGGGAGTGAAGATCAATCATCATCATCCACCTTGTACGATCTTCCCAAGCCATCTGAGGTAGACGTCGATAACGTCATTATGCCCAGTCTTGATGAGATATCGGCCGATCATCGCCAAGCCTATGAGGAGTACAAGAAGGTGCACGCGGAGAAGGACCTGCAGGAGTTTCTTGCAAAATTCAAGAAGGATCGCCAAGGCAACATTACTCCGATTGAAGAAATCAAGTTCCCTCATCTCCAAGCCGAGCAGGTTAAACCCTCTGTAAGTACTGCCTTTTCTCCTGAGCAGTGGGCTGAGAATGAGAGTCGTATTGCTGATGGTAACAACCTAGTCTATCAAACTTTCATAGAAAATACTAATGGTCAGAAGAATATATCTCAATCATCTAGTGGTAATGATGGTATAGCTGCTAGTGTGCAAAACCCTAATATGACTTTACCTATTTCATCGGCGCCTCCCATCCCGATGACTTATTATCCTACCCAAACAAATCAGATTGTGGCTGCACCCATTAGTCCTATCATGAGCATGCCAGGTACGGTGGCAACGCTGAACCAAACCCTACCTACAGCTACAACCACTCGGCATTACCACTCAACCAGGTTCGACATACATGCCACAGTTCCTACCTACAACTAGTAGTCCTACTCCTCCTATGCCGCCGCCACAACTTTCATCGTCCACTGTGGATGATGGTCTAGCTAATCTTAGAGAGGAGATGGCTAAGATGCTCCGAGAGAATTTTGGAGTTGAGTTACCTCGAAATCGGATTTACCAAAAACCATATCCTGAGTACTTTGATGCCATCCAGTGCCCTCCAGGATATAAGATTCCAGATTTTGTTAAGTTTAATGGAGAAGGCACGAAAACCACATGGGAGCATGTTAGTCAATATTTAGCACAATTGGGTGAGGCGGGCTCGCTAAATGAATTGAAAGTGCATTTATTTCCTTTGTCATTAACTGGTACTGCATTTTCATGGTTTTCTTCTTTACCACATGGTCCCATTCGGGTTTGGTCGCAGCTAGAGCAGAAATTTCATGATCATTTTTATAGCGGCGACAATGAACTCAAGTTGTCACATCTAACATCTGTTAAACAGAAGCATGATGAATCAATCTCCAATTATGTCAAGAGACTCAGAGAAATAAAAAACCGGTGTTATAGTTTGGTGATAACCGATAGAGACTTGGCAGATCTAGTGTTGAGTGGTTTGAGAACTCCCATTAGAGAAAAGCTAGAAGGCTATGAGTTTTTAAATATCAACCAAGTCTTACAAAGGGCTTTGGCTCAGGAAAGCCGAAGCAAAGATCTTAAAGAAGTGCATAGATATAAAGCTGATCATCCTAAGATGAACATGGTTGAATATGATAGTGAACACTCGGACGACGAGGGTGATATGCATGCTACTGAATTTGTTTGGCCATCTAAGGCCAAACCCTTCACTTGCAATGATCTGAAACTGATTCATAAGAATCGTGATGAAGATATGAAGTTACTTTTAATATTGCCAAGTGTGATAAAATATTTGATGTTTTGCTGCAAGCCAAAATTATTAGAATATCTCATACTTTACCGCCGTTTGAAGAACTGAGACGGAGCGCTTATTGCAAGTATCATAATTATTTTTCTCATGCTACTAATGATTGCACAATGTTTTTCAACGACAGATACAATCAACCATTAATGATGGACAATTGAATTTTTATGAGATGCAAGTTGATAAGCAGCCTTTCCCAATGAACACCATGGACTTGGATGGGAAGAAGATGTTAATTCGGCCTAGCATAGCCGAATCAGCTAATAAGAATAATATTGTCATTGGTGAGCCCAAGAAAAATAAGGAGAGCGACAAGGTCTTGGGGAGACAGGTTGTGCTTGACAAGCAACCCGATGGCAAGGAGATAATCAAGATCACCATCAAGAATCCTACACTCGGGTGGCAACCACAAGTGCAAGAGAACTCATGTCAAATTTGTTAAGCCCAAGAGTCCAGAGGTTGGCAAGTGGAAGACAAATGGAGCTAAAGTGCAGCGCAAGAAAATCAAGCCAAATTTTGATATGTTGTTGTCCAAGTATTCCAATCAAGCGGCCGGTTCTAGCACTAGCCGGTCATCAAATTTGAAGCGCTCAAGGTCACCTCCTCGGGAAGAATTTCAACATCATGCAAGGCCATATGGGTCGTGGGCGCCGGGACCATGGATGCCTCCACCCCCTATGCGCCATACTACATGGGAGATTTCAATGGAGGATGGGGGCAGCCCCCAATGGCACTTTTGTCGGTGTCCTGGGAACGGGGGTACCCAGACTTGCCTTCCTGTGGCCCATGGCGTGGCTCCACCAGCGGCCTGTTACGGCCCAGTTTCAGGAGAAACAACACAAGATCCTTGCAAGGGGCCAAGCCTCGCGAGGCGGACGACACCAAGACCTCCCTAGGGGGCGGCCTCACTAGGCTGCCTCCCGAGGAGCGGAGATATCAAGGCAAGGTGCACCTCGCGAGGTTTGCATGACGTGAGCCATGACGACCAAGGCCAGCCGGGCGCCAGCGGGCGCAGCGTATTAGTTTCCTCTTTGGTGCCAAGGGAGCAAGCGCAGGCGCGGAGTCCCGAGGAATCACACAAAGGTTTCCATATTGGTGCAACAAGACCAAGACCGCTAGGAGGATAGGACAGAGGTCATTGCGGAGTCCACGGCAGTGTCACCACCAGAGCCTTTTGCAGGCGAAGACAACTTTTGTCAGGATAACTTGTACTAGTTGTCTCCCTTCTAGATTGGCCATTGTGGGATCCCTTCCCGCCTACATTTGGGAGGAGGACCAAGGCCACTATAAATAGGACCTAGCCACCACCAGAGAGAGGGATCGGATCATTCAGACCATCCTCACACCCACCAGCTCATCGAGCTTAAGAACACCTCCCCTCCTGAGGCTATTCATCCACTTCACTAGTTCATCCTCAGCTGCTCGAGGCAATCCACCACAAAGCTGGATTAGGGTATTACATTGCAAGGTGGCCCGAACCAGGATAAATTGTTGTGTCTCTTGTCCCTTGGGTTCATCAAGGTTTGCTGCGGAATCATTGGGCCGACAGGTTGGGGAGAAGGAGTTCTTCGTATGCACCCTGTGTTCGAACCTCTCAAGGGTCTGCGGAGCCTTGAATCCGACATTTGGCGCACCAGGTAGTGGTGCGTCGAAGCTTCTCTTCCATCGATCGACTCGCCGTCGCTCCACCATCTCCATGGCAGATGCACGCCAAGCACGTGGTGAGCGTCGAGCCACTCTTTCCACGCACGTCGCCAAGACAGCGCGCGTCGGCGGGCCTCCCCATCGTTCGCCATCGCCAGCCGCCAACGGTGTCACCGGCCCAGCGGGGTACGAGCAGCAAGGTTCATCGCAGCATCCCTCTGTGCGGCGGGACGGACGCACCGCCACCCCGTCGCTGACTCCGGCCGGCTGCGTTTCTCATGGCGTGTGAGCTCCTGCGCTACCGCCCGGTCGACGACCTCTACAAGGACTGCCTGGACCGCATTGTTGAGCTAGTCAGCGCGGCTGGGGGCTCGCCTACACCATCCCTCTCGCTGCCTCGTCCGCCGCCTGCTGCGAGCGACGTAGCCCATGGAGCGCCTCTGCCACCTCGTCGTCAGGACATCGCCCTCGGTCCAAGATGCGCGGCCCCGCGGCATGACCCTCCACGCCGGGCTCCCGTGCACGAAGAAGAAAGCTGTCGGGAGGTCTAACAGCCGCAAGAAGGTGCCCCAACGCTCTCTCCACCGCCACGTCAAGACCGCGCGACGCCTGCAGTGGTGGTGCGCGAGCACCAAGAACAGGCTCCACCTCCACGACAGACTCCGGTGACCACAGCAGGCTGCCGCGCCTTCACCCCCGAGCTGCTCAGCGTCGTCTGGCCAGCCAAGTTCTAGCCTGACCTACCTCCATGTTACGACGGCACCCCTGACCCTGTGGAATTCCTGCAGCTCTACGAGCTGAGCATCGAGGCGTCCAGCGGCGACGAGAAGGTCATGGCAAAGTGGTTCCCGATGGCCCTCAAGGATGGTGCGCGCTCGTGGCTCCTAAACCTGCCCGCAGGATCAATCTCCTCCTGGGGTGAGATGCACGCGCGTTTCATCACCAACTTCAAGGGCACTCGCAACCGCCCGCCTGCCGCAGGTGACATGCGGCACATCAAGCAGCAGCCTGGGGAGACCCTGCAAAAGTACATCCAACACTTCTACATTGTTCGCCTCTAGATCCCCAAGGTTTCTGACGAAGCCATCATCTCGGCATTCTCCAATGGTGTCCGCAATGTCAAGATGAAGGAGGAGCTCGCCATCCACGAGGACCTATGCACGACACTGGAGATGTTCAACATGGCTACCAAGTGCGTGAGAGCTGAGGAGGGGCGCCTGTCCCTCCTCGAGCTCCCAGCTGCCGACCCAAAAGACAAGAACGCCAAAGTTAAGGACGTGAAGTGCAAGGGGGCTGTCGTGCTCGTGACAGAACCAGAGATGAAGCACGGCTACGACCACCCAGAGTTGTCCAAGGGAGCCGTCCGTTTTGTGTCTTCCACAATGTACACAGCCACAACACCAATGACTGCTAGGAGCTCAGGGCCATCCGTGACGGGTGCCTCATCAACGCCCCGAGTGCAACGATCGAGGCTACGACCGCAGAGGAGGCAGGAGTGGAGGACGCTAGGACGACTGTGGCCCCCGCCAAGAGTGGTGTGACTAGCCTTGTGAGGATCGCTGGCAAGGCCAGCCTCGCGAGGGCGCCTGGAGAGACCAGCCTCATGAGGATAGTCCTCAGGGCAATGCCGGCCTCCCTCCGCTGCCACCACCACCAAGAAGGAACGACGACCACCGCCAAGACGAGGGGGCTGGGGGCTTCCAGGAGCCTTGCACCATCGCCTGCATCTTGGGTAGCGCTCAGGCCCCAGCCTCCCACCGCATCTTCAAGCAGTTCGCAGGTGACGTGAATGTGGCCCTCCCTAGGCTCGAGGCCACACGTCTGCTCAGGTGGTCCAAGTGCACCATCACCTTCAGCTTGGCCGACTAGCTCAAGTGCGCGGCAACTAACGGCGCCCTCTCAATGCTCTGCTCGCCTGTCATCAACAATGTCCTTGTCACCAAGACCCCCATCGATGGTGGTGCAGGGCTCAATGTTCTTTCCGTCAAGACGTTCGACCGCCTCCAAGTGCCGTATGATCAGCTGCAGCCCATCAAGCCCTTCTCCGGAGTGACCAATGGCTCCACCACCCCGATAGGGCAGATCCGCCTCCCTGTCACCTTCGGCCAGCGAGACAACTACCGCACCGAGCTCATCGACTTCCATGTCACTCACATCCACCACCCATACAATGCCATCCTTGGGTAGCCGGCCCTGGCCAAGTTCGTGGTGGTGACCCACCATGGCTACAACGTTCTCAAGATGCCAGGGAACTGCGACATCATCACGGTTGTCTGCTAGGAAAAGGATGCAGTGTGCTCCCTTGAGTGCGCCTATCAGGCCGCGGCAATTGAAGACCCAGGCAACGAAGGCACCATCTACCCTCCTGAGGCTGTCCCCAAGAAGAAGAAGCAGCTACTCTGCCAAGAGCCTCAGGAGAGCGGTGTCTCTAGTGGCACCACCTCAGGATCAGCGCCCACGGATGGGGCGCCTCCCTCTCGTGCATAGGAAGGCGCGCCAAACACCCTTCTCAGGCTGGGCTCGGGGGCTCTCTTCTGGAGGGCCTCAGACTTAGCCAACGTCACGAGGGAGGTGCTCGGTGTCGGTGGGAGACGACACCTATGGGATCACAAGAATTCCTACTACGGTTGCCGGGGTGCGGGGTCGTGAGAAGAGCAGGATTAACAATCGACACAAAGATCGTTTACCCAGGTTCGGGCCGCGAGGATGCGCAAAACCCTAGTCCTGCTTTGGTGGATGTATTGAGTGTTCTTGGGCTTTTGAACTAGCTACGGCGGCTGTGCAGTTCAAAAGAGCCGAATCCCCCTCCAGTATGTCATGGGCCTCCTTTTATAGTCGAAAGGGGCTGCCACAGTGGCACACAGGAGGTGGAAAGCCCTACAGTACTGCGAGCTTATTGCTAGTATTACAGGACAAGACGCATTTAATGTATCACTCAGGTGTCCCTTAGCTTTATCGGGGACGAGAACGAGGCATGTCCTGTCCGTTGCCGCTCCTCCTTGCTTCGACACGTGCCCAGGGTAGCGATGCATGCAGTGCCATGTAGACAGGCACGCAGCTGAGGTGGTGCGGTGGTAGGGTCTTCATGAAGGTCCGCATGCCGCCACGCAGGTGCCTACTAATTTGGCCTAGAAGTTGTATGTTGCCATGCAGGTGCCTGCCCAGCTGGTTGGGCTGGCACCTGCATGCGAACGGCGGTGGTAGTCTTGGCTGGTACGGGTCTGGCAGTGGCCCTGCTGATGCCCTCGGCAAAGGCCTTGCTGGGGGCCCGGCAAGGGTCTTGCCGTGGCATTGCTGTCATCCCCGGCAAGGGTCTTGCCGGGGGCCTTGCTGTCATCCCCGGCAAGGATCATGCCGGGGGCCTTGTGGACTTCCTCGGCTAGGATCCCGCCGACGGTCGCCGTCTTCTGGTCCTCATCTGATCTTGAGTGTTTCTCTGTCTTCACAAAGATCTACATGCCACCATGGAGGTGCCTCCCGAGCCCTGGCCCAACGTGGTTGATGGTGTTCGAAACCATGGGCTCAAGGGTGGTGCGCTCCTCTGGCGTTGGGCGAGCTGCCCCGACAAGGGTCTTGTCGGGGCCGCTGAGGATGCCCCAGCAAGAGTCTGCCGGGGAACCTGCTTCGTCCCTCTGCTCTTTGTGCTCTCGGCCTTGTCGTTGTCTTGTTTGCCTTGGTGCTTCGGCTTCTCTCCAACTTCCTGTCGGATTTCGGGTTCCGGCAGACCCTTGAGGTTCGAACACTGGGGTGCGCGCGGAGATTTCGCCTCCTACCTACCTCCACCCCTCCGCCATGCTAGGATCTAAACTAAGGAAAGAACAACACAAGAGACATAGGGTTTATATTGGTTCGGGCCACCGTTGTGGTGTAATACCCTACTCCAGTGTGTGGTGTGTGGATTGCCTCTTGGGCTGTTGATGATGAACAATACAAGGAAGAACAGCCTCGCGAGGGTCTGTTCTTGGCTGAGGCGATGAACTGCTGGGAGGAGTTCAGCCACCTTTCTCTCTCTCCTTTGGCCTACCCTTCTAACGAGCCTCTTCCTTCCTCTCTCTTTTTCGTCCCCCCCAGCCATGTGGGTGGCTGGTCCTATTTATAGAGGCCCTGGTCCTCTTCCCAAATATTGAGCAGGAAGGGAGCCAACAATGGCGGGCTAATTTGAAGGGGACAACAAGTATCAGCTATCCTGACAAAAGTAGTCTTCGCCTGCGCAAAGCTCTGGTGATGACGCCGTCTTGGGCTCCACAGTGACCTCTGTCTCGTAGTCCTCCTGGTCTTGGTCTCGTTGCACCGAAATGGCAACCTTTGCCTGATGCCTCGGTACTCCGCGGCTGCGCTTGCCCCCTTTGCACCAAAGAGGAAAGGAGGACACTGCGCGGGCTGGCACCCGCCTGGCGCCCTGAGTCGTCATGGCTTGCGTCATGGGCTCCTCGTGAGGTACCCCGCCTTGATCTCTCCGCCTCCTCGTGAGCCAGCCTGACGAGGCTTCGCGTCGTCCGCCCCGCGAGGGTCTTGGGTTTGTGTTGGTGAAGATGGGCCATGCTGGGCCCCCCTTTGAGCCACACCGCAAGCCGCAAGCAGGCAAGTCTGGGGACCCCCGTTCCCAGAACGTCGACAGTAGCCCCCGGGCGCAAGGCGCGCCCGGACTTGGCCGTGCAGGGAGGCGGAAGGGCAAGAGCGAAGCGCCGCGGGCCCTAACAGCCTGCGGCCTTGGGCGCCATGTGGTGGTTGACTGGACGTGGGCGCCCCAGTAACCGCGCGAGTTGATAAAGGAGTGGCATCCGCCCAGGCCCTGCTTCTTGCTTTCTCCGGTTGCTGCTCAGATCCCCTTTCTTGCGCCTCTTCTTCCTTCCTCCGAGATTTCCAGATCTGCTCTGACCGTGCGGCCTAGGGAGCCATGGCGCCTCATCAGCCCTCGGCCGCAGCTTGGTACTCGTCTGCCCTGGACACGCCGAACGTGTCGGAGGCGGGCCTTGCCCGGTTGCGCCGGATGGCGAGGGCGTGGGGCATTAACGGGGAGAAGGTGTTCAAGGCCGGCTCCGCCACCCCTGAGGGTCAAAGGAGCACCTTCTATCCGCTCTTCGTAAGCGCCATTGTTGCTGGCCTGGTGCCTCCCTTGTCCGAGTTCTTCTTCTCTGTCCTTCGCCATTACAAGCTACAGGCTCTGCATCTCCATCCCAACTCCATCCTTCTCCTGGCAATCTTTGCTTATTATTGCGAAGCACATGTTGGGGTGCAGCCCTGAGTGGCCTTGCTGCGCCACTACTTCTACCTCCGGACCTCTCGTGGGACCGCTTCCGCGTGCGCGAGCTTCGTCGCGTCCGACGGTGCCATTTCCATCTCGAACTCTGGGAAGAGGATTGAGGGCTTCAGGAGCAAGTGGATCTTGGTGGATGCTAGGCGCATCCACCCTCGGCTGATCCTGCCCATGGAGCAGCCCACGAGCTCCAGCGACTGGGGTCGAGCGGAGCTCACGGATCCCCGCGCGAAGATGGTGTTGGAGAAGATGGACGCGGATCTGAGGCCGGCCGACATGGCGGCGGCGAAGCTGACCGGTGTGTCGCTGCTGAGGGAGTTCCTGGAGCATCGTCTGGCTCCGCTTCGGCAGTACTCGCTTCCAATGTGGAGGCCCCTTCCGAACCCCGCGGCCTTGGCCGCCGGAGACCTGGCTGCGGTTCTCCAATCTCTGGTCGGGGGTAATGTGGCGAGGCTGGAGGGCACTCCTACACCCTTGTTCCTCCGCAACGACTGGGAGCAGGTGGTGAAGTCCATGCCCGTCTTCAACGGGGATGGGCCAGTGCCCCTGGAAGCTCCCGAGGAACCGGTGGACGTGCCCTCCAGCGACTCCAGCAAAGAGGAAGAGGGAGGGGAGCGTGGGAAGGGGCCTGACTCCGAGGCGACTGACGGAGAGTCGAGGGCTCCCCTCCCCCGGCGCAGGTCCCGCGTTCTCTGCCTCTCTCCGAATGATGATGACGAGGATGACGACGAAGACGATGACAAGCAGGACGGCGGGAGCTCGCCCCCGATCCCGAAGAAGGACAGGGCCGGGCTGATCTCCCGCGGGTCTCCCCCGGCCCCGGGGCGAACCACAGACGCACCTTCTGCCTCCAAGCTTCCCGAGGTTGACCCTTCCAGCCGGCTTTCAGGCTTCAAATTTGGCCGGAGGCCGCTTGAGCTCACTGGCGACGACCCGTAAGCATTCAATTCTTGTCTTTATCTCTTGATCTGCTTCTGAGGCTTGACGTCCGCATCTTTGGATAGGTTGGCGCCCGCAGCAAAGAAGCCGAAGGGGGCTCCCGAGGTTCCATCCGTGGCGGCGCTTCTGCCCGCGAAGGAAGGTGACCGCGATGCACAGGCTTCTCCTGCCCGGTCGTCCTCGCGAGGTCTAGCTGAGCCGGCTGGGGCGAGCTCAGCCCCCATGGCACAAGTGGCTCCCGAGGTGCTCTTGCCCGCCGCCGCCACTACAGCTGTCGGGGCGCGGCAGACTCCGCCTCAGGATGCTGCGGCTGCGCTGCCGCCTTCTCCTCCTACTCCACCGGCCGCTGTCTCTCCGACTCCTTCTGCCGTTCTGGATCGTGCTGTTGCTGAGCTGGACCGACTGCGGTAGGATCTTCTTGGTGCCGACCCCCGCTTGGTGGCCGGGCGTTTGGAGCTGGCTTCTGGATGGGTTCGCTCCGACGCCTCGATTTGGGCGGCGCTGGTCCAGGCCTCGACGACATGCGACGAGGAGAAGCATGCCGTCCTGGAGGCGAAGGCTGCCCGTGATGCAGCCTTGGGGGAGGTGGTCGACGTCTGCGGTCCCTGCAAGGCGCTGGAGGACGAGCTGCAAGGCCTGCGGGATCGGCTCGTGGAAGAGGTCCGCCTTTGCCAAGAGCAGGAAGAAGGCGTGAAGGCTCGCGAGGCAGCCGTCGAGGGCCGAGAGGCCAAGCTTAGGAAGCGCCGCGACCGCCTAGGCGTGCTGGAGCAGGAGTTGGGGGCGAGGAAGGCCGAGCTGGATGGTAAGGCCCTGGTTCTTGCCGAGGACCGCGCGGCCTTCACGGAGTTGGAGGCGAAGGCTCGCTCCTCGCTGAGGATGCTTTACGACAGCGGCCTGGAGAGCCCGCTGGCTGGCGCCGGGGATGGCCCCGCCAAGCTGCTTCCCTTCCTGGTTCACGCTCTTGAAGATGTCGCCCTTGGCCTTGGCCCCACGGCCGAGGCCGAGGCGCGTGTCCTGTCTTCTGCAGCACTAGCGCGGGTCCTCACCCACATCTACCTTCATGATCCCGGTGTCGACCTTGACAGCCTGCTGGAACCAGTGAGTGGTGAGCGTGCTGCTGCCGCTGTCGAGGCCGTGAAGGGTCGCGCGGAGGCTCTGCTGGGGAAGTTCCGGGCCTTCAGCACCAAGCCGGAGCAAGGCGCTGCTGACCCTGCTGCTCCGTGAGGCGAACCCGCTCCGCGCTGCTCCCCCGCCAAGTGACTCCGTCGTGGCTCCTGTCCCGCTTTTAATTCCTGCACACGTATCATGCGTCGGGGAGGCGTTTAAACTTGTGTTTGGCATTGAAATAACAGTGTGGACTGTAATATTTACTTTTGAATTCTTGAGATTAGCGCTTTTCCTTCCTACTTGCTTATGTTCTACGCCGGCAGAGCCCGGCCCCGCGCGTACCTCACCCAGCAATAGTCCCGACCGGAAACCAGGACGGGACCAAGGAGTGAGGGGCTACGTGACAAGTTAGGCTCCTGAGTCGCGATGCTCAGGAGTCCCCCATGGCGCATGAATAGCAAGTAGGGAGGTGTGATGTGGGTGGATCCACTGTTCTACGTCTGCCGAGCCCGACCGCGCGCGTGCCTCACCCAGCGATGGTCCCGACCGGAAACCAGGACGGGGCCACGGAGTGAGGGGCTACGTGACCAGTTAGGCTCCTGAGTCGCGATGCTCAGGAGTCCCGTTGACGCTCAAACGGCCTTCGTACCTTGGCTCCGCTCGAGGAGAGACGCGCGATGAACCAGGCCCGGGGGGACCTGGCCGGGCGGCGTGCGTCTGGGTGTGACACAGGCGCAGCCCCTGTGCCCAGCCCCCTCGCACGGCACTCCCGAGGGGAGGCGTTACGATGAGGCTAGACACTGAGCTCTGGGCTCCCTGAGGTTGATGCGGCCCGGGGGCCACCCTCAGTTGTTTATCACGAGCACGGAGCATAGTGCTACCGTATGTGTACGGGCATAGCCGCTCCTCAGCAGTGTCGTCAGCCAGCACGGAGCATGGTGCTTCCACTGGTACGTGGGAGGGGGCCCCCCTCTGGGAGGAGCCCCCGGGGCGTGTACAGCCCCGCCCTGACACGTGGTTGGCACGGTAGGGCCTGGCGTGGTGTATCTGGGCACCCGTGAGCCAGCGCGGGACTCACGGGGCCCTACCTCTAGGTGGGTTGCGCCTGGCACTGGGCCTTATCTTGTGATGTGTCCCTGCAAATTTGGTTAGATGTCGGCACGCTACGTCCTCGGGTCCTGGCCCTCGAGCTGGTCTAAGCTGTCGCTGGTATGCTAGGTCGCGATGCCATGGACAAGGCCAGAGGGTGAGGGCTAGAGAGCCAGTAAGAGCCGTGAGTCGCAATGCTCAGGTGCCCCCCCTTTAACGTGCAAGTAGTCGGCATGGAGGAGAAGAGGTGTCGTAGACCGGCATCAAATAATCAAGCATGGTGGGTCTAACGCATAATCGGAAATAAACGCAAATGGGATACATGCCACTGGGCCTGGCCCGAGCGGCTTGGGGGTGATGCAGCCTGAGGGGCGCCCCCAACAAGGTAAGCTAACAACATGGAACAAAGGGATACACGCCGCAGGGACGGACCCACGCGGCCTGGGAATAATGCAGCCCTGGGGGCGCTCCCAGCTGGAAGTAAAACTTGAAAGATGTCACCCGATGATGTTGAGGACGAAGGGGTGTTGGTGTAGCAGGCTCGGGGGGCTGCGGGAGCCGATCCTCACGAGCCCCCAGGCCCAGGGGCCTCGGGAGGCTCTGGAAGCGCTTGCGGCTCCTCGCGGGCCATCTCCATCTCTGCCAGGGCTGCGGAACGCCTAGCCTCTCGTGCCTCCGTGATGCCCCTCATGAGGCGCTGGTACGCGTCAGCCGCGTTCGGCAAGCCGTAAGGCATGCAAACGTAGCTGTGGGGTGGACCTCCATAGCGCCCCACTCGCGAGGGCCAGAGGCGCTCCAGAGAGGCGACTCGGTTGAGCCCTGGTATGTCGATGCAGACGCGCAGCCCACCGTCCTCGCATGGATGGGGGGCCACTGCTGGTAGGCGGCGGGCACCTCTCATGACTCTTGACTCCTGTAGCTCCTGAATGTCCTGGCTGACGAACTCATGTGGGTTTGGATCTCCTTGCCTTGCTCCTTCTTGAGGGAAACGTGCTTCAAAACACGCCTCCATGTGGTGCCCAAGCGCCTCCCTCGTGACCCCAGCTAGGTCAGTGGCCCCCCATGGGAGAGCCCCCGAGCCCTGCCTGAGGAGGGCGCCGGGCGCGCTTTCCTATGTGATGGAGGGAGGCTCCCCCTGGGCAGGCGCGGGCCCAGAGGGGCATGCCTCCTGAGTGGTCGAGTCGGATGATGTCTTCTTCTTCTTGGGGGTGGTCTCGGGAAGCCTCCTGCTTCCGCGATCCGGGTCTTCCAGTGATGCGGCCTGAAAGGCTCGTTCCAGGGAACACACCGCGTCCTTCTCTTCACAGGGCACCGTGATGACTCCGCCACTTCCTGGCATCTTGAGGACGTTGTAGCCGTGGTGAGTTACGGCCATGAACTTGGCCAGCGCTGGGTATCCAAGGATGGCGTTGTACGGCAGGTGAATGTGAGTGATGTCGAAGTCGATGAGCTCGGTGCGGTAGTTGTCGCGTGCCCCGAAGGTGATAGGGAGGCGGACCTGCCCAATCGGGACCGTGGAGCCGTCAGTGATGTCGAAGAAGGGCTTGGTTGGCTGAAGCTGGCTGTAGGGCACTTGGAGGTTGTTGAACGTCTCCACTGACAGGACGTTGAGCCCTGCCCCGCCATCGATGAGGGTCTTGGTGACCACTACGTTGCTGATGATTGGGGAACAAAGCATCGGGAGGACTCCGGCTGTTGCCGCACACTTGAGCTGATCTGCTGAGCTGAACGTGATGGCGCACGCCGACCACCTGAGAGGGCGTGTGGCTTCGAGTCTGGGGAGTGCTGCGTTCACTTTGCGGGCGAACTGCTTGAAGATGCGCTGAGAGGCTGGGGCTTGTGATCCGCCCAAGATGCAGGCGATCGCGCGTGGCTCCTGAAAGCCCCCAGCCTCCTCGTCCTGATGGCGGTCATCATTTCTCCTTGGCCGCGGCGGCAGCAGTGGGAGGCCTGCGTTGCCTAGCGGGCGATCCTCGCGAGGCTGATCCCTCCAGTCTCCCTCGCGAGGCTGATCCCTCCATCCTTTCTCGCGAGGCGGGTCTTGCCAGCGATCCTCGTGAGGTTGGTCGCGCCACCCTTGGCGCGGCCCGCGGTCTTCCCAGCGTCCTGCGTTTCTTCCTCCTCCTCGACCGTAGCCCCGGTAACCGCGGTCGGGGCGACGGCCGATCCTTCCTTCATGCACGGCTCGGAGTTCTTGGCATTCGTTGGTGTTGTGGGTGTGGAGGTCGTGGTACACGCAGTACCAGCTGCCCTTGGGAGGTTCAGGCTGATCTCTGCCCCGCTTGGTGTCTGGTTCTGCCGCAAGCACTGCAGCCCTCTTGTGCTTCACATCCTTGGCCTTGAGCTTCTTCTCTTCTGGGTCTGCGACAGGCAGCTCGAGGAGGGAGAGACGCCCCTCCTCAGCCCTGGCGCACTTGTTTGCCAAGTTGAATAGCTCCAAGGAAGTGCACAGGTCTTCATGCATCGCCAGCTCCTCCTTCATCTTGACGTCGCGCACTCCGTCGGAGAAAGCTGAGACGATGGCCTCCTCAGTCGCCTTGGGGATCTTGAGGCGTGCGTTGTTGAAGCACTGGATGTACTTCTGCAGGGTCTCCCCGGGTTGTTGCTTGATGCGGCGCATGTCGCTCACGGCGGGTGGCCGGTCGCGAGTACCTTGGAAGTTGGCGATGAAGCGGGTGTGCATCTCTTCCCAGGAGGAGATTGTGCCTGGAGCCAGGTTCAGGAGCCAGGTGCGGGCCCCGTCCTTGAGCGCCATGGGAAACCAGTTCGCCATGACCTTCTCGTCTCCGTTGGCAGCTTCGATGCCCAGCTCGTAGAGCTGGAGGAACTCCGCAGGGTCGGCCGTGCCGTCGTAGCGAGGAGGCAAGTCTGGTTTGAACTTGCCGGGCCACGCGACACTGCGTAGTTCGGTGGTGTAGGCGCGGCAGCCTGCTGTGGCCACGGGAGGCCTTAGGTGACGGAGAGCCTGGTCTTGCATGCCCCCACGCGCTGGAGCAGGGGGATGGTCGCGACGTGCTGGAGCAGGGAGCGCCCGGGCAGCTTCTGGCGGGCGAGGGACTTCTTGGCAGCTCTGTTCTTGTTGCGCTGGCACCTAACGGAGCGGGTTCCGCCCAGGGGCCATGCGCCTTGGATCCATGGCATCTTCTTGAGGAGGAGGCGGCCGGGGCGCCACCGGAGCCTCTTCGCCCGCGCGGGGTGGGGTGCGGTGCAGCGGAACGGATGACACGGAAGAGCCCCCTGCAGTGCGGACGAGCTCGGCGACGCGGTCGAGCCATTCTTCGTAGACGTCGTCGACAGGACGGTAGCACATGAGCTCATTTCCCGCGATGAGTGCAGCCCGAGCCTCCATGGGCGCGCGGAGCGCGCGGGACGAAGATCCAGCTGGGGCGAGCGAGGGAGTTGCGGTGCGGCCGTCTTGCCGCACGGACAGATGCTGGGACGATGCTTGCCGCTCGTCCCCTGCCGGGCCGGTGGCGGCGTTGACGGCAGGTGACGGGGAACGGCGTGGATGCCCGCCGACAGGGGACGTCTGGGCGATGCGGGAAGCGAGTGCGGCCCGGTGCTCGGCGAGGGCTCGACGAGCGTCAGACATGGGCGTGACGGTCGAAGAACGGGGCGGTGGAAGACGAATTCCGGCGCACCCCTACCTGGCACGCCAAATGTCAGATTTTGGGTTCCGGCAGACCCTTGAGATTCGAACACTGGGGTGTGCGTGGAGATTTCGCCTCCTACCTACCTGCACCCCTCCGCCATGCTAGGATCTAAACTAAGGAAAGAACAACACAAGAGACACAGGGTTTATACTGGTTCGGGCCACCGTTGTGGTGCAATACCCTACTCCAGTGTGTGGTGTGTGGATTGCCTCTTGGGCTGATGATGATGAACAATACAAGGAAGAACAGCCTCGCGAGGGTCTGTTCTTGGCTGAGGCGACGAACTCCTGGGGGGAGTTCAGCCACCTTTCTCTCTCTCTCTCTCCTTTGGCCGACCCTTCTAACGAGCCTCTTCCTTCCTCTCTCTTTTTCGTCCCCCCCAGCCATGTGGGTGGCTGGTCCTATTTATAGAGGCCCTAGTCCTCTTCCCAAATATTGAGCGGGAAGGGAGCCAACAATGGCAGGCTAATTTGAAGGGGGACAGCAAGTATCAGCTATCCTGACAAAAGTAGTCTTCGCCTGTGCAAAGCTCTGGTGATGACGCCGTCTTGGGCTCCACGGTGACCTCCGTCTCGTAGTCCTCCTGGTCTTGGTCTCGTTGCACCGAAATGGCAACCTTTGCCTGATGCCTCGGTACTCCGCGGCTGCGCTTGCCCCCTTTGCACCAAAGAGGAAAGGAGGACGCTGCGCGGGCTGGCACCCGCCTGGCGCCCTGAGTCATCATGGCTTGCGTCATGGGCTCCTCGTGAGGTACCCCGCCTTGATCTCTTCGCCTCCTCATGAGCCAGCCTGACGAGGCCGTGCCTGAGGAGGCTTCGCGTCGTCCGCCCCACGAGGCTTGGCCCCTCGCGAGGGTCTTGGGTTTGTGTTGGTGAAGATGGGCCGTGCTGGGCACCCCTTTGAGCCACGCCGCAAGCCGCATGCAGGCAAGTCTGGGGACCCCCGTTCCCAGAACACCGACACTTCCCTCCTCTGCCCTACTAAGTGTAGCTGCGGCGCGTGGCTCTGACCGCCTGCACACAATTAAAGGGGTCAAAAGAAGAGCCCCTACTTTTGTACACCGACAGGAGCCCCCGGGCCTGGGCCATACATATGCGCGACGCGTTGTTGGGCTAGGCCCAGAACGGTGCGCGGGCAGGTGGGGCGGATTCTACCGCAGTAGCTTCTCGTCCGCTGCGCTTCCCCATGACCCGCGTTGAACGCGCGACGCGGAGGGTCGTGCATGACGTGGGGGTCATGCGTGGACGGTTTCCGCACGCATGCGTCACATCGTAGTTAATGGGAAAAGGAGGTGGCTCGCGCCTTCCCCATAAAAGGAGGGAGGCGTAGAGGCACGACCCATTTACTTGGATGGACTCGGGTCATGGTCTTCAAGGTGCCCGCGCCCCACGATCACGGGGTGGGGGGCGGCCGCTTCGCCCGTCTCTTTAATGCTGCTCGCTCGCCATGTGCCCTCATGCAGGTGGCAGGCGGTGCAGGCGTGAAACCGGGCCGCCGCTGATTAGGGCAGCGGGCCGGTCTTGATTCCCTGCGCCCCCAATGACCGGATTGGTCGAGTGGGGCGGCCGAGCCCCAGCTCCGCCCCTTTATAAGGAGGGGAGGGGGTGGCATTCCACACTCTTCCATCCTCCATCTCCTTCAACCTCCTCTTCTTTCTTCCATCCGCCATGGCGAGAGGGGCCGCTGGTCCTTCGACGGTGGCGGCGAGGATTGCTGCTCGTCAGTGCGTTCCTCCTCCCCAAGAGCTCATGGCGGCAGAGCCGGCCACGAGAGGAAGGGGGAGGGGGTGAGGCCGAGGTCGTCGTGGCGCTCGAGGGAGAGGAGGACAGGGCGGTGAATCGGGCTCGCCTCCGCTAGCGACGCCTCCCCCTATGGAGCGCCAAGTTGGGGACCAGCCCTGCGAGTTCTTCATCAGGCTGTGTCGGCCACCGCGTCGCCGCCTCCGTCTCCCTACTGCATTCACTCAAGAGATGGAGCTCGATCCACCCCAGACCCTCTGGTTGCACATGAAGGGCCGCGGGAGCGGCGGCACGCGGGTCAACGTCGACTTCCCCGCTCCTCACGTCATATACCTCTGCCGCGGATGGAAGACGTTCACTCGCATCCATAGCTTGACGGCGGGGCTTGTCCTCTACTTCAAGTTAATGGAGGTCAGCCTGCTCTCCATCAAGGTATTTGAAGATTTCGGAATTCTCCTGAAGTGTTGCGTGGAGAGCTCCTCCAACGATGAAGATTCCTCTTCAAGCGAGAGCGATGAGGAGGGCAGCGACAGCGATGACGAGAGCATCGAGCGGGGTCATGTCGACCTCGTCTCCGACTGACCGCGTCGCCTCGCCCCATGTCGTGCGGCCTGCCGAGGGCCTTCCCTGTCAAGCTCTCCATTAGGGCGCTCACCGTCATCTTCTTGGGCGGCTGGCATAGGAGGGTCGGAGGAGGCGAAGAAGGCAGGTGGCGGCCGTCAAGTTGGAGTACGCGGGAACCGACGCCTTCGCCGCATATTGCCGGCCCGCTGCCTCATCTTCCAGCTCCTTCCCGGGCACCAAGATGTTCTCTTGGTGCCTTCTGCCCCTCGCACCTCGCCTAGGTGTTCTTTTTTTGCCCTCCTGCTGTCTTGCTCCACCTTACGAGGAGAGGGACAAGAAAGGGATTATGGGCACCTTATCTCTTTCCTCTTTTTTTGTAAGCCTGCGGGCACTTGTTAATTCTAAGACATGTAATCCCCTTGCTCATGTTTTTAATTCTGTATGAACTGTACCTGTATGGGATGTTTTAAATGAAAAGGGAGCTTGCCGGGTTCTTTGCGCGTGAGCTAGGCCCATGCCAATGATGAATCCTTGTTATTTCTATGGTAAATAATGCCGCCCGGCAACAGGCCTTGCCATTTCCCTACTCCAGTCGACCTTTCTCGCGCTCTTGACGGAGGCAGGGGCGAAGTAGGGTTAGGCCCCTCATTCATTTCGTTGCCACCGCGACTACTACCAAATTTCGACCCATGAGGTAGCTCTCGGGTACAGAAAAGGGGGAGCACGGCGGTTTCAAGAATACAAATAAGGTTTCACATGTCCCAGTTCTATACGGAAATGCATAACAAAGGGGATGAAAGACTTATCTGAATCCGCAGCCCCCGGCAACCCTGGGCTTGCCGTGGTTGGACCCTCGTATCTTCAGCTCCCGGCAGCCTTGCCCTGCCGGGGCCGGAGCGCCGGCTTGTTCTCCTTTTCCCAAGCGGCTCAGCAGAAGTGCCCTGCGAACCAAAGAGAACAGAAAGACACACAATCGACCTCTATGCTAGGGGTTAGTCGCCGCTAAGCACTATCAACCCTAACCGAGGGAGAGACTTAACCTAGCATGCATGCTACAACTTAGGGCGCCAGCGCTTCATTTCTTTATGCTCAGGGTCTGCGCCTGGCTCTGTACAGAGGGTTACATTCCTTGTCGGCAAAGCTTGTACAAAAAGTGGCTTGCCGGGGAGCTCGGCAAGTCGCGCCTTATGGGTAAAACTTGTGAAGATGCTCGATGTTCCAGGAGTTGCTCACTGGGATGGCATCTTCGGTCTCCAGGCGGACTGCGCCGGGCCTGGTGACTCGTATTACCCGATAATGGCCTTCCCACTTTGGTGTCAATTTGTTGGAATTCTTGGCCGACTGAACGCGCTGAAGAATAAGGTCGCCTTCCTGAAAGATTCGGGCATGAACCTTGCGGCTATGGTAGCGGCGCAAGGCTTGCTGGTAGCGTGCTACTCTCACAGCCGCCCGAAGACGATCTTCCTCAAGGAGCGTCGCGTCGTCTTGCCGCAACTGCTCTTGCTCAAGCTCGTCATAAGCGAGCACTCGAGGTGACCGTATATGAGTTCCGTGAGGAGAACTGCTTCTGCCCCATATACTAGGGAAAAAGGTGTCTGGCTGGTGGCTCGATTTGGTGTCGTCCTGATCGACCAAAGAACCACCGGCAACTCATCAATCCAGCGCCTCCCGCTCTTGTGCAACCTGTCAAAGGTCTTCATTCTTAAGCCTCACAATACTTCAGCATTTGCCCTCTCAGCCTGGCCGTTGCTCCGGGGGTGTGCCACGGAAGCAAAACAGACCTTGCTGCCGAGGTCTTGGAGGTACTGCATGAAGGTGTGGCTTGTGAACTGCGTGCCGTTGTCGGTGATGACTCTGTTTGGCACACCAAAACGGCAGACTAGCCCCTTGAAGAACTTGACGGCTGACTGTGCTGTCACCTTCCTCACTGCTTCCACCCCCGTCCACTTTGTGAACTTGTCGATCGCAACGTACAAGTACTCAAAGCCCCCGACAGCACGGGGGAAAGGGCCCAGTATGTCGAGCCCCTAGACCAAGAATGGCCAGGAGAGAGGGATTGTTTGAAGGGCTTGAGCTAGTTGATGAAGCTTCTTTGAATGGAATAGACACGCTTCACACTTGGTTACTAGTGCCGTTGCATCCTGGAGGGCAGTGGGCCAGAAGAAACCATGCTAGAACGCCTTGCCGGCAAGGGCCCTCGACCCTATGTGGGATCCACATATGCCTCCGTGTATCTCTACCAACAACTCCAGTCCTTCTTCCCGGGGGATGCACTTCAATTTCACACCATTCGGTCTTTTCCTGTATAGGACGTCATCGACGAACTGGTACAAGGCAGATCGACGAGCTACCTTTTCCGCTTCTTCCTGCTCCTGAGGAAGTTCCCCTGTCTGGAGGAAACGCACGGTGTACCATGCCCACGCCGGAGCCTGGGGCTCGACGGCAAGGACAAAAGGCATCTCTTCCGCCATGGGAGCATCCGTCTCTACGACCAGGGCTTGACGGCTTGCTGGAGTCGGTCTCTCCTTGGTAGGCTCGGGGCCCACGGCAACACCCTCGCCGGCGGTCCCTGGGGGTTCAGCGGGAAAGTACTTGCCGGGGCCTGATTTCCTCCGCTTGTTCGGCGCCGTTGATGGTTCGACGGATGGTTGAGTTAGCCAAAGCAAAAAGGTACCTGGTTCCACAGGTAACTTGAATGCAACGTGCTTTGATAGGTAATTGGCGATGTTGTTCTCTGCTCGGGGAACGTGCTCCGCTTGTATACCGTCAAAGCGCTCCTCCAGCTTCCTCACCTCATCTACGTAGGCCTCCATCAACAGGCTTTGATAATCTTTGTTGACTTGTCTGATGACAAGCTGTGAATCACCCCTGACGATGAGCTTTTTAACTCCGAGGTCTGCCGCGATCCTAAGACCGGCAAGCAATCCCTCGTACTCAGCAGTGTTGTTGGTGGACATCTCCCTGGGAAAGTGCATTTGGATTACATACTTGAGGTGCTCTCTGGTGGGTGCGACGAGCAGCACACTAGCACCGGCGCCTTGCAGCGAGAAAGCTCTGTCATAGTACATAATCCAGTCACGAGTTGTTTCCTTGCCAGGGAGAGTGGCCTCCTGGATCTCTTCATTAGGCGTCGAGGTACATTCTGCAATGAACTCCGCTAGGACTCTACTCTGGATTGTCGAAGTACTTTCAAATCTCAACCCAAAGCTAGATAACTCCAAGGCCCACTCCACAATCCTTCCGGTTGCATATGGGTTGTGCAGTATCCGTTGCAACGGGAGGCGGGTGACGACAGTGATCTCGTGGGCATGGAAGTAATGACGCAGCTTCCTCGAGGCCATCAGGAGGCCGAAGAGCAATTTCTGCACACCGAAATATCTTGATCTAGACCCCTAGAAGAGGGAGCTGACAAAGTAAACTGGGTGCTGCATCTTCTTCTTCTTCTGCACCACTCCACTTGACGGCGCGGGATCTATCCCGATGGCGTCAGACTCTGCCGGGAGCCTTGCCTTGCCAGCACCAGGCCCTGCCGGGGGAGTCTCTGACTTGCCATCTGCCGGTCCTGCCGCAGCCACTGCCTCTTCGTCAACCTCCCTATGCGCCACCAGCGCAACACTGACCACTTGATTCGTCGCCGCCAGATACAGCAGCAACGACTCTTGTGGTCTAGGCGCAACTAGTATCAGTGTAGAGGAAAGGTATCTCTTCAGGTCTTGCAATGCCGCCTCGGCTTCTGGGGTCCATTCCATTGGGCCCGCCTTCTTCAAAATCTTGAAAAAGGGAAGGGCGCGCTCGGCAGACCTGGAGATGAATCGGCTCATGGTGGCAACGCAGCCAGCGAGTCGACGCACATCCTTGATCCGCTTGGGCACCTCAATCCGCTCGATAGCCCTGATCTTGTCTGGGTTTGCCTCGATTCCATGCTACGACACAAAGAACCCGAGAAGTTTGCTGGACGAAGCGCCGAAGACACACTTTCAGGGTTCAACTCGAGGTTGATCTTGCGTAGGTTGGCAAATGTCTCTTCTAAGTCTTGTACAAGAGTCGCCCTATCCTTGGTTTTGACTACTATGTCATCCATATAGGCTTCCATATTTCTATGTAGCTGGGGTTCAAAACCAATTTGGACTGCTCTTGCAAATGTTGAACCAACACTCTTCAACCCGAAAGGCATCCGTAAAAAGCAATATGTACCACGTGGGGTGATAAATGCTATCTTATCCTCATCTTCTCTTGTCATGAAGATCTGGTGGTAGCCCGAGTAGGCGTCGAGGAATGACAATAGATCACACCCAGCCGTGGAGTCAACAATCTGGTCGATGCGCGCCAAAGGGAAGGGGTCTTTAGGACAAGCCTTATTGATATCTGTGTAGTCAATACACAGCCTCCACTTCCCATTTGCCTTGCGCACCACCACCGGATTGGACAACCAAGTCGGATGGAACACTGCTCTCACCAAACCTGCTGCTTCCAATTTCCTGATCTCCTCTGTGATGAACTCCTACCGTGTAACGCCCTCGATGCGGCTATATCTCCCACGTGTCGAAGCACGACTTAGAGGCATAACCGCATTGAAAGCAATGTCGCAAGTGAGGTAATCTTCACACAACCCATGTAATACATAAGGGAAAGGGATACATAGTTGGCTTACAATCGCCACTTCACACAATACATGAATAAAGCAATACATTCATCCAATACACTCAAGGTCCGATTACGGAACCAAAATAAAGATCAACCCCCAAATGCGACAAAGTCCCCGATCGCCCCAACTGGCCACCACTACTGATCATCTGGGAAAGACACATAGTAACAACGAGAGTCTTCATCGAACTCCCACTTGAGCTCGGTCATATTATCTGGAGCTGTATCATCGGTCCCTGCATCTGGTTTTGGAAGTAATCTATGAGTCACGGGGACTCAGCAATCTCACACCCTCGCGATCAAGACTATTTAAGCTTATAGGTAAGGTAAAGGTATGATGTGGAGCTGCAACAAGCGACTAGCATATATGGTGGCTAACATATTTGCAAAAGAGAGCGAGAAGAGAAGGCAAAAGCACGGTCGAACAACTATGATCAAGAAGTGATCCTAGAACAACCTACATCAAGCATAACTCCAACACCGTGTTCACTTCCCGGACTACGCCGGAAAGAGACCATCATGGTTACACACGCGGTTGATGTATTTTAATTAAGATCAACTTCAGGTTTTCTACAACTGGACATTAACAAATTCCCATCTTCCCATAACCGGGTGCACGGCTTTTGAAAGTTCAATCCCTGCAGGGGTGTCCCAACTTAGCCCATCACAAGCTCTCACGGTCAACGAAGGATATTCCTTCTCCCAAGACAATCCGATCAGACTCAGAATCCCGGTTACAAGACATTTCGACAATGGTAAAACAAGACCAGCAAAGCCACCCAGATGTGCCGACAAATCCTGATAGGAGTTGCACACATCTCGTTCTCAGGGCACACCGGATGAGCAAGACGTCGGGTAGGCCAGCCTAGAGTTTCCCCTGGTAGCCCCGGACATCGCTCAGTTGGACCAACACTTAGAGAAGCACTGGCCCCGCGGGGTTAAAATAAAGATGACCCTTGAGTCTGCAGAACCCAAGGGAAAGAAAAGGCTAGGTGGCAAATGGTAAAACCAAAGTTGGGCCTTGCTGGAGGAGTTTTATTCAAGGCGAACTGTCAAGGGGTTCCCATTATAACCCAACCGTGTAAGGAACACAAAATCCGGGAACATAACACCGATATGACGAAAACTAGGGCGGCAAGAATGGAACAAAACACCAGACATAAGGCCGAGCCTTCCACCCTTTACCAAGTGTATAGATGCATTAATTAAATAAGAGATATTGTGATATCCCAACAAAATATCCATGTTCCAACAAGGAACAAACTCCAATCTTCACCTGCAACTAACAATGTTATAAGAGGGGCTGAGCAAAGCGGTAACATAGCTAAACAACGGTTTGCTAGGACAAGGTGGGTTAGGGGCTTGTCATGGCAATATGGGAGGCATGATAAGCAAGTGGTAGGTATCATAGCATAGGCATAGCGAAAGAGCGAGCAACTAGCAAGCAAAGATAGAAGTGATTTCGAGGGTATGGTCATCTTGCCTGAAATCCCGCAAGGAAGAAGAACGAGTCCATGAAGAAGATAAACAGACGTAGTCGAACGAATCCTCACAAACGCAACATTATCAAAAACCAACCCGAAGAAGCAACACTGGAAAGAAGCAAATAACAGGGTAAACAACCATCACATAAGCATGGCACGATGCGCAAACAAGTATGATGCATGCCCGGTTTAATGAAGCATGGCATGGCAAAGGGCACAAACAAAACTACAAGTTAAGTGGAGCTCAATATGCAACGAGTTGCATATTGACGGAACACCACATCAATTATTTAGTTCTCTCTCGTTTAGGTACCCAAGAATATTAAATGTTATTAAGCATGGCAAGAGGTGAAGCATATGAAAACTACACATTTAAGCAAGTTTAAATGAGGCCGGAACAACAAACAACAATTCCGGTAAATCCCCATATGCAATTATCAATTTTGTGCAACAACAATTTTAAACATTTAAATGTTATTATCATGATGCGAATGACATGTGCAAGTTTTATGCAAGTTTTTTTATTAAAATTTGACAAGAGCATTATGAAGCATTTGTCACCGTGGTGGAAAGAAAAAAAAGGCCACGGCGACGAATCCGAAAATGATGCCATGGCACCATCTCGGTTCCGATAGCTCACGGAGATACCGGTGCAAAAGGAAAAGTGACAGGAGCGGATGTTCGGAACATGCTAGAGATGGTGGGGTGATCCCGGATTCCGGGTGTCCCACGAGTTTGGCGGCAAGGAAACGAGTGACAATTTAGACACGGTGCAAACACAAGCATCTCAAACATCGCAAGCATTCATTCACGGACATCGTCTCGGGGTTATACCTTCGAAGCGTGCAAACGAGACGGTTCAGGTTCGATGGGATGTAGTGGTACTTTCGGTCCTTGGCGACGGAAGAGGCACAGACGTTCTCAAGGCACTTGTCGGTCTGGACTTGGTGTAGTTGTACATGGCAAACGTAGTGGTACTCAGAGTCTTGTCAAAACCCAAGCGGCATTAGTCATACACGACGCGTTTTGGAAGTAGTTGTACTCGTGGACTTCGGCGGCGGTAGTCGTTCAAGGTTTTGGCGGTTCGTCGTGTAGCCGTACATGTTCGATGTGGTACACGGTTCGAAGTCGGGCATGTCCCGAAGATGTTCAGGTTCACCGTGAGGAACTTGTCGAATCCAGGGTCTCAGTCGTCGGTAGTGGTACACATTTCGAAGGTGAACTTGACGAACTTGAATCCCTTCGGGGTTGTCGTGGTACTTGGGGTCTTCGGACTCTCCTGTCCCATTGTTGCGACGGCAGTCATTCACGTTTGACCGGAGAGGTTCTAGACGCCTCTCGGATATGTAGTCGTACACGCACGTAGATGAACTTGGCGGGTCCTCGATGTCCTGGTACTTGGCGTTCGGTGCGGTACTTGCCGAGCAAGAGGCGAAGTCATGGTACTTGACGTTCGGAGCAGCAGTATGGAGGCAACAACGGCAGGGCGAGGTGGAGGTGCATTGGTGGCCATCAGGGAGGTGCATCACGAGCGACAAGGAATCCATGGGCGTGCAACAAAGCAAAAGGGGCGCCAGGGCTCATGGGCGCAAGGCGAGCAGCAGCAGCAGCACAAGTCACGGACTGAGAAGGTGCTACCAGGCGCTGATGGTGGAGGTCAACACCGAAGGGAACGGGGCACCGGAGTTGGATCCGGCCAGGAATGGGCAACGGTGGCGGAGGCCAGCCGGATCTGGACGGGGTAGAAGGAGGACTACGCTCCCGCGGTTGAAGACGAACGGGCAACGGCGCAGCACCCCAGGAGGCAGCAGGGCGTGGGGACGGCAGGCGCGTGGCCGGGCGCTGGGAATGGCCGGAGACGAAGGCGTTGCGAACTGCCGCGGCGGGCGCCGTCTTGGAGCACCCCAGTCGGAGGATGAGGCAGGGGCACGAGGGGTGGCGGAGGCCATGGACAAAGCAGCAGGGCGGCGCCGGATGTTGAACGACGTGGGTGAGGGGATCCAGCGGAGCTCGGGCTCCCGGCGCGAAGGACAGGCTGGGAGGAGGAGATCCGGGCACGGGCATAGAGGCCTGGACGGTGGCGCACGAGAAGAGCAGCGGCAGCAAGGCGCGGTTGCGGTGGTTTGGCAGAGCAGCAGCGGGAGGGAGAGAGCGAAGGGAGATAGGGGATCGAGCAGGGGACGCGGGCTCCTGGCACTGGCTGCGTGCGCGAGCGGCGCTGGAGGCGGACGAAGGGAAGGAGAGGACTGAGGGGGATCGGGCTAGGGTTACGCAGCGGAGGCTAGCTGGGCCTTGGCCTTGGGCCGGCGCGAGGAAGATAGTCCCAGGCTTCTGGGCTGAACATTGAGGCCCAAGGGCACTACTGCTAACTCTCCCTCTCTCTTAAAAAGCTAATTTACTTTAACAAAAAAGAAATTAGAGAGAGGAGAAGAAAGAGAAGGTTAGGGAAGGATTTTGCGCATGGGGATAATATTCATGGACTCGTAAAAAAATGCACGGTTCGAGAAAATTAGAAAAGGCCAGTTCGAACGATAAGAATTCAAACTCATTTGAATTTAAACAAAAGGTTTGAACTAAGACTCAGTAAAAGGAAGGTCCATAAATGTTGAGAATTTAGGAGGAGCCTCGATAAAAGAGATGCGAGATATAGGCAAGGTTTGAAGGTCAAACTCGAAGAGGAATAGACATGGGAATTATTTTGCACGTGTGTTATGATGATTCCAAAATAATGGAATATTTAATATAGCTCCCTAAAATATTGGGAGGATATGTTATAAAGAGAATCACCACGTGAATTCCCTCGGTTTAAATGGACCGAAGATCCATGCAATTTATTTAGTTGAGAGTTAAGAAAATAAATGACATGATGGCATGATGACATGATGCAATGCACACGATGCAAAGATGAATGCAACAGACTAAACAAATCACACAACGAAACCCGGAAACCCTGGAAGGCATCTGAAGCTCCGGTCTTGGGGCGTAACAACACTCCACCACTACGAGAGGATCTCGTGCCGAGATCTAGGATGGCACCGGAGGGAAACGGAAGAGGAGAGAAGAGGTAAAACTAAGTTGCTTCTTTGACAAACGAGTGAAACCAAAGAACCTTGAAAAGTTGAACAACTTGAAAGAAAGAAAGCAACGACGATGAACGAAGTTGAAAGCACTCCAGTAGAAAAGAGATGCAAGACTTGATAGGATGAAAAAGGACTTGAGCAAAGGGGCACAACACTCCGGTTAAATGGATAAGCATGAAAAAATCATGATCCTCACAATACGAGATGAAGTGTGAAGAGAGCAACATCACAATGCCTCCGGAAGAAATACAAGAATGGAATTAAAGGAACGGAGAAGGAAAAAACATCTTCTACCTCAAATTAGCTTGAAAGCATCTTTAGGAGAAGGGTCGAACGTAGTTGTTGGAAAACCAACAACAAAAAGAGTAAGCTTGTAGAGGGCTTATGGAAAACATCTCAAAACTATGAGGTGAAATTCCGCCACTAACGGACACAATAGATTTGATTGAGAGCTAGAAAAGAATAGAAAGCTTCCTCCACCGAGGTGATAAGGATAAAACTTGGATCATAGGTAATCAGCACAAAGAGCAACATTCCCAATGGAAGGCTTTGGGTGAAATATGACCCAAGATAACTCCAATGAAGAGATTGATGTGTTTAAATATCTCATCCCTGACAACTTTTGAATCATGGAACATGAAGGGAAATTATCAAGAATGACATAACACCACCTCAAAAGATAAAATTTGAAGAACTGCATTCCGGTATGCAAGATGAATAATACTTGAGCTCCTATGGAAAGAATCTTGATGAGCACTTCGAGAAGGAATTAAATCCTTGGTGAACCATCATGTAGAGCCTCCATGAAGAACTCCGGTAATAAAAGAATGATCAAAAGGAAGTGAAGGATGCAAAGAATAAGATGGAAGCCTTGCAATGATTTAGATTGATCTTCGTGATGATGAGAGCTTGGGACTCCGGGAAAAGAAAAGATGAAACAATAGAAACTGAGAATTATGATGGACCTCCGGAAAGCAAGAATTGAATTTACTCGATGAAACAAGAATAAGAATTACATTATGCTTATCCTTCACTAATTTAAATTGATGACAATCAACAGATTTGGCATACTACTTATTCTCGTAGAAAGGGTTAAGATTGATATAGCACAAACTTGAGAAGGTCTTCGACGAACCACTGGTAGGATTGAAACAACGAATACATTGATATGAAAACGAAAGAAGAAGAATCTTGAATAGCCACCGTAAGAATTAAAATGAACGAAGAACAGATAAAGAAACATCGGGAAGAATTAGAAAACGAACGAGGATACTTGAGAGAATTTAGATACAAGTGAACGAAGAGATCACGAGCTGATTAGATAATACTTGAATAATGCACCGGTGAGATTTAGATAATGAGAGCTGAAAGTTGAGAATGAATAATTTTGAGATGATGGGCTCCGGAGAATCAAACTGAAAAAGACTCCTGGATTACTTCGGATGGGTGAAACGAATTCTCACAATCGAAAACAATTATGAGAGTATGGCAAAAGGCTAGAACCGTGAATCTTCACGAAACGGATATGATTGAAGAGAGGCTCTTCGTCGGTCTTCAAATGTTGAGAATGATGATGAGAACCACCACTGAGAATTGTTGATACTTCGGGATGAAAAATGGAAAGGTTGAACCAACGATGAAAATAATTTGAAAGATCTTGGAGAATTACATTTGATTGATGATAACTCATGCTTACATCAAACTTGGAAAAGAAATCTGAGAATAGCTCCGGGGAAATTATAAGAGTCAGGTAAGATCCTGGAGAAAGACCTGTGGGTTAGGGCCCACTCAAAAGAAACACCGTTGAAAAGATTTGAAGAGAGATTACACAAGTTGAGTTAAATGGCTTGAATAAGATAACAACCTCGAGATAGTTTGAACGAATTGAGAATGGAAAATTGAATCTTCAGAGATATCTTCAGCACTTCGGATATGAATAAAGAGAGATGAGCGATTAAGAGGTGCACCGATATGAGAAAGCATTGAACCGAGGAAATGATATGATCGACAAAGCTTTAATTGAATCCACAGGAGAAGAAAAAGAATGACGAATGATGAACTTGAAGCTCCATTAGAATCTCCATGATAAATCACCGGATCAAAAACTTGAAAGAAAAGGATGAAGGCTTCACATGAATAAAATGGATAGTTGATTTAGAAATCCGAGTCCTCGAAGAAAAAGGGTGGGAGGGTGGGAAAACAAAGGCAACTTGTGACGGATGAGACAAACACCGTTGAGAAGACTTGAGTTGATCCTGCGGGTGTTGAAAAAGATTGGATCCACTAGAAGAGAAGCACACCGGTTGAAAAGAAATTGAGATGGCAAACTCAAAGATCAAGAAGGATTGTATTCACATAGGAGTATGAGAACACCGCTTAGGAAAGGTATGGAATCAACATTTGACTTCGAAGCAACTCGAATACCACAACTCAAAACAAAAACAAAGGATTGGCTTGCAGAATAAGCCGGAACAAACATATGATAGAGATTTCGTCTGAAGTTTTCGTGGTGGGGCCTACACGGGCTCGATCGTACAGCACCACCATGTACAAGACAGTGCACATGACATACGAAGCGTCCCCGAGTCAGCATAGCCAAGGACTCTTTAAGACACAACAAGACCACTGTAAAACCAACCATGAATAGGCGGACCACTAGATGTCGAACCCCAATTTCATACCATACATCTATCGGAAAGATATCCTAGGAGCTACTTGAATTCCCACTTATAAACTCCCGAAACTTTTCGGTTATGCAATCAGGTGTTGGGGATACAGGGGAAGCATAATATCTCACCCAAAACTAGCAAATCCTACATCCAGCTGTATCCATCCTTCAACACATAACCAAGAAACCATCGGAAATCGTTTACCTCAACCTTCGAAAAGCATCCGTTATACGACTTATGGCAATACTCCCGAACTCCCGCCCCAGTACAGGGTGGCGTCGAGGTTATCTCACCAACAACTGCATAAAAGAGATTTTCGATGTCGGCAAAACTCAGTATTCCAGAATTGCAATGATAAAATTGTGACGACAACACCTCGGAGCTCAACTCCCCGGGACACTGCCACAACCCCTAAATGTCAGGAGGCACCAAGAACAATGTTCTCGTCACAAAACCATCGGAACGATTCCAAGATACCCGCGTGAAATTTGAGAAGAGAAGAGTCAAAACTCTACGCCAGGATACCTCACCAGAGCGACGAAGGGACTGAGGAGTAAAAAGAATCCTACTCTCTGATATATATAATCCTAAAAGACTCAAAACATTTTTCTAGACTCAACAACGCCAGCGATTCGATCAAGCAGGGGGCTCCTAAGTCGGGGAAGGCTCTGATTACCAACTTGTAACACCCTCGATGCGGCTATATATCCCACGTGTCGAAGCACGACTTAGAGGCATAACCACATTGAAAGCAATGTCGCAAGTGAGGTAATCTTCACACAACCCATGTAATACATAAGGGAAAGAGATACATAGTTGGCTTACAATTGCCACTTCACACAATACATGAATAAAGCAATACATTCATCCAATACACTCAAGGTCCGACTACGGAACCAAAATAAAGATCAATCCCCAAATGCGACAAAGTCCCCAATCGCCCCAACTGGGCACCACTACTGATCATCTGGGAAAGACACGTAGTAACGACGAGAGTCTTCATCGAACTCCCACTTGAGCTCGGTCATATCATGTGGAGCGGTATCATCATTTCCTGCATCTGGTTTTGGAAGTAATCTGTGAGTCACGGGGACTCAACAATCTCACACCCTCGCGATCAAGACTATTTAAGCTTATAGGTAAGGTAAAGGTATGATGTGGAGCTGCAGCAAGCGACTAGCATATATGGTGGCTAACATATTCGCAAAAGAGAGCGACAAGAGAAGGCAAAAGCACGGTCGAACAACTATGATCAAGAAGTGATCCTAGAACAACCTACGTCAAGCATAACTCCAACACTGTGTTCACTTCCCGGACTACGCCGGAAAGAGACCATCACGGTTACACACACGGTTGATGTATTTTAATTAAGATCAACTTCAGGTTTTCTACAAACGGACATTAACAAATTCCCATATGCCCATAACCGCGGGCACGGCTTTCGTAAGTTCAATCCCTGCAGGGGTGTCCCAACTTAGCCCAACACAAGCTCTCGCGGTCAACGAAGGATATTCCGTCTCCCAAGACAATCCGATCAGACTCAGAATCCCGGTTACAAGACATTTCGACAATGGTAAAACAAGACCAGCAAAGCCACCCAGATGTGCCGACAAATCCCGATAGGAGCTGCACATATCTCGTTCTCAGGGCACACCGGATGAGCAAGACGTCGGGTAGGCCAGCCCAGAGTTGCCCCTAGTAGCCCCGGACATCGCTCAGTTGGACCAACACTTAGAGAAGCACTGGCCGGGGGGGGGGGGTTAAAATAAAGATGACCCTTGAGTCTGCAGAACCCAAGGGAAAGAAAAGGCTAGGTGGCAAATGGTAAAACTAAAGTTGGGCCTTGCTTGAGGAGTTTTATTCAAGGCGAATTGTCAATGGGTTCCCATTTATAACCCAACCGTGTAAGGAACGCAAAATCCGGGAACATAACACCGATATGACGGAAACTAGGGCGGCAAGAGTGGAACAAAACACCAGGCATAAGGCCGAGCCTTCCACCCTTTACCAAGTGTATAGATGCATTAATTAAATAAGAGATATTGTGATATCCCAACAAAATATCCATGTTCCAACAAGGAACAAACTCCAATCTTCACCTGCAACTAACAATGGTATAAGAGGGGCTGAGCAAAGCGGTAACATAGCTAAACAACGGTTTGCTAGGACAAGGTGGGTTAGGGGCTTGTCATGGCAATATGGGAGGCATGATAAGCAAGTGGTAGGTATCATAGCATAGGCATAGCAAAAGAGCGAGCAACTAGCAAGCAAAGATAGAAGTGATTTCGAGGGTATGGTCATCTTGCCTGAAATCCCGCAAGGAAGAAGAACGAGTCCATGAAGAAGATAAACAGACGTAGTCGAACGAATCCTCACAAACGCAACATTATCAAAAACCAACCCGAAGAAGCAACACTGGAAAGAAGCAAATAACAGGGTAAACAACCATCACATAAGCATGGCACGATGCGCAAACAAGTATGATGCATGCCCGGTTTAATGAAGCATGGCATGGCAAAGGGCACAAACAAAACTACAAGTTAAGTGGAGCTCAATATGCAACGAGTTGCATATTAACGGAACATCACATCAATTATTTAGTTCTCTCTCGTTTAGGTACCCAAGAATATTAAATGTTATTAAGCATGGCAAGAGGTGAAGCATATGAAAACTACACATTTAAGCAAGTTTAAATGAGGCCGGAACAACAAACAACAATTCCGGTAAATCCCCATATGCAATTATCAATTTTGTGCAACAACAATTTTAAACATTTAAATGTTATTATCATGATGCGAATGACATGTGCAAGTTTTATGCAAGTTTTTTTATTAAAATTTGACAAGAGTATTATGAAGCATTTGTCACCGTGGTGGAAAGAAAAAAAAAGGCCACGACGACGAATCCGAAAATGATGCCACGGCAACATCTCGGTTCCGATAGCTCACGGATACACCGGTGCAAAAGGAAAAGTGACAGGAGCAGATGTTCGGAACATGCTAGAGATGGTGGGGTGATCCCGGATTCCGGGTGTCCCACGAGTTTGGCGGCAAGGAAACGAGTGACAATTTGGACACGGTGCAAACACAAGCATCTCAAACATCGCAAGCATTCGTTCACGGACGTCGTCTCGGGGTTATACCTTCGAAGCATGCAAACGAGACGGTTCAGGTTCGATGGGACATAGTGGTACTTTCGGTCCTCAGCGACAGAAAAGGCACAGACGTTCTCAAGGCACTTGTCGGTCCGGACTTGGTGTAGTTGTACATGGCAAACGTAGTGGTACTCAGTCTTGTCAAAACCCAAGCGACGGTAGTCGTACACGACGTGTTGTGGAAGTAGTTGTACTCGCGGACTTCGGCGGCGGTAGTCGTTCAGGGTTTTGGCGGTTCGTCGTGTAGTCGTACATGTTCGACATGGTACACGGTTCGAAGTCAGGCATGCCCCGAAGATGTTCAGGGTCACTGTGAGGAACTTGTCGAATCCAGGGTCTCATTCGTTGGTAGTGGTACACGTTTCGAAGGTGAACTTGACGAACTCGAATCCCTTCAGGGTTGTCGTGGTACTTGGGGTCTTCGGACTCTCCTGTCCTGTTGTTGCGTTGGCAGTCATTCACGTTTGTCCGGAGAGGTTCTAGACGCCTCCCGGACATGTAGTCGTACACGCACGGAGATGAACTTGGCGGGTCCTCTGACGTCCTGGTACTTGCCGTTCGGTGTGGTACTTGCCGAGCAAGAGGCGAAGTCATGGTACTTGACGTTCGGAGCAGCAGTATGGAGGCAACAACGGCAGGGCGAGGTGGAGGTGCACTGGTGGCCATCGGGGAGGTGCAGCACGAGCGACAAGGAATCCATGGGCGTGCAACAAAGCAAAAGGGGCGCCAGGGCTCATGGGCGCAAGGCGAGCAGCAGCAGCAGCACAAGTCACGGACCGAGAAGGTGCTGCCAGGCGCTGATGGTGGAGGTCAACACCGAAGGGAACGGGGCACCGGAGTTGGATCCGGCCGGGAACGGGCAACGGCGGCGGAGGCCAGCCGGATCTGGACGGGGTAGAAGGAGGACTGCGCTCCCGCGGTTGAAGATGAACGGGCAACGGCGCAGCACCCCAGCAGGCAGCAGGGCGCGGGGATGGTAGGGGCGTGGCTGGGCGCTGGGAATGGCCGGAGACGAAGGCGTTGCGAACTGCCGCGGCGGGCGCCGTCTTGGAGCACCCCAGCCGGAGGATGAGGCAGGGGCACGAGGGGTGGCGGAGGCCATGGACAAAGCAGCAGGGCGGCGCCGGATGTTGAACGACGAGGGTGAGGGGATCCAGCGGAGCTCGGGCTCCCGGCGCGAAGGACATGCTGGGAGGAGGAGATCCGGGCGCGGGCACGGAGGCCTGGACGGTGGCGCGCGAGAAGAGCAGCGGCAGCAAGGCGCGGTTGCGGTGGTTTGTTAGAGCAGCAGTGGGACTGTGGGAGGGAGAGAGCGAAGGGAGATAGGGGATCGAGCAGGGGACGCGGGCTCCTGGCACTGGCTGCGTGCGCGAGCGGCGCTGGAGGCGGACGAAGGGAAGGAGAGGACTGAGGGGGATCGGGCTAGGGTTACGCAGCGGAGGCTAGCTGGGCCTTGGCCTTGGGCCGGCGCGAGGAAGAGGGTCCCAGGCTTCTGGGCTGAACATTGAGGCCCAAGGGCACTGCTGCTAACTCTCCCTCTCTCTTAAAAATCTAATTTAGTTTAACAAAAAAGAAATTAGAGAGAGGAGAAGAAAGAGAAGGTTAGGGAAGGATTTTGCGCATGGGGATAATATTCACGGACTCGTAAAAAAATGCACGGTCCGAGAAAATTAGAAAAGGCTAGTTCGAACGATAAGAATTCAAACTCATTTGAATTTAAACAAAAGGTTTGAACTAAGACTCGATAAAAGGAAGCTCCATAAATGTTGAGAATTTAGGAGGAGCCTCGATAAAAGAGATGAGAGATATAGGCAAGGTTTGAAGGTCAAACTCGAAGAGGAATAGACATGGGAATTATTTTGCACGTGTGTTATGATGATTCCAAATTAATGGAATATTTAATATAGCTCCCTAAAATATTGGGAGGATATGTTATAAAGAGAATCACCACATGAATTCCCTCGGTTTAAATGGACCGAAGATCTATGCAATTTATTTAGTTGAGAGTTAAGAAAAAGAAATGACATGATGGCATGATGACATGATGCAATGCACACGATGCAAAGATGAATGCAACAGACTAAACAAATCACACAACGAAACCCGGAAACCCTGGAAGGCATCTGAAGCTCCGGTCTTGGGGCGTCACATACCGTTCCAAAGCTTTCTTCCTGACCTTCTTCTTGACGGGTCGCGCATGGAGACAAACAGCAAGGTGGTGCTCAATCACTTCCCTGGGAACGCCGGAGATGTCGGATGCTTGCCACGCAAACACATTGCCATTCGCCCGCAGGAAAGCAACGAGAGCGCCTTCCTATTTGCCTTCGAGGGTGGAGCTTATGGTGAAAGCCCCTCCCATGCCATCTTCCTTGACGGACACCCTCTTGGTCTCTGGCGGTGCAACTCTGGATGTCTTGCTCTTGCCGGTGGAGCTCTCTGGCACGTCCTCGACGATAGCACAACACCCCGAAGAAGTGCGCTTGTCGGAGTGGGTGCGAGAGGTCTTGTCGGTCCTCTTCTCCCCTCCCGAGGCTTCAGCGACAAGAGCAAGTGCCTTGGCAGCAGCTGCTGCAACTGCCTCCCGGTAGAGTAGGTTAGCGCAGGTGAGTGCGTCTTTCTTGTTGTAGGGGACGGTGATGATGTTCATCGGCCCATGCATCTTCAGCGTGTTGTAGGCGTAGTGCGATGCCGCCATGAACTTGGCTAGCGCCGAGCGGACGAGGATCCCGTTGTAGGGCAAGGGGATCTCGGCTACATCAAAGACAATCTGTCGGTGTCCTAGGAACGGGGGTCCCCAGACTTGCCTGCCTGCGGCCCGCGGCATGGCTGAGCCAGCAGGCCATACGACCCATCTTCACCAGCAAAGCATCCAAGACCCTCGCGAGGGTCCAAGCCTCGTGAGGTGGACGACGCAAGACCTCCTCAGGAGTGGCCTAGCCGGGCAGGCTCACGAGGAGTGGAGATATCAAGGTGGGGCAAACCTCATGAGACCCTCGTGACATGAGCCATGACGCACGACACCAGGCGGGCGCCAACACGCGCAGCGTCCTTGTTTCCTCTTTGATGCTAAGGAGGCCAGCGTAGGCGAAGTCTACCGAGGCATCAGGCAAAGGTTGCTATATTGGTGCAACGAGACCAAGACCAGGAGGACGGCAAGACGGAGGTCATCGTGGAGCCCAAGATGGCGTCACCACCAGAGCCTTTGGCAGGCGAAGACCACTTTTGTCAGGATAGCTTGTACTAGCTGCCCCCCTTCGAATTAGCCCGCCATTGTTGGCTCCCTTCCCACTCGATATTTGGGAAGAGGACCATGGCCTATATAAGTAGGACTAGCCACCACCTTAGAAGGGGACGGAGGACGGATCATTCTGACTACCCCCACACACAAGCTGACCGAGCTCAAGAACACCTCAACCTCAGGAGGCTGTTCTTCCCTTGTACTATTCATCATTAGCCCTAGAGGCAATCCACCACCACCACATTGGAGTAGGGTATTACACCACAATAGTGGCCCAAACCAGTATAAACCTCGTGTCTTTCAGTGTTGTGAGTTTGTCGAGTTCGTCCACAAGATCTTAGCGAGCTAGGGCGTAGATTGGTGGGAAGGGAAGACTTCGTGTGCACCCCAGTGTTCAAACCTTAAGGGTTTGCCGGAACCCCACATCTAACATTTGGCATGCCAGGTAGGGGTGCGCCGTAGCTTCCCTTCCATCAGTTCGTCGCTCCGTCGCTCCGTCGTCTCCATGGCGGACACACGCCGCGCTTGAGCTGAGCGTCGGGCTGCCCTCACCGCCCGCGTCGCTCAGACGGCTCCCGTCGGCGGGCCACATTGCCGTTCTCTGTCCCCCGTTGCCAACACTGCCACCGGCCCGACGGGGAACGAGCAGCAGGCATCCTTGCTGCATCCTTCGGTGTGGCTGGACGGCCGCACCGCCACTCCATCGCTGACCCCTATCGGTTCTTCGTCTCACGCGCACCGCGCTCCCATGGAGGCACGGGCCGCGCTTCTCGCAGCGAACGAGCTCCTGCGCTACCGCCCCATCGACGACCACCACCAGGACGAGGAGGATGGGGGCTTCCGGGAGCCGCGTGCGATCACCTGCATCTTGGGCGGCGCCCAGGCCCCAGCCTCTCAGCGCATCTTCAAACAGTTTGCTCGCGAGGTGAGCGCGGCGCTCCCCAAGCTCGAGGCCACACGCCCAGTCAGGTGGTCCCAATGCGCCATCACTTTCAACTTGGCGGATCAACTTAAGTGCGCGGCCACCGCTGGCATCCTCCCTTTGCTGTGTTCCCCCGTCATCAACAATGTGCAGGTCACCAAGACCCTCATCGACGACGGCGCAGGGCTCAATGTCCTGTCCGTCGACACGTTCAACAACCTCCAAGTGCCATATGAGCAGCTCTAGCCCACCAAGCCTTTCTCAGGAGTGACCGATGGCTCCACCATGCCGATAGGGTAGGTCCGCCTGCCTGTCACCTTTGGGGAGCACAAGAACTACCGCACCGAGCTCATCGACTTCGACGTCGCGCACATCCGCCTGGCGTACAATGCAATCCTCGGGTATCCAGCCCTGACCAAGTTCATGGCAGTCACCCATCACGGCTACAACATTCTCAAGATGCCAGGAAGCGGAGGAATCATCACGGTCTCGTGTGAAGAGAGAGATGTTGTGTGCTCCCTTGAGCGTGCCTTTCAAGCCGCTACAATCGACGACCCCGACAGTAGAAATGAAGGCCCTCTGGAGACCATCACTAAGAAGAAGCAGCCGCTTCCGTGTAGGACCTCAGGAGGACGGCGCCACGGCAGAAGCCACGACAGGACCAGCGCCCGCTCCAGGGGCGCCTCCCTTTGTCGCATAGGAAGGCGCGCCCGGCGCCCTCCTCAGGCAGGGCTCGGGGGCTCTCTTCTGGAGGGCCTCAAACCTTGCCAACCTCACGAGGAAGGTGCTTGGGCACCACTTGGAAGCATGCTTCGCGGCACGTGACCCTCAGGAGAGCACAAGGCAGGGAGTGCCCACCACTCAGGAGTTCATCACCAAGACCATCCAGGAACTGCAAGAAGCAAGAGCCGTGTGCGGCGACAGCCACCCACGGGGCGCGGCCCCGCATCCTGGTGAGGATGCTGGGCTGCGTGTCTGCATCAATGTCCTAGGGCTCAACAGGGCCGCATCTCAGGAGTGTTTCTGGCCTTTGTGTGTGGGCCGCTGCGAGGGCCCGCCGCACAGCTACGTTCGTATGCCCTTTGGCTTGCTGAGCGTGGCGTCGGCCTATCAGCGCAACATGTGGCGTATCCTGGTGGCCCAGGAAGCTAGGTACCACGCCGTTCTGGAGGAGATGGAGACGGTCTTCAGGGAACCTCCCGAGCCCCCAGAGCCTCCCGAGGCTTAGGGCCCTGGTGGCTCATGAGGACTCATTTCTCCAACGCACGCCTTCAGCTGCACCAACTCTGCTTCGTCTCCAAAACCAGGTGACATCTTCCAAGCTCATTTAGCTGGGAGCGCCCCTCGGGCTGCATTATTCCCAGGCCGCGTGGGTCCGTCCCTGCGGCATGTATCCCTTTTGCTTATGTTTCATCTTACCTTGTTGGGGGCGCCCCTCGGGCTGCATCATCCCCAAGCCGCTCGGGCCGGACCCGGTGGCATGTATCTTCCTGCATTTATCCAAGCTGATCTTCTCTCCATGCTTAACCTGCCAACTGCTATCACCTGCTCGATCATCGTCTCCCCCGGGGCCTCCACACATGCACGGCGCTGGTGCATGGGTCTGTCCCTGCCACACCGACAAATCCGAGCGATCGAGCTCTGGCTCACGGCACACCCCGCGCACGTCACCTCACCAGGCCCTCAGTGCCTTCTCCTCATCTAGAGCAACCAAAGGCAGGCTGATAGCTGTAACGACAAACCGTGTTTCTTCTTGTTCCAGTTCACAGGGACCCCATGGGAAGGATAGCAGGCGGCACCGCGAGTCTCCTTTTCTCTCGTGCAATTCACTTGTGCGTTAAAAGGGGGCTCCTGAGCATCGTGACTCAGGAGATCTTACTGGCTCTCCATCCCTCACCCCCTGGCCTTGACCACGGCATCGCGACCTGGCATAACAGCGGCGGCTGAGCTCGCTCGAGGGCCGGGACCTGAGGATGTAGAACACTAAGGAAAGCATGAGGGGAGGGAAACTCGTATGGGCCAGCCTAGCTATGCCGAATGAGTAGGTGCGCAGCCCTAGCACAACGTCAGGAGTCGCCACGAGATCAACGAGATAAGTCCCGCAGTCGGATTGGCTAAATGTTTGGGCCTAATGGTCACTCACGCCTTGCCGCAGCCCCGTTGCGGCCAGGTCAACTCCCTTTCTCGCCTTACCATGGCTTCTTGAGCGCTAAGGGGGACCTCCTGAGCATCGCGCCTCAGGGGCTCTTACTGGACCTCGGGCCGCACACCTCCTGGCCTTGACCACGACACGCAACCTCACATACCAGCGATGGCTGTAGCCTACCTGGGGACCGGGACCTGTCGGCGTAGAGCAGCAAGCTATCGCGAGGAAAGAAAGGGGGGATCGAGCCTTAACGGGACATGCATTCACCAAATTTTCATAACAGGGAAGATAAGCACGAAAGACATTATGGACCCTTAAATGCCCCCACGGGGTAATTCATGATTCATTGCAGGAAACAAAAGCTGATACTAAGGGGAATCCCATCTACATCCTTCCGTGGAGGACACCATCATCAACCATGGGCCACGGGAGGCCGGCGCCAACCCCATCCAGATCAGCGGCGGCGACGGCCGGACGCCGCAGCTCTGCTCCGAGCGCGGCGAGAGCTCGGGGGCACGTAGCTGTCATCGCTCGTCTCCGGAGTCTCATAGAGCTCAGGAGAGCTGCTGGACTCCCAAGGGCTGCTGCTGCTAGAGTGGTCGCGAGCAGGGCGCACATTATCCTCGCGCTCCTCTCCGAAGCAGCACTCCAGGCGGCGGCCCTGGATGCGGTGTGGGCGGCACTGCTCATCACTCCGTCCTCCCGAGCCCTCGGCTTGGGCGTACAAGGGCAGGGGTACCCCAGAGGAGGCCGCTCACACCAAGGCCTCGACACCACCTGCATCGCCGCTTCATCACGGCGATGGATCAACCTCTTCTTCGGCGGAGGAGGCCCCAGATCATCGCGGGGAGCCTTTCCTTTCTCTTCAGTAGAGAACTTTCTGATGGGCGCCATTGTTGTCAGCAGTGGAGCAAGGAGGAAGAAGCAAGCAAGCAAGGAAGAGATGGGCAACGGGGGCTCCGCCCCCTCCCCATTTATAGCAAGGGAAGGCCAACCGACGTCTCCCACGATCGCAGGTAATGATGGTTTTCCTTGCATGTCGCAGGGACCTGACTCGAGCGGTTGTCGAGGCAACATGGGGAAGTGGAGACGCCCACGTCCAATCATCCACCATGCATCGATCAAGGCCGCAGGCTTTTAGGGCCTGGGGTGCTCCGAACTTGGCCCTTGGCTTCGCCGCAAAGCCAAGCCCGAGCGCACCTTGGGCCCGGGGGCTACTGTCGGCGTCCTGAGAATGGGGGTCCCCAGACTTGCCTGCCTGCGGCCTGCGGCGTGGTTGAGCCAGCAGGCCGTACGTCCCATCTTCACCAGCAAAGCATCCAAGACCCTCGTGAGGGTCCAAGCCTCGCGAGGCAGATGACGCAAGACCTCCTCGGGACTGGCCTAGCCGGGCAGGCTCACGAGGAGCGGAGATATCAAGGCGGGGCAAACCTCATGAGACCCTCGTGACGTGAGCCATGACGCATGACACCAGGCGGGCGCCAGTGTGCACATCATCCTTGTTTCCTCTTTGGTGCTAAGGAGGCCAGCGCAGGCGAAGAGTACCGAGGCATCATGCAAAGGTTGCTATATTGGTGCAACGAGACCAAGACCAGGAGGATGGCAAGACGTAGGTCATCGTGGATCCCAAGACGGCGTCACCACCAGAGCCTTTGGCACGCGAAGACCACTTTTGTCAGGATAGCTTGTACTAGCTGTCCCCCTTCGAATTAGCCCGCCATTGTTGGCTCCCTTCCCGCTCGATATTTGGGAAGAGGACCAGGGCCTATATAAGTAGGACTAGCCACCACCTTAGAAAGGAACGGAGGATGGATCATTCTGACCACCCACACACACAAGCTCACCGAGCTCAAGAACACCTCAACCTCAGGAGGTTGTTCTTCCCTTGTACTGTTCATCATTAGTCCTAGAGGCAATCCACCACCACCACACTGGAGTAGGGTATTACACCACAACGGTGGCCCGAACCAGTATAAACCTCGTGTCTTTCTGTGTTGCGAGTTCGTCGAGTTCGTCCGCGAGATCTTAGCGACCTAGGGCGTAGATTGGTGGGAAGGAAAGACTTCGCGCGCACCCCAGTGTTCGAACCTTAAGGGTTTGCCGGAGCCCCACATACGACACAATCCTCTTCGTCCTATAATTCAACTCGCCTCCAAACATCACAGGCAATGTGACCTTCCCCTTCGGCTGGCTCCTTCCTAGGATGACCCCTTGAAACGTGCATGTTTCCTCGAGGTCTCCATTAGGAATTTGCAGCCTTTTGATCACAACAGGCGAGATCAAGTTCAGACCGGCCCCGCCATTGACCAACATCTTGTTCACTTTGAGGTTGCATATCGTTGGTGAAACCAACAACGGCAAACACCCAACCGCAGTTGTGCGGCCAGGGTGGTCGTCGGCGTCAAAGATGAGTGGCATGCTGGACCACTTCAGCGGCTTCTGAGCATCGAACGAGGGCTCCGCTGCTGTAATCTCACGCGCCCACCGCTTGAGCTGGCGGTGAGATGTATGCAGCGAGGCACAACCATCGACGCACATGGCCTTCGTAGCCTTCTGAAACTCATGCTCGTCGTCCTCGTCACGATCGTCGTCATCTTGCTTCTTGTCGCGGCCCCGAGCGGGCCTCTCTTGCTGGTTATCCTTGCCGCGGCGACTTCCCTGGTCGCCATGCTTCTTGCTGGATCCTTCGGCACCATCCTGACCCTTCTCCTTGTCCCGCCTTTCATACTCGGCCTTTTGCTTCTCAGCAAGCAGCTCGACATGCCAGCAGTTCTGGAGGTCGTGGCCCTTGGTGCGGTGGATCTTGCAGTACTGCTTGTCGGAGCCCCCTGGCTTGTCGGTAGCTGCTAAGGCCTGGCAAGTGGCGCACCCGGCAATCTCCTTGCCTGGGTCGTCTGCTTTGGCCTTCTTGGCAGCATCGGTATCATCAGATCCCTCGATGGAAAGCACGGCCTTGCCCTTCCGTTTCCTGTTGCGACGCCGGCCCTTCTTTGTCAGGGCGGCGGTGGCTTCATCACTAGAGTCGGTTTCCGCGCTGGCGTCCTCGCCGGGGTACTTCCTTCCCTCTTCAGCTCGGGCGCACCAATCGGCCAGAACATAAAGTTCAACCACGTCCTTAACCTTTTTCATCGCCAGCTCCTCACGCATCTTGCGATTGCGTACGTTCTGATGGAACACGCTAATCACGGCCGCGGGGTGAACGTCAGGGATGTTGTACTGCACCCGGCTGAACCTCTGTATGTACTTGCGCAGGTTTTCTCCTTCCTTCTGGGGAATGATATGCAAATCAGCCGCCTGGCCATGAGCTTGGTGGCCTTCGGTGAAGGCACCAACGAACTCATGGCACATATCTGACCAAGAAGAAATGGAGTCTGACGGCAAGTGCATCAACCAAGACATGACATTGGGTTTTAGGGCCAATGGGAAGTAATTGGCAAGCACCTTGTCGCCACGAGCCCTAGCTGTCGGTGTCAAAACCGGCGGATCTCGGGTAGGGGTCCCGAACTGTGCGTCTAGGATCGATGGTAACAGGAGACGGGGGACACGATGTTTACCCAGGTTCGGGCCCTCTCTACAGAGGTAAAACCCTATGCCCTGCTTGATTGATATTGATGAATATGAGTGTGGAAAGAGTGGATCTACCACGAGATCGTAATGGCTAAACCCTAGAAGTCTAGCCTATGTGGGTATGGTAATGAGTATATGTGGTGTCCTTTCCGGACTATCCCCTTCAGTTTATATAGACACCAAGGGGATCTAGGGTTTACATGGAGTCGGTTATATAAGAAGGAATCTCTGATCGCTAAGCTTGCCTTCCACGCTAAGTAGAGTCCAATCCGAACACGATGTAGTCTTCGGCTTTCATGTCTTCACAGCCCATCAGTACGACCCATGGATAATAGGCCGGATGCCCGAGGACCCCTTAGTCCAGGACTCCCTCAGTAGCCCCTAAACCTGACTTTTAATGACGAGGAGTCCAAAGCGTTGATTGTCTTCGGCATTGTAAGGCGGGTTCCCCTTTTTCCGAACTCCAAGATAGTCCTCGGATGCAATGATAGTATCCTGACCTATTACGCACACCATACACAACCACAAAGAGAACATAATATTTGCACAAATCTAATCTGTTGACAACCTTTTTTCTTCAACTCGACATCACGTCTGTTCGGTTATAATTTCGAACCGTTTTTCTTCTGCCATCCCACGCTTCGAGACGCGGTTGCTATTGGCATGTCTTGTCGTAACAGAGATCGTGCCCCCTTATTGCGGGATTCTCATCAATGCGGGCATGGGTAACTGAACCGTGCCATTTATACAGTCTTAGGGAATAGGCGAACCCTAAGGAGAGTGAGGAGGCGTTTAATATTTGCTACCTTTATAAGGGGATAAGGATTCGCTCCTCCTCTCTTCACGCTCTCTCTCTCTCTGTCTCCGCCTTTCCGATCTCAAGTGCCAGCGCCCAAGTTCTCGTCTCCTTTCCACTCAAGCAACCATGTCCGGATCTGGCGGTCAGGGCAAGTGGATGGTCTCCTCCCTCAAGGAGGAGGACATAGCTCTGGGCGGCCGGATATTTGGCGAAGGAGATCCCCCATTGCCTGCCAGCCGAGGGACAAGTTGTCCCCATGCCGGAGCCCACAAAGAGGGTAGTATTCATCCCCCATTTCCTCCGCGGCCTAGGGTTTCCACTCCACCCTTTGTCCGCGGGCTAATGTACTACTACGGGATAAATTTTCATGATCTGTCCCCGAATTCCTTCCTCAACATCTCGGTGTTTATCATCGTGTGTGAGGCCTTCCTCCGCATTCATCCCCACTTTGGGCTGTGGCTCAAAGTCTTCGACGTGAAGCCGAAGGTGGTGGATGCCCAGCATGCGGAGTGTGGAGGGGCCATGGTGAGTAAACTATCCAACGTCTCCTGGCCCAAAGGCACCTTTGTGGAGACAGTAAAGGAATGACAGAAGCAGTGGTTATACATCACAGAACCTCGCGGCATCACCTGGGCCGCAGCTGCTGAATTCCGCCCTAGTGCTCCCATGCGACTCACCTCCTGGGTCGAGAAGAGTCCGGACTGGTGTTCACCTGACGAGCTGATAGCGCTGCAGACGCGCATTCAAAGCATGGTGACCAAGGACGTCAAGCTCGTTGACGTTATCCAGGTGATGCTAATCCGCCGGATTCTTCTGTGCCAGCGTCGAAGCCGCCCTTTATGGGAGTTCAATTCGAAGAAGCACGAGACCCTGAGAAGGCTCTTCGACACTTCTCATGAAGGGGCTGGAAGTTGCTCTTTAAGGGTAACAAGAAGCCACCGGCCATGGACTCAGACCGTGGTCACAATTGTAACCGCCCCGCCATCGAGGTATGTTAATTTTTACGTAGTCCCAACTGAAATGTTTCGAGGATGATGTGTGAGATCTTAGTATTGCTCTCTCAGGACTGGGTGGAGAGGGCAAAGCGGATCTAGTGTCCGGCTCCGTTGCCCGAAGAACTAGTCATCCCACGCTTGGCGAGGATGCTAGTACCGGCGCCATATACGGCGTCGGAGAAGAAGGCCAAGAAGAAAGCCAAGGGGGCCAAGAGTGGCCCCCGTCGCAAGGGCACTTCAGACGCGACGTCCGAAGACGACGAGGCCCATTCCTCCGTCCCTGAGGACAACAACGAGGAAGAGGAGGAGGAAAACAACCCTCCTCCCGAGGAGAAGAAAAAGAAGAGGGTGGCCTCGACACATCTGGAGGCGCAAGCGCCCAAAATGGGGAAGGGCGCCCCAGTGGTCGACACCGCGTCGGACGTTGATAGCAGTCCGGAACATCGCGCCCGCACTAGGCCCTAGGCCGCATCGTAAGTGATAGGGCTTATTTACGCGCACATCCAGCCCTTCCTTTTTATTATTCTAATATGGTTAATCCACACTACCATAGTCCGGCCCATGACCTTATCCATCGATCCTCATATGGAGGTTTGTTGGCTCCGTCGGAGATGGCGAGCATGTCGCCACCACCTGCTTACTCCCCCGGGGCCAGGGACAACACCGAAGTGTTATCCCAGAGGACAGCTCCGAAGGGAGGAGCCCAGGACGTTGTCCGGGAGGAGCCACAAGGCGGGACCTCCACTGCCGGACACATGGGGGAATCAATCCCCATGGAGACTAGCAAAGAGGGCCGTATCTAGTTCGGCCCTCGGCCGGATACGATTCCGGAGACCAATGTGGCTCCGAAATCGGGCGGGCAGCCTCCTTTGAAGGAGGGGGGGTGCATCGCTTCCACCGGTGGCTCATGTCCATCCAGGAGCGCCAGATGACCTGATGGGGGCGCTACGAAGCGCCTCCGTCGTGGACGAGCACCATATCCTTATGGGTGCGGTCTCCGAGAAGGTGCTGCCGAGGTCTCCGAGCTGAAGCGGAGGTTGGAGCGGACCGAGAACAAGCTCGGCGAGGTTAAGGTTCAGCTTTGGGAGAAGCAAGGTAAGGAACGACTTGCTATATGTTCGGGAAAGGATAAGCAATGTATGTTGACAGTGGTATTGTGATATGTGCAGAGGCCGCGACCGAGGTCGAGGCCCTGAGGAAGGCCCTGGGCGAGGCCGAGGATCAAGTTGTCCAGCAGCAGGCCGCCCGCAAGAAGCTAAAGGCCCGGGTCAAAGAAGTCCATTAGGAGCTCCAGGATGCGTTGAAAAAAATGTGATGCCTTGGAGCATGATGCGTCGGTTCGAGGGAACGAACTCACCAAGGCTCGTCAGAGCGTGGAGACCGCACGAAATGAGGCCAAGGCCGCCCGCCAGGAGATCCAGGAGGCCAAGAAGATCACTGTGGGTAAGGCATTTAAGATTCAAAGCAAGTATGCGGAGAAGTAGTACCTTTTACTAACCTGGGTTCGGAGTTACCTAGGGGCTTTTGCGGATTTGCCACGCAGTGTATCAGACGCAGTGGAGTTCTATCGAGCCGAAGGAGGGGGTTCTTCAGAGAGGCTCTTCTGGTCACAGTATGCGGCACAAGAGCATCCCGTGCCCTTCACCGATCAGCTGAAACAGCTGGTGGAGATGCATAGGGTGGCCGAACTAGCCATGAAGGATGTGATAATCCGGCTGTGGCCAGCCAAAGCTATGCCTAGCAGCTACTTCGGACTCGTGAGGCGGATGGTGGACACCTGTCCTCAGCTGGACATTATCAAGTGCTCCGTCTATGTTGAAGGTGCCCGCATGGCCTTCGCTCACTGCAAGATGTGGTGGGCGAAGGTGAACGTTGTTGAAGTCGCCACGGGCCGCCGGAGGGCAAGGAGCACCGCACACCCGAGTGGTATTTCGAGGATGTTGTAGAAGGGTCTCGACTTGTAGCGGCGCAATGTTCGCATGACATTGTATTTGAATAAATGTATTCATGTTGCCTTTGTCTTGTATTATGGGAACAAAGCCAGTTTTAGTAAAGTAATTTTATTATGCTTTGAATTGTTTCCTCCTGTGCGGCCGTGTTGTGCATAATTTGAGGGTTGGCCAGTCGTCGGCTTCTGCCCTCACATAGATAGTACGGAGGTGTTCGAGATGGAATCTAAACAATCTTAATCCAATTATATGGTCCTTGAAGGAGTTGTTTAGCGCAACGAACAAGGCAATCAGACTTTATGGCTTTAACACCCTCACTTATCCATAGGAGTTTTATAATAAAGCATGAGCACAGCCCCTAGTTTAAGCCAGAGTGTTGTCAGCATCTGATCGGGAAGTGCCGATCGCTCGCGTTACGTGGAAAAAATCTCCAACGATTTATAACCCTCAAATAGCTGACCAGCTCTCGCCACATCATGACAGTCAGTTTTCGGCTTTCTCTACTGAGGTGCTCGTCTGGTCAAAGCCAGGGCACAATCGCAGTAGTTCTCCCTTTACTACCCTAGCCGATGGAGCGGAACGTAGGGTAGCAAGCACAGGAGCCGGGCAACCCAACTATTGACCAAAGACATGATTCAGAGTTAATGCATACAATGCTAAATTCAGGGTGCCCAACACATATATAAGAAGTGTTCGGACTATGCTGCCGTATTGTGGGGCGACAGGTAGCCCCTGGCGAATATTCAAACGTAAAAGAGTGTCTATGCAGCAAATAAGCAGATCGAAAATAAAAACAAAGTAAGAAGCGAAAACCACATGAACTGGGCCACGAACCATATTATTATAAATGGATGGATATGTCAAGGCGTATCTTGTACCGATGGTGCGAGAAGTATCTGGGCATTTAACATGCCGGCATCAACAGGGCACAGCGTGCGGGTCCTGAGAAATAAGTATGAATACCGTCAAGAAGAACGTATAAAGTTTACCCTACACACCTGTGTTGCTTGCCTCTGTTGTATTTCAGTCCTTCTAAAGGACTTGACATCAGGCCCGCAGAAAAGGGTGCCTGATGTCACAACCCCAGTTCAGCCCTTGCTTGACTTTGCTTGCTCATCATGTCATCATGTTTAAATTTCATGAAACTTGAAATGGGGATTGTTGAAACCCTAGCACCTAATGTTTTCAACTAGGTTCGATAAAAAATATTTTCAATGATCCCAAATGCCCTTTAGAAAAGTGCATGATTTTTGTTAAAGGTGAAAACCTCTGCCAAAAGTCATGCACATATTTTTAGGCCATTCTGGATTTTTGAATTAAATCATATTGTATTTGAATTTGGGCATTTAAATGTTATACATAGTTTTAAGTGCTCAAATAATTGTGAAATTAAATGAGGGCTGTTGGAAACAAATTCACAAGTGCCCACAATTAATTTCAGCATTTTAACAAATGGTTTAGTATTTTTACTAAATCAAAACTTACTTCAGAAAATAGAAACAGAAACAAATAGAGAAAACCAGAGAGAGGAGGCTTACCTGGCCTGCACTGTGTTGGCCCAACACTGTTGGCCCAGCCCATCTCTCTCCCTTGTCTTCTTCCAGCTCACGCCAGAAGGACTGGAGCGCGCGTGGCCGACACCCACCGGCACGCGCACGACCACCTCCTGCTTGCCGCTTTGCCCTGGCCCTCCCTGGTGAAGCCACGCCACCCCCTCGACCCTCTCTCACTCTCCCTTTGCTCTCTGCTCTCTCCCCTGGCCTCTAGCCCCTCTCCCGAGCAGACCCGAACCCGCTCGTCGCCACCAACGCCGTTCACCGTAGCCACCGTGCCCCTCTGGGCCTCTCATCTTGCCCCAGAGCTCCGCCTCGCCGCCTGCTACGTCCTCAACGAGCCAGGCGACCCGGGAAGATCTGCATCAACGCCATCTCCATCTTCTTCATTGTTGGCCACTGAAGCTCGCCGGTGTGGATTCGTGAGCTCCAGACCCTCCCCGGCCTCGCCGTTGACTCTGCTGGATTCGCCGTGAGCCCCTGTCTCTTTCCCCTCTCTCCCCGTGCTCGTCCGCGCCTTCTAGCCACCATGGCCATCGGAGCCGATTGCTCCTCGTTGCTGGCCATGTCGCCATCGCGGCTACGGCCGTGCAAGTAGGCGTCCAAGCTTACCACTGAGCTCACCACACCCCCACGAGTCCAACGCGCCTAACCGCGGCTCCTGCCATGCCCTGCACCATCGACTTGTTCGACGCCCGAACGCCGGTCGCCGCACTTGCCATCACCGCCGTTGTTCTGGGCCATCTCCGGCGAAGCTGAGAGCACCACTGGATGCGCGCAAGCGCCAGCAACCCGTAGCCACAAACCGCTCGTCGAATGGTAGCCCATAGAGCAAACCCGACGCGGGCACCGCCGCGGCCTGTCGTCGCCGGCGGTTAAACGCCGGTGGCTGACGTGGCACCATTAGTTTAGGTGCTAATCGTGTTTAGTTATTGCCTGTGTCAATGACATGTGGGTCCCTGAGCATAATTAGTTTAGTCTAATTTTCTATTAATATTAGTACTAATACGTGTGGACCCCACCTGTCAGCTTTGACTTTGGTCAAGTCAACGTGGACCGGTCCCACCTGTCATCCACCAAACCAGTCTGAGACACTGACGTATGGGTCCCACAGGTCAAGTTTGACCTGACCGACCCAGTTGACCTGCTGACGTCACAGCTATGTCATGCTGATGCAGTAAATCATTTTCTAGATTTTAAATAATTAGAAAATTCCAGAAAATGTCTAAAACTTCTAAAAATTATAGAAATTCAACTGTAACTCCAAATGAAATAATTTATATATGAAAAATGATCAGAAAAATCCAATCTATCCATCTGTACCATTTTCATGCATGTTAGAACAACTTAAGGCCACTGTTTAGGACAAATCAAATGAATGGTATTTAAATAACCACATGTGGAGTTTGAATTTGAACTTTGGGTTCAAACCAACTTCATTTAATTGTGTTACTAGTTGCATTAGCTCAATCAACAACATATTGCCATGTCATTATCATGCATCATGTTGTGCATTGCATTGATTGTGTTCCTTCTCTGTTGCCGGTGTTTGTCACATCTCGATAGACGTGGTTCTGACGATGTGATCGATGACACCGATGAAGAACTATACTATCTTCAGAAGTGCCAGGCAAGCAAAAACCCCTTGTTCATTCCGATACAATCCTACTCTCTCGCTCCTGCTCTCTTTTACTGCATTAGGACAACAATGTTTCAACTGTTACATGCTGCGGTAGCTGAACCCCTTTCCTCTGCATGACCTGTCATTGCCACAGTAAATAGATGAAACCCACTAGCATGAGTAGGAGTTGTTTGAGCCCTGATGTGCCTACTCATTCATGCTTGTTTGTCATGCCTGCTACTGCTTAGAGTTGAGTCAGATCTGATTCATCGGGGATGAATTAAAATGGTGATGAACATGTCCTACTATATGTGAGCTAAGTGTGTGAACACGATTTGGTAAAGGTAGCGGTGAGAGACCATGTAGGAGTACATGGTGGGTTGTCTCATTGCAGCCGTCCTCAGGAACTGAGTTTTGTGTTTGTGATCCATGAACAGTTACTACCACACATTGGGTTCCGGTAACTCGGCCCCTCTCAGCTTATTAATCAACTCGATCTCTGTCCAGGAGTTGCAACTAGTTTCTGGTGTTTGTAGGTAGTGTTAGTAGTCTACCAAGTGGCACTCGGTATAGGTGGGCTTGGGACAGACTAGGCACAGTGGCACGGTGTACCAAGTGGCACCCGGATGGTGGGCTTGGGAACCCTGCACACATTGTTTGGGGCTGTGAGTGACACCCCGGCCGGATCTCCTTGCGGATGGAACCCGAATAGGCGATAAACCTGGACTAGAGACTTGTTGGTTAGTCAGGTCGTGGCCAACTCCCTCTCCCGGTTTCCGCTTGAAGGTTGCCGAGGTACATGACGTGTACAGGGCGATAAGTGGCGAGAGCGTGTGTGAAGAAGTACACCCTTGCAGGGTTATCATTATCTATTCGAATAACCGAATTCCTCGGATATGGAAGCTTGGACCCCTTGCATAGTTCATAGACAAGTGAAAGTGGATACTCTAAAATGCGCAAGATAAGCGTGAGTGCTATGGATGGCGTTCTCGTAGGGAGACGGGAGCGGATCCATAGTGGAGTATTGATATGGTGAATATGTGGACTCGTGTGCGCCACCTCAAAAGAGTTACTTGCAGTCGTAGTTCAGGTTAGCCACTGAGTCAAAGCTGGCTTGCTGCAGTTAAACTCAACCACCCCTTTCTTGATACTAATGCATATGTAGCTAGTTCTGATGTAAGTCTTGCTGAGTACATTTGTACTCATGTTTGCTTAATTTATGTTTTTGCAGAGAGACTTCAGTCTCGCTAGTAGTCCCGAGTGGACTTTGATGTTTAGCTTGATACCTCAGCTACGATCTTGTGCCCTCGGTAGGATCTGGTAGATAGTCAGGCTTCTCAGCCTTTTTCATTTATAGATGTCTGTACTCAAACATGTTAAGCTTCTGCATGTGCTTTGATTGTATGCTATGATTGTTGGGTCATGAGACCCACGTTTGTAATATCTCGCTCCTCGGAGCCTAATGAATAAATACTCTGAGTCGTAGAGTCTTGTTGTGATGCCATGTTGTATTGCACATATTGAGCATATTGTGTGTATGATTGAAATGCTTGGTATGTGTGGGATCCGACAACCTAGTTGTTTATCCTTGGTAGCCTTTCTTATGGGGAAATGTAGTCTTGTGCTTCCATGAGCCATAGTAGTCTGCTACAGCCCGGTTCACCGGAGTCCTGCTAGCCCAGCACTACTACTCCGGAACACTTGACTGGTCGGCATGTGATTCACTTCATTCCTGTGTCTGTCCCTTCAGGGAAATGTCACGCGGTGACATCCAGAGTCCTACCTAGCCTGCTACAGCCCGGTTCACTGGAGTCCTGTTAGCCTAGTGCTACAGCCCGGATTCACACGCTGCTGACCGACATGCTCGATGTTGATTCATGTATGCCTGTCCCCGTAAGTTAGTGCCACTTTGGGTTCACGACTAGTCATGTTGGCCCGGGTTCTTTGTCATATGGATGCTGGCGACACTATCATATACGTGAGCCAAAAGGCGCAAACGGTCTCGGGCCATGGTAAGGCGACACCCGTGGGAATACCATGCACATGCTCCAGAACCCGCCGCCGACGGAGCTCGTCCTCACTTCGCTGCACGACTGCCTCGGCGTCGTCGACCCTCTGCTGAAGAAGAAGCTGCTCAGCCTGGGAAGAGGACAGCTTCGCCTACGCCGCGCTGAGGGCGGCTGCGGAGGAGTCCGCACGCCGCGTTGCTTCGGTCAGTTTGGCCCTGAGGGCTGCGGTCCTGCCCTTGGCCTCGACCTTGATCAGCCCCAACCTCATCCCGTGTTCGCGCTCGAGGGCCGAGTGAGCTTCCGCCACGCGACGGTCGACTTCTTCCTGGGCTCGGGCTTCGCGTGCGGCAACGTCATCCTTCACCCGAGCCACCACGCGATCCCTCGTCTCCAACCGCTCAAGGTCAAGGTTGCGCTCGGTGGCCTCCATCGTCAGCACCTCCTCGCGCTTCAGAAGCTCCACCCGGTCAACAGAGGCCTCCCCCATCGACTCTAGGGCTGCCTGGCGCAATTCCACTTGCTGCTCCAGGGAGTTGCTCTAGGCTTGGAGCTCCGTGCGTGCTCCTCCGCATCCTTGCGCTGCCGGTCTGCCTCCCGAGCCTCCTCAACGGCCAGGGAGAAGGCCTACCGCGAAGCTGCCATCGACGCCTCAACCTTCACGTTGTCAAGATCACGTTGATGACGCGCGAGGGCTACAGCAACCTTTAGTTTGCGCCTCTCCTCAGCAAGGCACAAACCTTCGGCCTCGAGGCGCGCATCCTCGTCAGCAAGCTCTGCCCCTATCCGGCTCACCGCATCCGCCGCCCCCTGGAGGAACTCTTCGCGAAGGGCGCGTCGCTCCCGAGCGCGCCTGAGCACGTCTTCTACGTCACTCTCTTCCACCGGAGCATGCGGAGGGCCCCAGGGCGGCTGGCCTCCTCTCGGCGCAGGGCTGGGGGCTGGCGCCCTAGCCATCACCGAACTGACCCCTTTGGGAATCCGGCCAGGCGTCGGCCCGCCCACGGAGGAGGAGCCGAAGACGGACTTCAGCCATTCACCATCAATGATCAAAGGAGAAACGCGGGGCAAGCCAGGTGTGCTCCAGGAAGACCCATGAAGAAAGGACAGTGGGCGCGCAGGCTCGAGGTGCCCTATGGAACGGGCCACTCCACCAACTGGTCCGGCCGCAGGGGTGCCACTCGAGCTCGGCGAGCCCAGAGCCGGCGCCGAAGGTGAAGCTTGGGGGGATGGCTCCCGGGCTGGCTCGGCAGACACAGCAAGGCGGGACCTGAAGGACCACAATCAGCCACAAGGATAACAAAGCGAATAAGCAGGGAAAGAAGAAGGCTTACTCGTCCATGGAAAAGTACTTCCTGCGCTTCAACAAGCGGCAAGGGCGGTCGCTGCCACCTGAGGCCTCCTTCCTCTTGCGAAGGGCCTCGAAGTCTACACGAAACCGACCCAAGCGCCTGGGGCGGGGGTCGGCCTGGGGCGCAGAAGAAGCCTCAGGATTGTCAGTGCCGAAGGAGGTCAGCTTTGGGGCACCGTCGGGCATCGCCTCGCGAAGAACGGCTGGGGGCTCGGGAGCCCCGTCCTCAGGAGCCGAAGACCAAAACCCTGCATCAACCGCCGCCCCAGGGCGGGCCTCGGGAGACGTCCCTCCGAGGCTTCACGCGGCGCCACCACCTCGACATCAGCCACCTCAGCTCCCGTCGGCTCTCTCCCCGCCCTGTCACCTGAGGAAGGACCGCTGTGGGCGGTGGGGAAAACAACCACGGCAACTGGGTTCTCGCGTGGCCTAGTGAGGCCAGCCGGGCGCAGCCCCCACTCGTTGAAGCTGGGCATTTGCTTCACGAAATCAGCCCTGCCGGAACAAAGGTACAGGAGGACGCCACCACTCCGTAGTCTGCCTGGGGAAGGATCACCAGTCAAGACCCGAAGCACCGTCCGCAACACTTCGGACGCCAAATCCTCCTCCTGAAGCCGCATGTGGTCTCCGCGCCCCGCAAAGTCCCACATCTGGCGAGGGTGGCACTGGAGAGGAGCAACGCGACATAGAAGGAACTCCCTCACCACCTTGGGCGCTGTCACATTGTGCGCCCTCAAACTTTCGAAGCGGCGCCAGATGAAAGTGAGTTGGGGGCTCGCGAGCGGTTCATGACCCTAGCCTAGGTTGGGAACAATAGGCAAGGTCGGGTGCAAGAGCAAGGGGCTGGGCACCCCGACGTCCACGTACAGCCACCGCTCTCTGAACCTGGCCTAAGAAGGCGGAAGGCGGAAGTCAATCCCTAAAGCAGCCGTCTCAGGCACGGCGAAGAAGCTTACACACCCCGAGCACTGAGTGGGATCGCTCAGGCGCAAAGAAAAGAAGTGGCGCAGCAGGGCAATAGAAGGAGGAATGCCTATCATCGCCTCCCACACGAAAGCAAATACAGCCAAAAGGGTAATGGACTCCGGCCCGAGGTGCATCATGTGGATCTGATAATGGGAGAGCACAGCATTGAAGAAAGCAGAAAAGGGGGGAACCAGACCCGCCCATAGGGCATCAGCGAAGAATTGGACCTCTGTGATGGTCCTAGCAAGAAAGGCGCGGGATGCGGGCCAAACTGTGGTCCGGCCGCACTCGTTGAAGATGGAAGCAAGGGCGGAGTGGACCTTGTCCAAGGCTTCCGGGTTGAGTATGATTGACCGATCGACGGCGGGGGCCGCCGCTGGAGGTGCGCAGGATGAAGGCGCGTGCTTCTTCCCCCTTCCCTTCTTCGTTGGTGCCATGGCATTGGGGAAGGGGAAGAGATCGAGCCGGATTGGCGGCGGAGGTTGGAGCTCGAAGAAGAAGGAAAGGTAGGAGGCGAGCAGGCAGCCAAAGGAGGAAAAACTTTGTGCAACTACGGGTCCGCTTAGCCGGGCGCGTAGCAAGGCGTCGTGGGGAAGCGCAGACGCCCACGCCCAATCAACCGCCACGCGGCGCCCAAGGCCGCAGGCTGTTAGGGCCCGCGGCGCTTCGTGCTTGCCCCTTCGCTTCTCTGCTAAGCCAAGCCCACGCGCGCCTTGGGCCCGGGGGCTACCATCGGCATTCTGGGAACGGGGGTCCCCAGACTTGCCTGCCTGCGGCCTGCGGCGTGGCTCAAGTGGGGGCCCACCGCGGCCCGTCTTCATCAGCCCAAGTTCAAGACCCTCGCGAGGGGCCAAGCCTCATGGGGCAGACGACAGGAAGCTTCCTCAAGAGCGGCCTCATCAGGCAGGCTCGCGAGGAGGCGGAGAGATCAATGCAAGGGTACCTCGCGAGGATCCCATGACGCAAGCCATGACGATCAAGGCCAGGCGGGCGCCAGGCGGGCGTCGGCCTGCGCAGGGTCCTTGTTTCCCCTTTCATGCAAAGGGGGCAAGCACAGGCCAAGGCATCATGCAAAGGTTGCCATTCCGGTGCAACGAGACCAAGACCAGCAGAGCGGAAGGACGGAGGTCACTGTGGAGCCCAAGATGGCGTCATCACCAGTGCTTTTGGCAACCGAAGACCACCTTTGGTCAGGATAACTTGTACTACATGTTCCCCTTCAAAATGGCCAATTGTTGGCGCTCTTCCTGCTCAATTATTCGGGGAGAGGCCCAGGGCCTCTATAAATAGAGCTAGCCAACACAGAGTAGAGAGACATCTAGAAATCTGGTAGAACCCCGGCAGAGAGAGAGAGAGAGAGGCGACTGAACTCACCCTAGTAGTTCATCGCACCAGCTTAAGAACACCTCTCGCGAGGCTGTTCTTCCCTTGTACTGTCCATCTTCAGCCCCAGAGGCAATCCACCACACCACACACTGGAGTAGGGTATTACACCACAACGGTGGCCCGAACCAGTATAAACCTCGTGTCTCTTGTGTTGTTCATCATTTTCATCTTAGGTCGCACGAGAGGATGGGACGTAGATCGGTAGGCGAGAGATCTCCGCGTGCACCCCAGTGTTCAAACCTCAAGGGTCTGCGGAACCCGAAATCCGACAGGTATTCTATGATCCACTTGATGTATGTTTTGGTGATCAACTTGTGGGTTCTGTGACCTTGGGAAGCTATGCATAGGGGTTGGCACACGTGTAACATCCCAAATTTTCAATTTGGAATGTTATACATTAGATCATCATGCATGTCATATTTTCTTGCATTTTGTCCGATCCTAGAAATTTCACGAATCTCAAGGACCCTCGGAGAGAGTTGGAGATTTCGTTATTTTCATATTTGAGTTTTCTCAAATTTTGAAAAGAGGATCATTTGATTTATTTTATTTCATCTTCAATTATTTTTTTCCAATATCAAAAATAATGAGAGAGGGAATAATATGACTTTCCCAAATTTAGGAAAAATGAAGATTTAATGAATAAATCAAATTTTGGTTTTGCCGGAGTTTTGTTTGCTTTTTATTTGGATAGGGAAAAATGCGTGTTTTCAAAAATTGCATACTAGGTCCGGAGTAAAGTTCATTTTGTTCGACTCATTTATAGGAGTCGGAGAAAATTTACTTTAGTAATTTTGGAGTTCGTTTAGTTTAGTTTTCTTTTGTTTTTCTGCGTGCGAATCCATTTAAAAAAAAGGACCAAGGCCAGCCGGGCCAAAGGCCCAGCCAGCCGGCCGCCTCCCCAGCCAGCGCGCGCGCCAGGTGCAGCGCCAGGCCGCCGCCTCCCTCGCTCTAGGCCGAGTCCCAGAGGGACTCTAGGCCGGTTAGCCCCCCTTTCCTTGTTTTGTTTTCCCTCTTTTGCTTGGCCCCTACCCCAAGTAATCCCCCCCACCTATATAAATACACCCCAACCCCCCCTCTCATCACATCAATCCCAAGCCCCTCCCCTCCTTAGCAGCGCCCCACCCCGCGCCCCTCACCCGCCGCCGCCGCCCTATAGCCGCCGTCGCCGCCGTTCGCTGGAGCCTCGCCGAGGTTGTCCCGCGCCGCGTCTCTTTTTCTCCCCTCGGTTCAGTTTTTCTTCTAAACCATTCTGGTTCTTTCTTAACCGTTCCGGTTTTCTCTCGTTTTTTTGTTTCAGTTTTCTTTTCCGAAAACCCTAGATCGGTTTTCATTCTTCTTTCGGACCGTTCGTCTCAACGAACGTGATCACCGATTATTCCCCGGTTAACGACGCCCGCTCATTAATCGTTCTTCTCTTTCTTTTCGTCGGATTTATTCCGTGATCGCGATCTCAGATCCGATCTTCGTTCTAGTCTTTCTTCTCGCTCGTTTATCGAAATCAGGTGATTCAAGCGCCTGGAGTTTCGTTTCGAAACCGCCGTTCCATCTAATCAACTTAAAAAAGTTTTTGCCCCGGTAAAATTTGACCTAGTTTCAACTTGCTAGAACCGAGGTGTTTTCTTCCGCCTTTTGTTTTCCGTTTCTTCGTTCGGTTCGTTCTTTCTTTGCAACCGGAGTTCTTAAGTTGAATTTTCTCGTTCGTTCTCTTGTTCGAGTTTTACTTGTGCATTAGATGAGTACTTATTGTGTGCTTGTTGTTTGTCTGTGATAGATCACCCGGATTGCGCCGCTTGTTACTTCGAAACTCTAGGTCTCGCGGATCATCAGCAAGGCAAGTGACACTTTGATCATACCTTTTCTACAACCCAGTTTTATTGCATTAGATAAATCCTCACACATTGCATGATTAGGATCTAATTAAACTGTGGGATGGGAAGTAGATGAGGTAGTACCTATCACCTGTATTATTATGAAACTTTTGGGAGTTACTTCTACGTTTGCTTATTATGCCATGCTATGCTAGTAGACGTGGATTGGGTGAGTGATATCCATGACAGATGTGAGTATTGTTAATTTTACTGGTTTATCTAAGGTGGCAACCTAACACACATCTGGGTGGATTGAGGCACCTGATGTCTATCAGGACTTGCCTGTTTTTTTTGGACCGCCACCCAGGCTCAAAGGGATCATAAGATCATTCATGCTAGTAACTTCCGTGTGCAGCCACAAGCCATTATGGGCTCTGGCATAGTTGACTAAGTCGTGCGAACTCTTACGGGTAGACTAGCAGATGTAGGGGAAAGTAGGTGTACCGGTCTACCCACATGTAAGGTGCTAGTGCTTCTGAAAGACTGTGTCTCGGTCATCCGTCTTCTCAAACACCATGTAGTGCGAGAAACCAAACGGAGGCGATCGAGTCTTGTGGGGAAAAGTGCGCAAACCTCTGCAGAGTGTACAAACTAATCATGATTAGCCGTGTCCCCGGTTATGGACAACTTGAGTATCTAGTACTTGAATATCTTGTGAATCTCATCATGTTACTTCTAATTAATGTTGTTGGGTTTTAATTGTTCACTTAATTGGGATCGGAATGCTGTCAACCATTCTCGATGTTTAACAACTACCATGATAGTTAAACAAATTTATTCCTTTGCAGTAGGGAAAAACTGGCTTTACGCAAAACTGTAACCATAGAGCTTTCCACCAGCCAGATATGCATATAGTATAGCTGTTTCATTCCATTACTCTCTATGTGTTACATTGCCAGCATATTCCATGTGCTGACCCGTTTTCGGGCTGCAACTTCTCATGTTGCAGACTTTTCAGACGACGAGTAAGGTGCTTTTAGGTCGTGGCCCTATACTCAGTGATGCCGTTGGAGTTGATGGACCCATTTATCTTCCGAGTCTTCCGCTGTTATCGTTATTAGATGGCCTTAAGCCATATTTATTGTAAAAGTTCTCTTTGAGACAACGATGTAATAAGTGTGTGATTGCCACTCTGCTATAAATCCTTCGATGTACTGTGTGGTGTCAGCATTACTGATCCAGGGATGACACCTGAGCACAGAGCACTTGATCCATTCGGGTCGGGTCGCTACAGAGATGGTATCAGAGCACACGCTGACTGTAGGACACGACCACTAAGTTAAAGCCATAGATCACCATTCTCTTCTCATTTTCTAACTCCTCATCTTTTCTACTCTTTTAGGATGACGAACGCGAAGATTAAGTACGCTCAACCAGATGAAGGCACACCATTTGGATTTCACCTGAAGGAAGTCACCAAGTACCTGAACATTGGATTACCAAGCTTCACGGGAACCTTCAACGCCACTCTGCCTGAAGAGGAGCGCTGGAAGATTCAAGCTCACGTTTCGGGAAGAACATTCGCGGCAATCACGAAGCCTATAGATAGTGTTTTCAATGCACCAACCTGGAGTCTGGGAAAGAGCATGGGAGCTCATATCACCATAGGACGCATTGGAGAAGTTTACCAAGAAGACCTCAAGGACACTATCTACCAGATTTGCAGACGCCGAGATGAACAACGGGAGTTAGTCAGCACCAAGAAGGATAGATCCATTGCATCTTTCATCCAGGAGTTAAACCAGCACATTCGACGCCACGAGAACCAGATGTGCAATGATATGATAGAGTTGAAGAATGCAAAGGCAAGGATCATCGAGCTAGAAGGAGAACTGAAGTCTACACGCAAGGACTACATGGACGAGATCGTAGCTCTAGCAAGACACACTGGCGATCTTAAGCAGGAGATTGAAGAACTCAAGAGGAAGTTAGCATCCAGGAAGGAAGACATGTACGTCGCATGTCCGGACAACTACATCATCATCGACGACACCGATTCGGATCCAAGTGAACCCGACTTTGAAGACGAAGCTGGAGCAAATATCATGGAGTCTTCCATCGGTTCAAATTTCTAGATGACCACCAGATAATAGTAGTATTCCCCCATGTAAACATTATAGTTCGAGCACTTCTGTGATAGTTTTAGACCAATTGTAAGCCCTTGTTTGATTGAATGAAGTGATTTTGTGTGCATTTGCTCATGTGCATTGGGGTAGTGTTTTCCCTTTAGACCTCACTCTATTCTTAATTCTCGTCTTTTCTAAACCCTCAGATGCCTCCGAGACGTGACAATGGATTCCCACCGGAGCTCACTCAGTTGATCCAGCAGCAGAATCAATTGATGCAGATGTTAGTCCAGAACCAGCACAACAACAACAACACACCACCACCACCACCACCACCACCTGTTGACCACTTAGCCCGTTTCCTTAGGCTGAATCCGCCGGTGTTTTCCAGTAGCACCGAGCCGATAGTAGCAGACGATTGGCTCCGCAAGATAGGAAGGGAGTTGACCACTGCAGGATGCACGGATGGTGAGAAAGTGAAGTTTGCCGCTCACCAGCTTGACGGACCCGCGGCAGCATGGTGGGAGAATTTCACAGCCACTTACCCAGTTGACACTGTCACATGGGATCAGTTTCAGCAAGCTTTCCGCACTGCCCATGTTTCAGCAGGAGCTATGGCCCTGAAGAAGCGTGAGTTTCGCAACTTACGCCAAGGAGGAAGGACAGTTGGCCAGTACGTTGACGATTTCAGCAAGTTAGCACGTTACGCCCCAGATGACGTTGCTACGGATGCAGCTAAGCAGGAGAAGTTTCTGGAAGGACTGAATGATGAACTAAGCATGAAATTGATGGTAGCAAGTTTCAACAACTACCAGGAGTTGGTAGATCGTGCCATCATGATTGAAGGAAAGCAACAGCAGATTGAAAACCGTAAGAGGAAGTATGGACAGGGGAAGTATAACTCTGGAGCCCAGCAGAAGCCCCGTTTTGCCCCTAAACCGGGATTTCAGTTTCAGCATACCCATGGAGGAGGTAGTTCGCACAACCATAATGGCCACAAGAATGGTAATGGGAATGGAGGAAGCAACGGCCAGAACCGAACCACCCCATCGACCCCAACCAAGAGAGATCTGAGTCAAGTCACCTGTTTCAAGTGTTCTAAGACCGGACATTATGCCAATGAATGTCCCGAAGGCCAGAATGGAAATGGCAATGGAAGCTCTGGGAAGAAGCCGAACCCTTTCAATAGGGGACAGGTGAACCACGTTAATGTGGAGGAGGTTGAAGATCAGCCCGATGCAGTAATCGGTAAGTTTTTGGTTAAGTCATTTACCGCACTCGTTCTTTTCGATACTGGTGCATCGCATTCATACATATCAAGGGGATTTGTGGAAAAGTATAGCCTGCCCACTAGGATTCTTAAAACGCCTATGCTAGTAAGCTCGCCAGGAGCAGAGTACATGGCCAGACAAGGATGTTTCCAAGTACCATTAAGAATAGGAAGGCATGTTTTCCCAATAGATTTAATTATTCTGGAGTCCCAAGGTCTGGATGTGATTCTAGGTATGGATTGGCTGTCGATGTATGGAGGAAACATCGATTGTGCTAGTAAGACAATTTTGCTTACCACACCAGAAGGAAGAAGGATCAAGTATGTATCCCGGCATGTGCCAAACAGGACACAAGTGAACTGCTTAACAGGAGTTGTGCAAGAGGAAGTACCAGTGGTGAAGGATTTTCCTGATGTATTTCCTGAGGAATTACCAGGCATGCCACCGGATAGAGACATTGAGTTTTTGATTGAGTTATTGCCAGGTACAGGCCCAATATCGAAGCGACCATACCGGATGCCAGCAAAGGATTTGGTGGAAATTAAGAATCAGATTAAGGAGTTATTGGATAAAGGTTACATTCGCCCAAGTTCTTCGCCTTGGGGATCACCCGTACTTCTAGTGGAAAAGAAGGATGGATCATTAAGGATGGTTGTAGATTATCGGGGATTGAATGAAGTAACCATCAAGAACAAGTACCCACTGCCAATGATCAACGATCTGTTTGATCGGTTGCAAGGAGCTAAAGTGTTTTCCAAGATCGATTTGCGATCAGGGTACCATCAATTGAAGATTCGAGAGCAGGACATACCTAAGACAGCATTCACCACAAGATATGGACTGTATGAGTATACCGTTATGTCATTTGGATTGACTAACGCACCTGCCTATTTTATGAACCTGATGAACAAAGTGTTTATGGAGTTTTTGGATAAGTTCGTCGTAGTGTTCATTGATGACATCCTGGTTTATTCAAAGAATGAAGAGGAGCATAAGGAACATTTGCGTTTGGTTTTGGAGAAACTAAGGGAACATCAGTTATACGCCAAATTCAGCAAATGTGAGTTTTGGTTGAAGGAAGTTGGATTCCTCGGACACGTTATATCTGGAGAGGTATAGCAGTTGACCCCACAAAGGTTGAGACCGTAACCGAATGGGAAGCACCAACAACAGTTGGAGAGATCCGGAGTTTTCTTGGACTCGCAGGATACTACCGGAGGTTCATTGAGAACTTTTCAAAGATTGCAAAGCCTATGACTGAATTGTTGAAGAAGGATACTAAGTTCAATTGGACTGAGGAATGTGAGGCTAGTTTCCAGGAATTGAAGAAACGCTTGGTTACCTCACCAGTATTGATTTTGCCAGATCAGACCAAGGATTATGAGGTGTATTGCGACGCTTCACGTCGAGGACTTGGAGCAGTGCTTATGCAGGAAGGGAGAGTTGTTTCGTATGCTTCACGACAACTGAAGCCTCATGAGTTGAATTATGCCACGCATGATTTGGAGTTAGCAGCCGTAGTGCATGCATTGAAAACGTGGAGACATTTCCTCATTGGAAATCATTGTGAGGTGTACACGGATCACAAGAGTTTGAAGTACATTTTCACGCAGAAGGAGTTGAACCTCAGACAAAGGAGATGGTTGGAGCTCATCAAGGATTATGACATGAGATTGCATTACCATCCCGGAAAAGCTAATGTAGTAGCTGACGCATTGAGCCGTAAGAGCCATGTCAATACTCTAATGACGGGGAAAATACCCAAGGAGTTAGCAGAAAACCTTCGTGAGCTATGTTTGGAAATAGTTCCGAGAGGCTATGTAGCAACATTGGAGATTCAGTCAACATTGATGGATAAAATCAGAGAAGCTCAGAAATCTGACAAGGAGATTGCTGCTATAAAAGAGAAATTGAGCGAAGGAAAAGCAAAGGGATTTCGTGAGGATGAGCACGATACCTTATGGTTTGAGGACCGTGTTTATGTGCCAAATGACCCGGAGATCAGGAAGTTGATTTTGCAAGAGGCACATGATTCACCGTATTCGATTCACCCAGGGAATACCAAGATGTATTTGGATTTGAAGGAAACATTCTGGTGGACCGGAATGAAGAAGGATATTGCAGCATATGTAGCAGTTTGTGACGTATGTCAGAGAGTAAAGGCAGAGCATCAGAAGCCAGCAGGATTGTTACAACCATTGCCGATACCCGAATGGAAGTGGGATAAGATAGGCATGGATTTTATCACAGGACTACCCAGGACGAAAGCAGGCTATGACTCGATATGGGTAGTAGTTGATCGTTTGACAAAGGTAGCACATTTTATTCCAGTTAAGACCACTTACACCAGTGCTAAGTTGGCAAAGATATACATGACTAGGATCATTTGTTTGCATGGAGTTCCGAGGAGTATCGTATCAGATAGAGGAACCCAATTTACCTTCAAAGTTTTGGAATCAGTTGCATGAAACTTTAGGAACCAGACTGGAGTTCAGCACAGCTTTTCACCCACAGACGGATGGACAGACCGAGAGAGTCAATCAGATTTTGGAAGATATGCTGAGAGCTTGTGCACTAGATTATGGATCTAGTTAGGACGATAACTTGCCGTATGCGGAGTTTTCTTATAACAACAGTTACCAAACCAGTTTGAAGATGGCACCTTTCGAAGCTTTATACGGAAGGAGGTGCAGGACACCGTTGTCATGGGACGAAGTTGGAGACCGTCAATTCTTTGGACCAGATTTGATTAAGGAGTCTGAACGGAAAGTTAAGTTGATTCGCGATAGGCTCAAGGTAGCCCAGACCAGGCAGAAGAGCTACGCAGATTCTAAATGCAAGCAGACAGTTTACGAAACCGGAGACAGAGTTTATCTCCGAGTATCCCCACTTCGAGGAGTTAAGCGCTTTGGAGTTAAGGGAAAGTTAGCACCGCGTTTCGTTGGACCGTACAAGATCTTGCAACGTATGGGAGAAGTCGCTTATAAGTTGGAATTACCAGAGGGACTGTCAGGAGTTCATGATGTATTCCATGTTTCTCAGCTGAAGAAATGTCATGCCGAGATGGCGGAGGTACCGCTAAGAGATACAGTACCGCTTGAAGCGATTCAGTTAAAGGATGACCTAACATATGAGGAGAAGCCAGTCAAGATTCTCGATTATGCCAGTAGAGTTACCCGCAGCAAGGTTATCAAGTTTTGCAAAGTTCAGTGGAACCACCATTCAGAGGATGAAGCCACCTGGGAAAGAGAAGAAGATTTGCTCAAAGACCACCCTCACCTATTTTCTAGCCAACCCGAATCTCGAGGGCGAGATTCATTTTTAAGGGGGTAGGTTTGTAACATCCCAAATTTTCAATTTGGAATGTTATACATTAGATCATCATGCATGTCATATTTTCTTGCATTTTGTCCGATCCTAGAAATTTCACGCAACTCAAGGACCCTCGGAGAGAGTTGGAGATTTCGTTATTTTCATATTTGAGTTTTCTCAAATTTTGAAAAGAGGATCATTTGATTTATTTTATTTCATCTTCAATTATTTTTTCCAATATCAAAAATAATGAGAGAGGGAATAATATGACTTTCCCAAATTTAGGAAAAATGAAGATTTAATGAATAAATCAAATTTTGGTTTTGCCGGAGTTTTGTTTGCTTTTTATTTGGATAGGGAAAAATGCGTGTTTTCAAAAATTGCATTCTAGGTCCGGAGTAAAGTTCATTTTGTTCGACTCATTTTTAGGAGTCGGAGAAAATTTACTTTAGTAATTTTGGAGTTTGTTTAGTTTAGTTTTCTTTTGTTTTTCTGTGCGCGAATCCAGTTAAAAAAAAGGACCAAGGCCAGCCGAGCCAAAGGCCAAGCCAGCCGGCCGCCTCCCCAGCCAGCGCGCGCGCCAGGCGCAGCGCCAGGCCGCCGCCTCCCTCGCTCTAGGCCGAGTCCCAGAGGGACTCTAGGCCGGTTAGCCCCCCCTTTCCTTGTTTTGTTTTCCCTCTTTTGCTTGCCCCCTACCCCAAGTAATCACCCCCACCTATATAAATACACCCCAAACCCCCCCTCTCCTCACATCAATCCCAAGCCCCTCCCCTCCTTAGCCGCGCCCCACCCCGCGCCCCTCACCCGCCGCCGCCGCCCTATAGCCGCCGCTGCCGCCCTATAGCCGCCGTCGCCGCCGTTCGCCGGAGCCTCGCCGAGGTTGTCCCGTGCCGCGTCTCTTTTTCTCCCCTCGGTTCAGTTTTTCTTCCAAACCGTTCCGGTTCTTTCTTAACCGTTCCGGTTTTCTCTCGTTTTTTGTTTCAGTTTTCTTTTCCGAAAACCCTAGATCAGTTTTCGTTCTTCTTTCGGACCGTTCGTCTCAACGAACGTGATCACCGATTATTCCCCGATTAATGACGCCCGTTCGTTAATCGTTCTTCTCTTTCTTTTCGTCGGATTTATTCCGCGATCGCGATCTCAGATCCGATCTTCGTTCTAGTCTTTCTTCTCGCTCGTTTATCGGAATCAGGTGATTCAAGCGCCTGGAGTTTCGTTTCGAAACCGCCGTTCCGTCTAATCAACTTAAACAAGTTTTTGCCCCGATAAAATTTGACCTAGTTTCAACTTGCTAGAACCGAGTTGTTTTCTTCCGCCTTTTGTTTTCCATTTCTTCGTTCAGTTCGTTCTTTCTTTGCAACCGGAGTTCTTAAGTTGAATTTTCTGGTTCGTTCTCTTGTTCGAGTTTTACCTGTGCATTAGATGAGTACTTATTGTGTGCTTGTTGTTTGTCTGCGATAGATCACCCGGATTGCGCCGCTTGTTACTTCGAAACCCTAGGTCTCGCGGATCATCAGCAAGGCAAGTGACACTTTGATCATACCTTTTCTACAACCCAGTTTTATTGCATTAGATAAATCCTCACACATTGCATGATTAGGATCTAATTAAATTGTGGGATGGGAAGTAGATGAGGTAGTACCTATCACCTGTATTATTATGAAACCTTTGGGAGTTACTTCTACGTTTGCTTATTATGCCATGCTATGCTAGTAGACGTGGATTGGGTGAGTGATATCCATGACAGATGTGAGTATTGTTAATTTTAATGGTTTATCTAAGGTGGCAACCTAACACACATCTGGGTGGATTGAGGCACCTGATGTCTATCAGGACTTGCCTGTTTTTTTTGGACCGCCACCCAGGCTCAAAGGGATCATAAGATCATTCATGCTAGTAACTTCCGTGTGCAGCCACAAGCCATTATGGGCTCTGGCATAGTTGACTAAGTCGTGCGAACTCTTACGGGTAGACTAGCAGATGTAGGGAAAGTAGGTGTACCGATCTACCCACATGTAAGGTGCTAGTGCTTCTGAAAGACTGTGTCTCGGTCATCCGTCTTCTCAAACACCATGTAGTGCGAGAAACCAAACGGAGGCGATCGAGTCTTGTGGGGAAAAGTGCGCAAACCTCTGCAGAGTGTACAAACTAATCATGATTAGCCGTGTCCCCGGTTATGGACAACTTGAGTATCTAGTACTTGAATATCTTGTGAATCTCATCATGTTACTTCTAATTAATGTTGTTGGATTTTAATTGTTCACTTAATTGGGATCGGAATGCTGTCAACCGTTCTCGATGTTTAACAACTACCATGATAGTTAAACAAATTTATTCCTTTGTAGTAGGGTAAAACTGGCTTTACGCAAAACTGTAACCATAGAGCTTTCCACCAGCCAGATATGCATATAGTATAGCTGTTTCATTCCATTACTCTCTATGTGTTACATTGCCAGCATATTCCATGTGCTGACCCGTTTTCGGGCTGCAACTTCTCATGTTGCAGACTTTTCAGACGACGAGTAAGGTGCTTTTAGGTCGTGGCCCTATACTCAGTGATGCCGTTGGAGTTGATGGACCCATTTATCTTCCGAGTCTTCCGCTATTATCGTTATTAGATGGCCTTAAGCCATATTTATTGTAAAAGTTCTCTTTGAGACAACGATGTAATAAGTGTGTGATTGCCACTCTGCTATAAATCCTTCGATGTACTGTGTGGTGTTAGCATTACTGATCCAGGGATGACACCTGAGCACAGAGCACTTGATCCATTCGGGTCGGGTCGCTACAACACGTTTTCGTCTTGACTCTCCGGTAGAAACTTTGGGGCACTCTTTGAGGTTCTATGTGTTGGTTGAATAGATGAATCTGAGATTGTGTGATGCACATCGTATAATCATACCCACGGATACCTGAGGTGAAATTGGAGTATCTAGGTGACATTAGGGTTTTGGTTGATTTGTGTCTTAAGGTGTTATTCTAGTACGAACTCTAGGGTTGTTTGTGACACTTATAGGAATAGCCCAACTAATTGATTGGCAAGAATAACTTTGAGGTGGTTTCGTACCCTACCATAATCTCTTCGTTTATTCTCCGCTATTAGTGACTTTGGAGTGACTATTTGTTGCATGTTGAGGGATAGTTATGTGATCCAATTATGTTATTATTTTTGAGAGAACTTGCACTAGTGAAAGTATGAACCCTAGGCCTTGTTTCCTAGCATTGCAATACCGTTTGTGCTCACTTTTATCATTAGTTACCTTGCTGTTTTTATAATTTCAGATTACAAAAACCTTTATCTACCATCCATATACCACTTGTATCAGCATCTCTTCGCCGAACTAGTGCACATATACAATTTAACATTGTATTGGGTGTGTTGGGGGCACAAGAGACTCTTTGTTATTTGGTTGTAGGGTTGCTTGAGAGAGACCATCTTCATCCTACGCCTCCTACGGATTGATAAACCTTAGGTCATCCACTTGAGGGAAATTTGCTACTGTCCTTCTGCACTTGGAGGCCCAACAATGTCTACAAGAAGAAGGTTGTGTAGTAGACATCAAGCCCTTTTCTGGCGCCGTTGCCGGGCAGGTTAGCGCTTGAAGGTATATCTTTAGATCTTGCAATCTAATCTTTTAGTTTCTTGTTTTAGCACTAGTTTAGTTTATAAAAGAAAACTACAAAAAAAATTATGGAATTGAGTTTGCCTCATACGCTTCATCTTTTTAATGTCTTTCATGAGTATGATGGAAAGGAAAATTGTGCCAAAGTGTTAGAATAAGAATGCATTAAAATGTTTGGCACTAAATATTTGAATGATGAGCATGATTGCAATGTTGTTAGTATGAATTCCTTGAATATCCATGATGCTAATGATATGCAAAGCCACAAGCTTGGGGAAGTTATGTTTAATGAAGATGATATTTTTAGTCTCCCAAGTTTTGATGTGCAAATTTATTATGATGATAGCATGACTCCTATTTATGATGATTATGTTGATGAAAGTGGTTTCGGAGAGGTCATGACTTTATTTAGTAATGATTCCACTATTCCGGAAGAGGTTCCAATTGATTATGAGAACAAAGTTGCTATCTATGATGATTATTGTGATGACTTGTATGCTATAAATAATAATGATAACCATGAAACTTGTCATCATGATTTTATTTTTCAATTGGATTATGCCTCACATGATAATTATTTTGTTGAGTTTTCTCCCACTATTATTGATGAGAAGAATTTTGCTTGTGTGGAGAGTAATAAAATTTCTATGCTTGTAGATCATGAAAAGAATGCTTTAGGTGCTGGTTATATTGTTGAATTCATTCATGATGCTACTGAAAATTATTATGAGGCAGGACCATATGCTTGTAGGAATTGCAATAATATCAAGTTTCCTCTCTATGTGCTTAAAGTTTTGAAGTTATGCTTGTTTTGCCCTCCTATGCTAGTTGATTATTGTTCCCATAAATTGTTTGCTCACAGAATCCCTATGCATAGGAAGTGGGTTAGATTTAAATGTTCTATTCATATTCTTCATGATGCTCTCTTTATATTTCAATTCTTATCTTTTATGTGAGCATCATTGAAATCATCATGCCTAGCTAGGGGCGTTAAACGATAGCGCTTGTTGGGAGGAAACCCAATTTTATTCTTTTCTTTTTGCTCCTGTTTAGTAATAAATAATTTATCTAGCCTCTGTTTTGGTTGTGTTTTTGCTTTTAATTAGTGTTTGTGTCAAGTAGAACCGTTGGGAAGACTTGGGGAAAGTCTTTTTGATCTTGCTGTGAAAAACAGAAACTTTAGAGCTCACGAGAATTGCTGCCATTTTTTATTGGAGAGTGCTATTTAGTTAATTATTTTTTCAACTGATTAATAAACAAATTCCTCAGTTCCACCAATTTATTTGAGAATTTTATGAGTTCCATAAGTATACATTTGATCCATATTACTACAAACTGTTCTGTTTTTGACAGATTCTGTTTTTCATGTGTTGTTTACTTATTTTGATGAATCTATGGCTAGTAAAAGAGTTTATAAACCATAGAGAAGTTGGAATACAGTAGGTTTAACACCAATATAAATAAAGAATGAGTTCATTACAGTACCTTGAAGTGGTGTTTTGTTTTCTTTCGCTAATGGAGCTTACGAGTTTTCTGTTAAGTTTTGTGTTGTGAAGATTTCAAGTTTTGGGTAAAGATTTGATGGACTATGGAATAAGGAGTGGCAAGAGCCTAAGCTTGGGGATTCCCAAGGTACCCCAAGGTAATATTCAAGGACAACCAAGAGCCTAATCTTGGGGATGCCCCGGAAGGCATCCCCTCTTTCGTCTTCGTTCATCGGTAACTTTACTTGGAGCTATATTTTTATTCACCACATGATATGTGTTTTGCTTGGAGCGTCATTTTATTTTATTTAGTTTTGCTTGATGTTTGAATAAAATACCAATATCTGAAATTCTTAAATGTTAGAGAGTCTTCATATAGTTGCATAATTATTCGACTACTCATTGATCTTCACTTATATCTTTCGGAGTAGTTTGTCATTTGCTCTAGTGCTTCACTTATATCTCTTTAGAGCAAGGTGGTGGTTTTATTTTGAGGCATGTGGCCCACCGTCTTGCGTACGAACGATGCCGCTCGCCAGGCTCTGACTGCCAGAGCGATGTTGGTGCTTGTGGGCCACGCCTCAGGTCCTGTCCGCGACCGGCCCGCTACTCGCCCTCACCGGTACGGGCCGTCTAGCCCCCGATGAACCGACTGCCGTGGTCGCCTTCTTCTTGGGAGCCATGGCGACGAAGAACTGCTAGGCTAACAGCCAGACCAGATTCTCACAACAGCGGTCCCCCTACCTGGCGCGCCAAACATGTCAGTGGGAAACGACACCTATGGGATCACAAGAATCCCTACTACGGTTGCCGGGGCATAGGGTCATGAGAAGAGTAGGATTAATAGTTAGCACAAAGATCGTTTACCCAGGTCCGGGCCGCGAGGATGCGTAAAACCCTAGTCCTGCTTTGGTGGATGTATTGAGTGTTCTTGGGCTTTCAAACTAGCTATGGCGGCTATGTAGTTCAAAAGAGTCGAATCCCCCTCTAGTACGCCATGGGCCTCCTTTTATGGTCGAAAGGGGCTGCCACAGTGGAAAACAAGAGGTGGAAAGGCCTACGGTACTGCGAGCTTATTGCTAGTATTACAGGACAAGACGCATTTAACGCATCGCTTAGGTGTCCCTTAGCTTTATCGGGGATGGGAACAAGGCCCGTCCCGTCCGTCGCCGCTCCTCCTCGCTTCGACACGCGCCCAGGCTAGCGATGCATGCAGTGCCATGTAGACAGGCAGGCAGCTGAGGTGGTGCGGTGGTAGGGCCTTCATGAAGGTCCGCACACCGCCACGCAGGTGCCTGCTGATTTGGCCTGGAAGTTGTATGTTGCCACGTAGGTGCCTGCCCAGCTGGTTGGGCTGGCAGCTGCATGCGAATGGCAGTGGTAGTCTTGGCTAGTACGGGTCTGGCAGTGGCCCTGCTGATGCCCTTGGCAAAGGCCTTGCCGGGTGCCTGGCAAGGTTCCTGCCGTGGCGTTGCCGTCATCCCCGGCAAGGGTCTTGCCGGGGGCCTTGTGGACTTCCTCGGCTAGGATCCCGCCGAGGCTCGCCGTCTTCTGGTCTTCATATGATCCTGAGTGTTTCTCTGTCTTCATAAAGATCTGCATGCCACCATGGAGGTGCCTCTCGAGCCCTGGCCCAATGTGGTTGATGGTGTTGGAAACCATGGGCTCAAGGGTGGTGCGCTCCGCTGGCGTTGGGCGAGCTGCCCCAGCAAGGGTCTTGTCGGGGCCACTGAGGCTGCCCCGGCAAGAGTCTTGTCGGGGGAACCTGCTTTGTCCCTCTGCTCTTTGTGCTCTTGGCCTTGGCATTGTCTTGTTTTCCTTGGTGCTTCGGCTTCTCTCCAGCTTCCCTCCTCTGCCCTGCTAAGTGTGGCCGCGGCGCGTGGCTCTGACCGCCCGCGCACAAGTAAAGGGGTCAAAAGGAGAGCCCCTACTTTTGTACACCGACACTCAGGCACCACATGGAGGCATGCTTCATCGCACGCTTCCCTCACAAGGGCACTAGGCACAGGGTGCCAGGTGCTCAGGAGTTCATCACCAAGACGACCGAGGAGCTTCAAGAAGCGAGAGCCATGCGAGGCGACCACCACCTACCACCTGGTGTGGCTCCTTGTCCTGGCGAGGAGAACGAACTACGCGTCTATGTCAACATCCCCGGGCTCAGCAGAGCCGCAACTCAGGAGCGCTTCTGGCCTTCGCACGCTGGTCGGTGTGAGGGCCCACCTCACAGCTATGTTTGCATGCCCTTTGGCTTGCCGAACGCGGCCGTCGCCATCCAGCGTCACCTGCAAAGCATCGTGGCAGCCCATGAGGCCAGGCACCGGGCGGTCCTGGCGGAGATGGCGACGGTTCTTCACGAGCCTCCCGAGCCTCCAAAGCATCCCAAGGTTCAGGACCCTGGCGGCTCATTAGGAGCAACCTCTTCAGCATGGATCTTCAGCTACCTCGACACTTCTTCAGCAACGACACCAGGTGACATTTCCAGTTTATTCAGTTGGGGGCGCCCCTCGGGCTGCATTATCCCCAAGTCACATGGGCATGTCCCTGCGGCGCCTATCCTTTTTTTCATCGTTAGTTTACCTTTTTGGGGGCGCCCCTCGGGCTTCATAATTCCCAGGTCGCGTAGGGTCCGTCCATGCAGCATGTATCGCTCTTACATCTATCTGGACTAGCCTTACTCCCTCTCGTGAGTTACTTTAAGATTATTACATGCCTGTCCGGTACTTCGATACCATGAACGTCGTACGCCCTTGCAAGCCCACCCGCGACCGCCTCATGATTATGGACCGGCAAGATGTCTGTGCTCGGGTCCGTCCCTGCAGCGTCGCTAAACCCAAGAGGCCAGCTCCCGTGTACGTTACCTCCCATGGCCCTTGGTGCCTTGTTGTTGTATGAGCTAATGGTGGGCGGACGAGCTAGGGCGCGCGAGCCAGTGCCTTGCCACCATGGGAGCCGTGCATTGGTTGTATTTCTTCAGGATTTTTGCATGAGAAGATTGGACACGGCATCTGTGCTCTGTTCTGTCCCTGCAACGTCGATAAACCCAACGACTGAGCTCTGTCAGGCGGGCTGGCCCTGTTCACGTCACCTCCTGGGGTCGTTGGTGTCTGGCCTTATCATGTGATCACCTCAAGAGATTCATTCGACATAGGTTGCCTAACCATCTCGCAGGGCCATCACAACTATTAAGAATCAAATTCAGGCGCAACCCACCTTGAGGTAGGGCCTCATGAGTCCCACACTGGCTCATGAGTGCCCAGACACACCTCGTCTAGCCCTGTCGTGCAAGTCACATGTCAGGGCGGGGCTGTACACGCCCCGGGGGCTCCACTCAGAGGGAGCCCTCACCCACGCACTAGCGGAAGCACCATGCTCCATGCTGGCAGTCGATGCGCGGCTATGCCCGTGCAAGTGCGGAAGCGCCATGCTCCGTGCTGGATAAACAACTAAGGGTGGGCCTATGGCCGCATCAACCTCAGGGAGCCACCAGACTCAATGTCCAGCCTCGTTGCAACACTTTCCCCTCGAGAGAGTCACGCGAGGGGGCTGGGAACGGGGCCTACGCTTAGGTCACGCCTAGCGTACGCCACCCTGCTAGGTCCCTCGGACCTGGTCGTCGCGCTCCCCTCCCAAGCGGGACCTCGGTGAGAAAATGTATGGAGGTCTGTTTGTACGTCAAGGGGGACTCCTGAGCATCGTGACTCAGGAGTCTAACTGGCCACGTAGCCCCTCACCCCTTGGTCTCGTCCCGGTGATCCGAATGACCCAATGGCGGCTGAGGTATGCGCAGGGTCGGGCCCTGCCAACGCAAAACGCTAAGACCTACTCTCACATCTCCTTCCCACGGGCCATTTGCGCGTCAAGGGGGACTCCTGAGCATCGCGACTCAGGAGCCTAATTGATCACGTAGCCCCTCACCCCTTGGACTCGTCCTGGTGATCCGGACGACCCAACAGCGGCTAAGGTATTCGTGGGATCGGGCCCTGCCGACGTAGAACATCAAGCAAGCGGGAAGGAAATCGCAAAATCCTAGCACATTATTACAAAAAACATTGTCTCTTAAAAGCACGGACACATAAAGTTTTAACGCCTCCACGAGGCACGGTGCATGTTGCAGGAAATGAAAATGGAGGGAGGTGCTGCCTGTGAGCCCCTGCTTCAGCGTTGGGTGCTGCCACCACCCGTGAGGAGTGCCCCTTCATCGACAATAGCGCCGTCGCTTGTACTGTCAGCTATGGCCGTAGGTTCGGCGGTGCCATCAATCGAGGGCGCAGGGTCGATGGCGAGGAACTTCCGCAGCATAGCATCCACTTGGTCCTTCACGGCTTCGACGGCGGCGGCGCAGTGCACCTCATCCACAAGCTCAAGAAGGGCTCCGCAGTCAGTGTTGGGGTCGCGAAGATGGAGGTGGGTGAAGACGCGCGTCATGACTGAAGCGGAGAGCGCACGGGCTTCCCCCTCCACCATGGGGCTGACTCCGTTAGCAACGCCCTCAAGCGCCTTGACAAGCTAAGGGAGTAGCTCGGCAGGGCCTTCCTCAGCAGTCACCAATGGCTTCTTCAACCCCCTCCCATAGAGATCTTGCAGTGCTTTGCAAGACCTATTCTCAATAGAGTCAAAGGCGGCACGATCGCTGGCAAGGATTTTTGCCTTGGACTCCAACCCGACTATGGGAGTCCTGGATTAGGGGGTCTCCGGACAACCGGACTATCTCCATTGGTCGGACTATTAGACTATGAAGATACAAGATTGAAGACTTTGTCTCATGTCCGGATGGGACTCTACTTGGCGTGGAAGGCAAGCTAAGCAATACAGATATGTGTATCTTCTCCTTTGTAACCGACCTTGTGTAACCCTAACCTCTCTGGTGTCTATATAAACCGAAGAGTTTTAGTCCGTAGGACAACATACAATCATACCATAGGCTAGCTTCTAGGGTTTAGCCTCTCCGATCTCGTGGTAGATCTACTCTTCTACTACCCATATCATCAATATTAATCAAGCAGGACGTAGGGTTTTACCTCCATCAAGTGGGCCCGAACCTGGGTAAAACATTGTGTCCCCTGCCTCCTGTTACCATCCGCCTTAGACGCACAGTTCGGGACCCCCTACCCGAGATCCGCCGGTTTTGACACCGACATTAGTTCTTTCATTGAGAGTTCCTCTGTGTCGTCGCCGTTAGGCTTGATGGCTCCTACTATCATCAATGGCGATGTAGTCCAGGGTGAGACTTTTCTCCCCGGACAGATTTTTGTGTTCGGCGGCTTTGCACTTCGGGCCAATTCGCTTGGCCATCTAGAGCAGATTGAAAGTTACGCCCCTGGCCCCCAGGTCAGGTTTGGAAGCTTAAACTACACCTCCGATATCCGTGGAGACTTGATCTTCGTTGGATTCGAGCCTCTGCCTTGTGCGTCACGCGGTCACGATGAGTATGATTTAGCTCTACCATCGGACAGTGTTTAGGAGATCGCACAGGCAGCCGCTCCGACCCTCAATTTGGAGCCAGTCGCGCCATCCATGGAGGGGTGGATAGACCCCGCCACGGAGGCCTTACCCTCAGCGGCGATCGAGCCAAACATCAACCTTACCTTGCACGAGAGCCGTGTTGTTAAACTGTCGGATCCTTCTCCGGCCACGGACTCCGAACCGCCTGCGCCCATTCCTATCGAATTCGATTGGGCGCCGATCATGGAGTTTACCTCCGCGGATATTTTTCAGCACTCGCCCTTTGGCGACATACTGAACTCATTAAGGTCTCTCTCCTTATGAGGAGGATCCTGGCCGAACTATGTCCGGCAGGACTGGGATGCGGACGACGAAGAAATTCGCGGCCCACCCACCACCCACTTAGTAGCCACTGTCGATGACTTAACCGACATGCTCGACTTCGACTCCGAAGACATCGACGGTATGCACGACGATGAAGGAGACAAACAGGAACCACTGCCCACGGGGCACTGGACGCCCACTTCACCACATGACGTATACATGGTGGACACACCAAAGGAAAACGACGACGACGAACGGAAAGACGCAACGAAGGGTTGTTCCCTCGAGAAGCAGTCAAAACGGCGGCGTAAGCGCCGCCCCAAATCCCGCCTCGGTAGAAACAACGATCATACAGACCCAGCGTTAGAGTAGGGTAACCATTGCCGGACCACGGCAACACGGAGAATCAAGCCGAATAACCCGACTCTGTAAAAGATCATAGTCCAGATGACGTCACACCGGACAGACACCTGGAGCAACAGAATTCCCATCAAAGGCTTGTTGCCACCGTGAGGAGTCTAAAAAAGTAGAAGCAAAGGCTTAAGGCTGCGCAAAACACACTCCAAATCAGATGGAACAAAGTACTCAACACAGCAGCAAAGTACGGCGGTAATCGCCCTACCAAGAGCTACCCGAAGTGGAAGTTGCTACCTGAATTCGATGAGGAGGCCCTAGACCCCCCACAACCAAAAATCAAAACATCCATCTGGCCGGATAGGCGAGCTCACGGCCAACATAGAGCGGCAAACAACGTCGCACATAAGCCAATACGCGATCCACGCGAGGACTCGCATCAAAAGGGCGGCACAACCAGATCCATCTATGGACCACGTAAGCGCGCTCCAGCATACAACGCAGCACAACAAACATCTGAAGAACGCGGTACACCCGGATACAGGGGTGCCGCACACCCCCTATGTTTCACCGATGAGGTGCTGGATCATGAATTTCCAGAGGGATTCAAACCCGTATATATAGAGGCATACGACGGAACAATGGACCCTGGTGTCTGGATTGAGGATTATATCCTCCATATCCATATGGCTCGAGGAGATGATCTCCATGCCATTAAGTATTTACCCCTCAAACTCAAAGGGCCAGCTCGGCACTGGCTTAAGAGCCTCCCCGAAAGTTCCATTGGAAGCTGGTAGGAGCTCGAAGATGCTTTTCGGGCAAATTTTTAGGGGACTTACGTCCGACCTCCGGATGCGGACGATTTGAGTCATATAACTCAACAGCCCGGAGAGTCCGCCCGAAAACTTTGGAACATGTTTCTTACTAAAAAGAACCAAATAGTCGACTGTCCGGACGCGGAAGCCTTGGCAGCTTTTAAGCATAGCGCCCATGATGAATGGCTTGCCAGACACCTCGGCCAAGAAAAGCCAAGAACAATGGCAGCATTAACAAGCCTCATGACCCGCTTTTGCGCGGGTGAGGATAGCTGGCTAGCCAGATGCAGCATCAGCGACCCAAGTACATCCAAAGTTAAAGATGGAAACGGGAAATCATGGCGCAACAACAATAACAAATGACGGAATAAAGAAGACAGCACAAAGAGCACGGCAGTAAACGCCGGATTTAGAAGCTCTCGGCCAGGTCAGCAAAAGCCGCCCCCTAAAGGCACCAGAGACGAACTGTCCAGCCTAAACAAAATTCTGGACCAAGTATGTCAGATCCATAGCACCCCTAGCAAACCCACTAATCATACCCACAGAGAATGTTGGGTCTTCAAGCAATCCGGCAAGCTCAACGCCGTACACAAGGGGGAGGATACACCAAGCAAAGACAAGGATGAGCCTCTCAAGCAAGACACTGGGGAACAAAAGAAGTTTCCACCAGAAGTCAAAACAGTCAACGTGTTATACGTGATCAAGGGGAGAAACAAAGTGGCACTCCCAGAAAAATATGCCCAAGGGCCTATCATCGCGGAGTCCTGCCACTGGTCGTCTCAACCGGTCACTTTCGACCATCGTGATTACTCAGCAAGTATCCGGCGTGCAGGATGGGCTGCCCTCGTATTGGACCCAATAATTGATGGATACCACTTCACACGAGTCCTGATGGACGGTGGCAGCAGTCTAAACCAGATATACCAGGATACAATCCGCGAAATGGGGATAGACCCAACAAAAATTTGCCATAGCAACACTACCTTTAAAGGAGTAACGCCAGGCCCAGGGGCTCACTGCACGGGTTCCCTACTACTAAAGGTTATATTCGGCTTCCCTGATAACTTCCGTAGCAAACATTTAACCTTCCACATTGCTCTGTCCCAAAGTGGCTATCAAGCACTACTTGGACGCGAAGCTTTCGCTCGCTTTAATGCAATACCACATTACGCTTCCCTCACGCTCAAGATGCCCGGTCCACGTGGCATCATTACAGTGAATGGAAATATTGAGCGTTATTTGCGCGCCGAAGAGAGTGCGACTACCTTGGCAGCCGCACACTAAAAACGGCCTCACTAACTAAAGGATTTGATAGGTCGTCGAGACCACGGACACGGTTAGACGAGTCCGGCTCAGCTATATGTAATTCATACCGAATTGATGGCCACACCCCTATTACAAATACAAGGGGCTCAACGTGCGCAGACAAGTGGCAATTTTTACTCATCTTTAATTATACATGGTTTCTTTAAAAACTACCTTTTTGCACGACAACTTTTCACCTAAGTTCCTCTCTTTTACAGATGACCATCGTGCTACACCCGTCCAGGATACGGCACAACGGAGACACAGGCGCAGACGTGCAGCAGGGACCCGCTCCAAGGATTCTTTTTAGATTAAGACCCTACGTAAACCTTTTTTACTGTCTCTTGTTGATATACATCCCTCGGATTCTCAGTACAATTGAGAAGGATGCTGACGTCTTGGCATGTGGCCACGTCAGAATAACGCACGTACCCGGACACAAGGGGCTTTTTACAAAGGGCACTATTTAGGCCCGGTTTATACCATAAAGACCGAATACCTTAGGGAGTGTTCGGCGTCGCGAGTTTGGCCTTATATGCATCGGCTCTGAATCATGTCTTTGGTCAAATGTTGGGTTTGCCTGGCTCCTGTGTTTTGGTGCCTTATGTTCCGTTCTATCGGCTAAGGCAGCACCAGGAGAACTACTACGATTGTGCCCTGGTTCGTCCGGACGAGCACCTCCGTAGAGAAAGCCGAAAACTGACCGTCATGATATAGCGCGAGACTGGTCAACCACTCAATGACCTATCAGAATGTTAGAATTCCTCCGCTTTAACGAAGGGTCATTTCCCGGCCAGGCATATACGCACCCCGAGTTTGGGAGAGTGCGGATCCACCAGGGGCTATATAGTAGCCCCACCGTCAAACTCCTATGGCTAAGTGAAAGTGTTAAAGCATCATAGTCCGGTTACCTCGTTCACTACCCTATCACCTCCTTAATAGGACCAAGACGTTGGGTTAAGTGTGAACACGCGTTTTTTGTGAGCACCCCCGCATTATATGCGTGGGGGTTGAAGCCGACGACTGCAATCTTTCAGGTTATATACATATATACATAAACGGCCGCACAGGAGGCATCATATTACTTTCTGGCAAAAGTATAAATACAGCCTTACTACATTTCATAAAAACATTGTGTTTACAATGGGAATACATGTCACTCAAACATAATATTCTTCGAGCACTTGGACTCTATCAAACGAGCACCCTCAAGAACCTCTTCAAAATAGTGCTCGGCAGCTACTCGGCCTAGGGCCGAACCTTGCGCCACAACAGTGGCAACATCCATCTCGGCCCAGTATGCCTTGACACGGGCAAAGGCCATCCGCGAGCCTTCTATGCACACCGACCTCTTCATCGCATTGATGCGCGGCACCGCACCAAGGAACTGCTGCACCAAGCTGAAATAGTTGTTCGGCTTTGGCTTCTCCGGCCACAAATGATCTACGACGGACCTCATGGGAAGTCCGGACAACCTATTAAGTTCGGCCCATTCGGCTAGCTGATCAGTCAAGGGAAGCAGACGCTCTAGAACGTTAAATTGCGACCAGAACAGCTTGTCCACTCCATGATCTGTCTGATCTCGGAAGTATTCGACCGCATCAACAGCGCTTGCCGCCAAGTCCATATATGCGTCTGCTGAACTCCATAGCCGATCCAGAGGGGCATACCACGGATCTCCGAACTTCCTCTGTAGCAGAAAGGGCTTCCCAGCCGCAATATCCCCGGCTTCGCGCAGCTCCTCCTTCTTCGCCCTCATAGCAGAGCGAGTGTCTTTGGTTACCACCTGGCCTTTTCAAGGTCCGCTGCCTTCACTCGGTTCTCTTCTTCAAGGAACCGGCAACGGTCGGCAGTGTCTTTTAATTCTACCGCCATCTTGGCCATCTTTTCTTTGCTTTCGCAATGCACGACCTTCTCAGCTCTTAACTCTTCGGCCACCTTCAAAGCAGCCGCATTACTAACTCTTGCTTGTTCCTTGGCTCGGGCAAGTTCCGCCCAAAGGGTCTCCACGGTGGCAGCTCCATCTGCAGTCACAACATATTAAAGATACTGGCATCATGCTGCTCTTATTATGTGACATTCACCAGAAAACATTACTTACCCTGTGACTCGTCAAGCCGTTTGTTAACAAGCTCGATGTCGGCATCTGCCGCATCCAATTGTCGCTTTAGTTCGGCAAACTCATTAGTCCGGCTAGCCACCGGAGCTTCCACCACTTGCACATAAAGGCAGTCGGGTTATCACCTGGGACTATGATCCTCTGTTCGCTGCCATTCTCGACGACAACCAGAGTCTCAGGGGCTACTATCTACATAGGGCACACCTAACATGTGTGGTACTATCAACAAGTATGTCATTTCACGTACCTCAAAGCCCGTCAGTAGACTCATAAAGGCTTCATGTAATCCGCTTTCAGCGGACGAAATTCTTTCCATCACCGTACCCATCAACATACAGTGTTCTTCTGAGATGGCCGCTCGCTCCAACAGCTCCCTCAGAACGTCTGACCGCAGACCAGACGGTGCTGGACTCTTTAGTTTGCTCTCTTCGAGAGCCGGACGCTGGGGACTTCGAGTGACTATGGGATTATCTTCTGGCCTCACCGGATCCGAAGAGGCCCTCCGTGACGACACTTCGAGGTCGCCCGCTTCTTGAGCGGGGGAGTCCGGGGGAGGCGTTTCGCTCTCCATCATCTCCGGAAGAAGATCCCCCAAAGACGAGCTCAGTTGAGATGGGCTAAGATCCGAATTGCAAGATATATGCTTCGGTCATTTTTCTCAGAGGAAAGGTAGTATACCTTCACTATTAAAGTATTTTTTTGATCACTTACAACTTGCGGGAGGGCTGATCCCTGCGTGGACTTTGTGCGGCAAGAGCACCCCCCGAGGCAGGACCCTCTGTTGGAGACCTTTTCTCCCGTTTGGAGGTCTCAGTTTCCGGATCCTCTGAGGCAGTCCTCTTCCTCCCCCGTAGTGAGAGAAGGTTAGAATCTTCTCCTTGGTTATCCTCCCTTATGGAGGCGCTCATTCCCTCGGTTGGAACTGGCAGCGATGGGGGGCCGCTTTCGCCCATATTATCCCCCCCCCCCGAGTCTTCCTTCGAGGGCTCCGGGGAAGGTGCGAGCTCGAGCATCTTTTCCAGTACCGGATTTTCCAAACCCTCAGGGAGGGGGCCGAACACCAAATCATCTTTGCCTTTGTTAGCCAGTCTTGGTCAAAGGGCGATTTCGCAGAAATGACGTCATGGTAAATAAAAGACGGTGTGTTCGGCTAGAGGATTACTTACTTGTTCGGCGGCGCGGTTGCTACTCAGGCCCACGTCCTCGGTAGTGTCCGGACAGTCTGTTTCAGGTCCAAAGAATGACTTGGACATCTCCTCGTGCGTCAGGCTGAGGAAACTTTGAATAGCGCGCGGTCCTTCTGGGTTGAACTCCCACAAGCGAAGGGGCCGACATTTGTAAGGCTGGACTCGACGAACCAGCATGACTTGCATTACCATAACCAAATTAAAATCTCCCTCGAAGAGATCTTGAATGCGGCTTTGCGGTATAGGAACGTCCTTGGCTGGACCCCAGCTCAGCCCTTTGCTAATCCATGACATCAGTTGTGGTGGGGGGGCCCGAGCGGAAAGCGGGGGGAGCCACCCACTTGGCACTTCTGGGAGCTGTGATGTAAAACCACTCCTGTTGCCATAATCCGGACACCTCTGGAAAGGAACCTTTTGGCCACGGAGCTCCCGCAATCTTTCTTATTAATGCTCCTCTGCATGCCGTGTGCTGCTCCTCGATTGTCTTCGGCTTCACATCGAAGGTCTTGAGCCACAGGCCGAAGTGAGGGGTAATGCGGAGGAAGGCCTCACACACGACAATAAATGCCGAGATGTGAAGAAAGGAGTCCGGGGCTAGATTGTGGAAGTCTAGCCCATAGTAAAACATCAAACCCCTTATGAAGGGATCCAGAGCAAGGCCTAGACCTCGGAGGAAGTGGGAGATGAACACGACGTTTTCGTTGGGTTCAGGAGTAGGGACGACCTGCCCTCGGGCAGGCAGCCGGTGCGAAACTTCGGTGGTCAGATATCTGGCCTCCCTCAACTTCTTAATATCTTCTTCCGTAACAGAGGAGGGCATCCATCAGCCTTGAAGGCTGGATCCGGACATGGTTGAAGATCCAGAGCACCTGACCTGGGCTTTGGGTGTTAGAACTCGAGGCGGGGGAAGGATTCGATTGAGCACGGGAGGGAAAAAAGTGAAAGTCTTGGCCCTTTATAAAGAGGGTGAATACCAAGCGTCCTCTCCGTGGCCATTTGGGACTTGCCTATAATTTAGGAGTCCTAGACGCGGTTGGGTTACCCACGCCCGTATTGATGAGAATCCCGTGATAAGGGGACACGATCTTTGCTTTGACGAGACGTGTCAAAAAACTGCCTTGCGTTATGTGCGGGGCTAGTTAAAAGAAACGGTTCGAATAAATCACTGGGCCGTGACTTAATGTCGTGTTGCCAAGACAAGTCAGCAAATTGGATTTGTGGAAATATTATTCTCTCTACGGTAGTATGTGGAACTTATTTTGCAGGGTCGGACACTATCCTTATATTCAAATTCTTCCGTGATGTATTTGGAGGAGGAACCCGCCTTGCAATGCTGAAGACAATACTGCGCGTCGGACTCATCGTCATTGAAAGCCTGGTTCAGGGGCTACTGTGGGATTCCTGGATTAGGGGGTCTCCAGACAGCCGGACTATCTCCATTGGCCGGACTGTTAGACTATGAAGATACAAGATTCAAGACTTCGTCTCGTGTCCGGATGGGACTCTACTTGGCGTGGAAGGCAAGCTAGGCAATACGGATATGTGTATCTTCTCCTTTGTAACCGACCTTGTGTAACCCTAACCTCTCTGGTGCCTATATAAACCGGAGAGTTTTAGTCCGTAGGACAGCATACAATCATACCATAGGCTAGCTTCTAGGGTTTAGCCTCTCCGATCTCGTGGTAGATCTACTCTTGTACTACCCATATCATCAATATTAATCAAGCAGGACGTAGGGTTTTACCTCCATCAAGAGGGCCCGAACCTGGGTAAAACATTGTGTCCCCTGCCTCCTGTTACCATCCGCCTTAGACGCATAGTTCGGGACCCCCTACCCGAGATCCGCCGATTTTGACACCGACACCGACCTTCTCCTCCTCCACCGCCTTCTTCAGTTTCTCCAGGTGACCCCGCTCTATGGCCTGCTCCCGCGCTGACTGCTCCAGCTCGGTGTCACAGCCAGCGATCACGTCTTCACGATCCTTCAACTCCTCCTCCTGTGCCGCGTGCTGACGAGACTCGGTACCGTGCTCCTTGTGCAGGGTCTCCAGCTCAGCATTCGCCACCCGACAACGCTCCTTGGCAGCCTTGGCATCCCCCAACGCCACGTCGCGGGCGGCCGTAGCCAGGCCGGCAACCTTCTTACCTTCCTTAGAGGCCGCCAAGGCATGGCTCCATGCCGCCCTGACGGACGCTTCGGATCGCAGCCACCCCAAGATTAGCTCTAGGCGGCCGGACGCCAGGCGATGATCGGCGCCTTGAAGATCGTGGCGAAGTTGGGTCAGCGTAGAGAAAGCCTCCTCCAGAGTACCAGGCGAAGCAGAAGATGGCACCGATGTCAAGATTGGCAAGTTAGCGGCGACAGCAGGGGCCGGGGGCTCCGGAGCCTTTGGGACCTCAGCAGGCGACCTGAGGGCAAGCACCTCCAAAGCCGACCCGGCCACGGAGACCGTTTCCACCTAAGGCTGGGCCTCCGAGTTTCGCGAGGAGAACCCTGCCATAGGAGCACGAGGGTCACCACCTCCCGTCCGTGCGGGGGGGCGGTGTGGCCACGGTGGGTTGCTGAGCTACGAGGACCACAGTCGTCTCCTTCTTCTTCTTCACCACCGGCGTAGGCCTAGCCATTCCAAAGGAGGGACATTAAGATAACACAACAAGAGCAATGAAGGGATATCAAGGCAGGGCACTTACTGATCCACGGCGACGTAGTCTCTCGCCCTCTTCAGAAGCACCATGCCCTTGGTCTTTGCAAGCTGGGGCACGGGCGCACGAGCCCCAGGGGCAGACAAGGGCGTGGCGCCCGGGCCTGCGTCAGCACCGGCCGGAGGCAAGTCGGAGGCGCCTCCTCAAGAAATCAATGCCGACCGTCTCTTCTTTGAGACCCCCGGCGCCAGCTTCTTTGGAGGGGTACCCCTGGATCTTCTGGTGACCCCGGCGCCATGCGGGGGTTCCCGAGCAGGGTGCTCGCCAGCGTCGCCATCATCATCAGAGAGAATGAGGAGGGGGCCCGGTTGGCGCGCGCGGGGGGGGGGGGGCTGCCCTGCACCTTCCTCAGTCTCCTCCGAGTTCGACCCCCCATCCTCGCCGGACTCTCCGGAAGCCACCACCACCGGGGAGCCGGGAGACCGGTGGGCACCGGCGGAACAAGCCCGCGCTCGTTGAAGACCGGCATAGCAGCGGTGATCTTTGCCCCATCAGGGCGACGGTACAGCGGCAGATGGGTGTCCGACAGGCAACCCTGGTCCTTCCCGACCAGGAGGCGCAGGACCTTGTTCAACTCCTCCTCGGGCAGATCATCCGGCCGCAAGCGGAGTATGCCACCCTCGCCTGCGGTCTCCCACATGGGGCGCGAGCATGCCTGGAGCGGAGCCAGGCACTGTGTCACGAATTCCCTGACGATCATAGGCCCTGTCAGTGTCTCCGCCTTCGGGTCGTTAGGCCTCAGGTCAGCCACCATCCTCTCCATCAACTGCTCCACCTGGGGATCATTGAGCTTCTCATGATTCCATCCCTCATGAGGCACTAACTTCCCAGTCGGCAGCGCCAGCCGAGGGCAAGAGCGCGAGGCACCCATGAGGACCCACTTGTTCTTGAAATCTTCTACCTTTTTCCCGGCTCGCGAGATCGCATTGCTGCCATTGGCGCCACAAAGTTGGCACACCCTGAGCATGGGCCTTCCTTGATCCGGAGGTAGAAGAAATGGCGAAGCAGCGCCACAAGCAGTATCACTCCCACAAACGCCTCACAGTAGAAGGCAAAGATCGAAAGAAGAAGGATGGAGTTGGGATGAAGATGAAGGGTGTGGAGATTGTAATGGTGAAGGACAACGTAGAAGAAGCCGGAGAAGGGGGGACCAGCCCCGTGAAGACATTGTGTAAGAAGAAAGGATAGAAGGTGTCGTCCATGGTCTCCGGCTTGGAGGAGCCGGCCCGGAGCATCGTCTCTCCCCCCTCGTTGCTGCCATCTGCCATCACCAGGAGTGCAGCGGCGAGGTTCTTCTTCGTGACGGTAGGCACGCTCAAGGCGGGCTCAAACCAGGAAAGCGAGCGTGCGGCCTTCGCCTTGTCGGTGGCCATTGACTACCGGCTTGGGGGAGAATTTCGGCAGATCTAGGGCTCTCTGGGCAAGTTGGATAAGGGGATCTGCAGTAGCTCTGCAGCAATGAAAGCTCTGCAGCAAGCACTAACCCCTTTTGGCAGCCAGGAACGGTTGCCGAGGCAGCATGGGGAAGCGGAGGCGCCCATGTCCCATCAATCGCCACACATCGACCAAGGCCGCAGGCGGTTGGGGCCTGCGGCGCTCCGCCCTTGCCCCTTGGCTTCACCTCAAAGCCAAGCTCGAGCACGTCTTGGGCCCGGGGGCTACTGTTGGCGTCCTGGAAACAGGGGTACCTAGACTTGCCTGCCTGTGGCCCATGGCGTGGATCCACCAGCGGCCTGGTGCGGCCCAGTTTCAGTAGCAACAACACAAGACCCTCATGAGGCCAAGCCTCGCGAGGTGGACGACACCAAGACGTCCCTAGGAGGCGGCCTCACTAGGCTGCCTCCCGATGAGCGGAGATATCAAGGCAAGGTGCACCTCGCGAGGTTCACATGACATGAGCCATGACGACCAAGGCCAGGCGGGCACTAGCGGGCACAGCATATCAGTTTCCTCCTTGGTGCCAAGGGAGCAAGCGCGGGTGCGGAGTCCTGAGGAATCAGACAAAGGTTTCCATATTGGTGTGACAAGACCAAGACCGCCAGGACGATAGGACGGAGGTCATCGCGGAGCCCATGACAGCCTCACCACCAGAGCCTTTTGCAGGCGAAGACTACTTTTGTCAGGATAACTTGTACTAGTAGTCTCCCTTCAAAATTAGCCGTTGTGGGATCCCTTCCCGCCTACATTTGGGAGGAGGACCAAGGCCACTATAAATAGGACCTAGCCACCACCAGAGAGAGGGATTGGATCATTCAGACCATCCTCACACCGACCAGCTCATCGAGCTCAAGAACACCTCCCCTGCTGAGGCTGTTCATCCACTGTAGTAGTTCATCCTCAGCCCCTCGAGGCAATCCACCACAAAGCTGGAGTAGGGTATTACACCGCAAGGTGGCCCGAACCAGGATAAATTGTTGTGTCTATTGTCCCTTGGGTTCATCGAGCTAGGCTGTGGAATCATTGGGCCGACGGGTTGGGGAGAAGGAGTTCTTCGTATGCACCCCAGTGTTCGAACCTCTCAAGGGTCTGTGGAGCCCTGAATCCGACACCCTTATGCTTTTCATCCCGGGTGGGTAGAACCAAGGAGGCCCATTCATGAGAGGCTCTCGTATCCCACACGAGGCCATTTGAACAACGGTGTCAATCGGCCAATGCAAGATAATCATGGAAGGTTTGGAAAGCAAGTGTGGCATGCTAAATCACCAAGTGCTGAAATTTAAGAGCCTAGCAAGCAAAACAAGAAGAATACTAGTGCTGAAACTATTATGATAGGCACTAAAGAATTAACAATCAAAGAGCCGATTATTGTTGGTGATCCGGCTGATTCTAATAAAGATGTGGTTGCTGTCCAGCAGGGTCCCATGGCTAATGATCATGAAGCTAGCACAAGCAAGGCCAAGTCGAGGGGTCCAAAATATACTCAGCTTAAGTGGTGTCCTTCTGGTCTGACCAAGGCACACAAAAGGAGATTGCGGCACATGAGGAGTCAAGAGATTGCAGAACAGGAAGCCAACAAACAAAGAGAAAAATTGTTCAACGACATTCGGCCTATGGTACCTACAAAACAAGTATGGATGCCTAAACAAGTACAAGGTGCAGTGGCTTCTACGTCCGTCATGGCAGCACCTGCACCACCAAAGGAGGACGATGCCACCGTCATTACATCGTCCCCATCACCTATTGATTCCACTTCGCTTGCACAAATTTTAGAATCGATGGACACGCCCGAAGAGGAATATGATATGTTGGATTATGAGCCTACACCGGTCCGCGAAGGTATGTATATCAATATGGTGTATTACTTACCCGCTGAATTTCGTGCTATAGATGAAGAAGGTGAAGAAGCTCAACTAGATTTTGGTCCTAAAAATGCTATATTCGAGAAGCCAAAAGAATCGGTGACACACTTGAAGCCATTGTTCCTTAAAGGTCATATTAATGGATCGTCGGTTGCTAGAAAGCTTGTCGATGGTGGTGCTGTGGTGAATCTTATGCCATATTCGGTCTTCAAAAAATTGGGTTTGCCTGATGAACAATTGATCAAGACCAATATGTTGCTTAATGGATTTGAAGGCAAAGAGAAAACTGAAGCCAAAGGTGTGATGTATGTGGACCTTACAGTCAAAAGCAAACTTTGGCTACTGCGTTCTTTGTTGTTGAGGTGCAAGGTAATGATACATCCATTTTGCATCATGCTTTTATATCAATATTTATTGCATTATGGGTTTTTATTACACATTATGTCACAATACTTATGCCTATTCTCTCTTATTTTACAAGGATAGCACGAAGAGGGAGAATGCCGGCAGTTGGAATTCTGGGCTGGAAAAGGAGCAAATATTAGAAACCTATCCTGCACAACTCTAAAAGTCATGAAACTCCACGGAAGTCACTTTTGGAATATATAAAAAATATTGGGCGAAGAAAGCACAAGAGGGAGGTCACCCATCATCCACAAGGGTGGGGGACGCGTCCTACCCCCTGGGCGCGCCCCCCTGTCTCGTGGGCCCCCTGGCAGGCCTCCCATGCCCATCTTTGGCTATATGAAGTCTTTCGCCCTGGAAAAAAATTAGAAGCAAACTTTTGGGACGAAACACCGCCGCCATGAGGCGGAACCTTGGCGGAACCAATCTAGGGCTCCGGCGGAGCTGTTCTACCGGGGAAGCATCCCTCCGGGAGGGGGAAATCGTCACCATCATCATCACCATCGATCCTCTCATCGAGAGGGGGTCAATCTCCATCAACATCTTCACCAGCACCATCTCATCTCAAACCCTAGTTCATCTCTTGTATCCAATCTTTGTCTCAAAACCTCAGATTGGTACCTGTTGGTTGCTAGTAGTGTTGATTACTCCTTGTAGTTGATGCTAGTTGGTTTATTTGGTGGAAGATCATATGTTCAGATCCTTTATGCATATTAATACCCCTCTGATTATGAACATGAATATGATTTGTGAGTAGTTACGTTTGTTCCTGAGGAGATGGGAGAAGTCTTACTATAAGTAGTCATGTGAATTTGGTATTCGTTCGATATTTTGATGAGATGTATGTTGTCTCTCCTCTAATGGTGTCATGTGAACGTCAACTACATGACACTTCACCATTGTTTGGGCCTAGGGGAAGGCATTGGGAAGTAATAAGTAGATGATGGGTTGCTAGAGTGTCAGAAGCTTAAACCCTAGTTTATGCGTTGCTTCGTAAGGGGCTGATTTGGATCCATATGTATCATGCTATGGTTAGGTTTACCTTAATACTTCTTTCATAGTTGTAGATGTTTGCAAGAAGGGTTAATCATAACTGGGATGCTTGCCCAAGTAAGGGCAGTACCCAAGCACCGGTCCACCCACATATCAAAATATCAAAGTACCGAACACGAATCATATGAGCGTGATGAAAACAAGCTTAACGATAATTCCCATGTGTCCTCAGGAGCGTTTTCCTTTATATAAGAGTTTGTCCAGGATTGTCCTTTGCTACAAAAAGGATTGGTCCATCTTGCTGCACCTTATTTACTTTTATTACTTGTTCCCCGTTACAAATTACCTCATCAAAAAACTATCTGTTACCGATAATTTCAGTGCTTGCAGAGAATACCTTACTGAAAACTGCTTATCATTTCCTTCTGCTCCTCGTTGGGTTTGACACTCTTACTTATCGAAAGGAGTACAATAGATCCCCTATACTTGTGGGTCATCAAGACTCTTTTCCGGCGCCGGTGCCGGGGAGTGCAGCGCCTTTGGTAAGGAAAAAATTATATAGTGTGCTGAAATTTACCGTCACTTGTTACTATGGAAAGTTCTGCTTTAAGGGGCTTGTTTGGGGTATCTTCACCCCGACCGGTAGAGCAAAGAGTTGCTCCTCAACCTACTGAACCTACTGAAAATGTTTACTTTGAAATTCCTTTGGGTATGATAGAGAAATCGCTAGCTAATCCTTTTACAGGAGATGGAACATTACATCCCGATTTGCACCTAATCTATGTGGATGAAGTTTGTGGATTATTTAAGCTTGCAGGTATGCTCGAGGATGTTATCAAGAAGAAGGTATTCCCTTTATCTTTTAAGGGAAAGGCATTGACATGTTTTAGGCTATGTGATGATATTGGATCATGGAACTACAACCGATTGAAATTGGAATTTCATCAGAAGTTTTATCCTATGCATCTTGTTCATCGTGATCGTAATTATATATATAATTTCTGGCCTTGTGAAGGAGAAAGCATCGCTCAAGCTTGGGGGAGGCTTAAGTCAATCTTATATTCATGCCCCAATCATGAGCTCTCAAGAGAAATTATTATTCAAAAAATTTATGCTCGGCTTTCTCTCAATAATCATTCGATGCTCGATACTTCTTGTACTGGTTCTTTTATGATGAAGACTATTGAATTCAGATGGGATTTATTGGAAAGAATTAAACGCAACTCTGAAGATTGGTAACTCAACGAATGTAAGGAGTCGGGTATAACTCCTAAGTTTGATTGTGTTAAATCTTTTATGGACACCGATGCTTTTTGTGAATTTAGCACTAAATATGGACTTGACTCTGAGATAGTAGCTTCTTTTTGTGAATCCTTTGCTACTCATGTTGATCTCCCTAAGGAGAAGTGGCTTAAATATCATCCTCCCATTGAAGTAAAAGTAGTTGAACCTATTAAAGTTGAAGAAAATACTATCACTTATAATGTTGATCCTATTGTTCCTACCGCTTATATTGAGAAACCACCTTTCCCTGTTAGAATGAAGGATCATGCTAAAGCTTCAACTGTGGTTCGTAAGAGTAATACTAGAACACCTACACCCTCTGAGCAAATTAAAGTTGAACCTAGTATTGCTATGGCTAAGGATCTCTTGTCCGATAATATTGATGGGCATGTTATTTACTTTTGTGATGAAGCTGCTAGAATTGCTAGACCCGATACTAAAAATAAACATAGACCTGTTGTAGGCATGCATGTTATTTCTGTTAAAATAGGAGATCATTGCTATCATGGATTATGTGATATGGGTGCTAGTGCGAGTGCCATACCTCATTCTTTATATGAAGAAATTATGCATAATATTGCACCTGCTGAGTTAGAAGGTATTGATGTTACAATTAAGCTTGCCAATAGAGATACTATTTCACCGGTTGGGATTGTTAGAGATGTTGAAGTCTTGTGCAGGAAAGTTAAATATCCTGCTGATTTTCTTGTTCTTGGTTCCCCACAAGATGACTTTTCTCCCATTATATTTGGTAGACCCTTCTTGAATACTATTAATGCTAAGATAGACTGCAAAAAGGATATTGTTTCTGTTGGTTTAGGGGATATGTCTCATGATTTTAATTTTGCTAAATTTCATAGACAACCCCATGATAAAGAATTGCCTAGTAAAGATGGAATTATTGGTCTTGCTTCTATTTCCGTTCCTCCTAATGATCCTTTAGAACAATATTTGCTAGACCATGAAAATGATATGTTTATGAATGAAAGAAGGGAAATAGTTGAAGTATTCTTTAAACAAGGACCTATTTTGAAACACAACTTGCCTGTCGAAATTCTAGGGGATCCTCCTCCACCCAAGGGTGATCCCGTGTTTGAGCTTAAACCATTACCTGATACTCTTAAATATGCTTATATTGATGAAAATAAGATATATCCTATTATTATTAGTGCTAACCTTTTAGAGAAGGAAGAAGAGAAATTATTGAAAACTATGAAGAAGCACCGTGCTGCTATTGGATATACTCTTGATGATCTTAAGGGCATTAGTCCCACTCTATGCCAGCACAAAATAAAATTAGAGAAAGACGCTAAACCGGTTGTTGATCACCAACGACGGTTAAATCCTAAGATGAAAGAAGTGGTAAGAAATGAAATACTAAAGCTTCTAGAGGCAGGTATAATTTATCCTGTTGCTGATAGTCAGTGGGTAAGTTCTGTCCATTGTGTCCCTAAAAAAAGAGGTATTACTGTTGTTCCAAATGATAAAGATGAATTGATCCCACAAAGAATTGTTAGAGGTTACAGAATGGTAATTGATTTCCGCAAATTACATAAAGCTACTAAACAGGATCATTACCCTCTACCTTTCATTGATCAAATGCTAGAAAGATTATCCAAACATACACAATTTTCTTTCTAGATGGTTATTCTGGTTTCTCTCAAATACCTGTGTTAAAAGAGGATTAGGAAAAGACCACTTTTACTTGCCTTTCGGTACCTTTGCTTATAGAAGTATGCCTTTTGGTTTATGTAATGCACCTGCTACCTTTCAAAGATGCATGACTGCTATATTCTCTGACTTTTGTGATAAGATTGTTGAGGTTTTCATGGATGATTTTTCTGTATATGGAACTTCTTTTGATGATTTCTTAAGCAACCTTGATCAAGTTTTGCAGAGATGTGAAAAAACTAATCTTGTCTTGAATTGGGAGAAGTGCCACTTTATGGTTAATGAAGGTATTGTCTTGGGGCATAAAATTTCTGAAAGAGGTATTGAAGTTGATAATGCTAAAGTTGATGCTATTGAAAAGATGTCGTGTCCTAAGGACATTAAAGGTATAAGAAATTTCCTTGGTCATGCCGGTTTTTATAGGAGGTTCATTAAATACTTCTCAAAAATTTACAGGCCTCTGACTAATCTCTTACAAAAAGATGTTCCTTTTGTCTTTGATGATGATTGTGTAGAAGCATTTGAAATACTTAAGAAAGCCTTGATTTCTGCACCTATTGTTCAGCCTCCTGATTGGAATTTACCCTTTGAAATTATGTGTGATGCTAGTGATTATGGTGTAGGTGTTGTTCTAGGACAAAGAGTTGATAAGAAATTAAATGTTATCCAATATGCTAGTAAAACTCTAGACAGTGCCCAGAGAAATTATGCTACTACTGAAAAGGAATTTTTAGCAGTTGTATTTGCTTGTGATAAGTTCAGACCTTATATTGTTGATTCTAAAGTAATTGTTCACACTGATCATGCTGCTATTAAATACCTTATGGAAAATAAAGATGCTAAACCTAGACTAATTAGATGGGTTCTCCTTCTACAAGAATTTGATTTGCCTATTATTGATAGAAAAGGAGCTGAGAACCCCGTTGCAGACAACTTATCTAGGTTAGAGAATGTTCTTGATGACCCACTACCTATTAATGATAGCTTTCCTGATGAACAATTAGTTGTCATAAATGCTTCTCGTACTGCTCCATGGTATGTTGATTATGCTAATTACATTGTTGCTAAATTTATACCACCTAGTTTCACATACCAACAAAAGAAAAAGTTTTTCTATGATTTAAGACATTACTTCTGGGATGACCCACACCTTTATAAAGAAGGAGTAGATGGTGTTATTAGACGTTGTGTACCTGAGCATGAACAGGAACATATCCTACGCAAGTGTCACTCCGAGGCTTATGGAGGACACCATGCTGGAGATAGAACTGCACATAAGGTATTGCAATCCGGTTTTTATTGGCCTACTCTCTTCAAGGATGCCCGTAAGTTTGTCTTGTCTTGTGATGAATGTCAAAGAATTGGTAATATTAGTAGACGTCAAGAAATGCCTATGAATTATTCACTTGTTATTGAACCATTTGATGTTTGGGGCTTTGATTATATGGGACCGTTTCCTTCCTCTAATGGGTATACACATATTTTAGTTGCTGTTGATTACGTTACTAAGTGGGTAGAAGCTATTCCAACTAGTAGTGCTAATCATAACACCTCTATTAAGATGCTTAAAGAAGTTATTTTTCCGAGGTTTGGAGTCCCTAGATACTTAATGACTGATGGTGGTTCACACTTTATTCATGGTGCCTTTCGTAAAATGCTTGCTAAGTATGATGTTAATCATAGAATTGCATCCCCATATCACCCACAGTCTAGTGGTCAAGTAGAACTGAGCAATAGAGAGCTTAAATTAATGTTGCAAAAGACTGTTAATAGATCTAGAAAGAATTGGTCCAAGAAACTTGATGATGCATTATGGGCCTATAGAACTGCATATAAAAATCCTATGGGTATGTCTCCGTATAAAATGGTTTATGGAAAAGCATGTCACTTACCTCTCGAACTAGAACATAAGGCATATTGGGCCATTAAAGAGCTCAACTATGACTTCAAACTTGCCGGTGAGAAGAGACTATTTGACATTAGCTCACTTGATGAGTGGAGAACCCAGGCCTATGAGAATGCCAAATTGTTTAAAGAAAAAGTTAAAATATGGCATGACAAAAGGATACAAAAACGTGAGTTTAATGTAGGTGATTATGTATTGTTATACAACTCTCGTTTAAGATTTTTTGCAGAAAAACTCCTCTCTAAATGGGAAGGTCCTTACATTATCGAGGAGGTCTATCGTTCCGGTGCCATAAAAATCAACAACTTCGAAGGCACAAATCCGAGGGTGGTGAACGCTCAAAGAATCAAACATTATATCTCAGGTAATCCTATAAATGTTGAAACTAATGTTATTGAAACCGTAACCCCGGAGGAGTATATAAGGGACACCTTCCAGAATGTTTCAGCCTCCGAAAAGGAAGAGGTATGTGGTACGATAAGTAAACCGGCTCCAAAACAATTCTAATAGCAAATTTTCTCCGTTTTGGAATATTTAAGAAAATAGGAAAATAAGAAGCAGTCCGGAAAGGACACGAGGCATCCACGAGGGTGGAGGGCGCGCCCTACCCCTGGGCACTCCCCCTGCCTCGTGGGCACCTCGTGTGCCCTTCGGACTCCGTTTTCTTGCACGATACTTCTTTTGGTCAGTAAAATTCATTATATAATCTCCCAAAGGTTTTGACCATGGTACCACGCAAATATCCTTTGTTTTTGTTTCGAGCTGTTTTCTGCCAGATTTATCAAGGCCAGGCATCATGTCGTCCCCCTCCTCCAACAATGAGGGTGAAGATGCTTGGCTAATGAAGATAGATCTGAAGAGAGAAGAGCCCGGGGAGATCAACAAGGATGATAGGATCAAGAAGGCCATGGAGGATCAAGCTCCATCAGTAGAAGAAGAAGACATCCTTCAACCTCATTATAATCTTCTTACCCCTACAAAAATTGAAGCTTTCAAGATGATTGAAATAGTTCGGGTGCAGAACAAGTATCTAACTCGTGAAAATATTCTATTGCAAGAGCATATCACTGCACTCGAGGGCATTATTCTTAAGTTGGAGCACCTCCTATGCTCGATGTTGGACGACAAGCCTACGTCATCAATAACTCCATCATCACCACCTCCGAAGAAAGAGACATAAATACATGGGTATGGGCACTCCCCTTGGCAACTACCAAGCTTGGGGGAGTGCCCCGGTATCGTATCACCATCACACTTTTATCTTTACCATTTTTCTTAGTTCGATCCTTTTGGTAATATCTTGATCTAGTAGAATAAAGTTTTAGTATGATCTAGTTTGGAGTTCTGCTTTATGATCCTTCTATGTAATCGAGTCCATGAGCTATATATAATAAAGATTAGTTTCGAGTCGAGGGCTTTGCTATCTTGCTATGATTTTGAGGGAATAAAAGTAAGAATAAAAAGAAATAAAGAGATCATACTGATCTTATGGAGAGTAATGACTTCACATATAAAGAGTATGATGAATAAAAGTTGTTGAGAGTTGACAAACATAGTTTTGGTCATCATTGCAATTAATAGGAAGTAATAAAGAAAGATGGGTTTTCACATATAAATATACTATCTTGGACATCTTTTATGATTGTGAGCACTCATTAAAATATGGCATGCTAAAAAGTTGATGTTGGACAAGGAAGACAACGTAATGGGTTATGTTTTCTTACATCGAAATAAATTATATTGTCATGGATCATCCAACATGTTGAGCTTGCCTTCCCCCCTCATGCTAGCCAAATTCTTTGCACCAAGTAGAGATACTACTTGTGCTTCCAAATATCCTTAAACCCAGTTTTGCCATGAGAGTCCACCATATCTACCTATGGATTGAGTAAGATCCTTCAAGTAAGTTGTCATTGTTGCAAGAAATAAAAATTGCTCTCTAAATATGTATGATTTATTAGTGTGGAGAAAATAAGCTTTATACGATCTTGTGATGTGGAAGAAATAAAAGCGACGGACTGCATAATAAAGGTCCATATCACAAGTGGCAATATAAAGTGACATTCTTTTGCATTAAGTTTTGGTGCATCCAACCATGAAAACACATGACAACATGTGCTTCCCTCTGCGAAGGGCCTATCTTTTCTTTTTTGTCTTATACTTTATACAAGAGTCATGGTGATCTTCACCTTTCCTTTTTACATTTTATCCTTCGGAAAGCACTGTGTGTTGGAAAGATCCTGATATATATAGATAATTGGATGTAGATTTTCATAAACTATTATTGTTGACATTACCCTTGAGGTAAAAGGTTGGGAGGAAAAACTATAAGCCCCTATCTTTCTCTATGTCCGATTAAAGCTTCATACTCATAAGTATTGCATGAGTGTTAGCAATTGTGAAAGACTAAATGATAGTTGAGTGTGTGGACTTGATGAAAAGCTCTTATATTGACTTTTTCCGATGTTATGATAAATTACAATTGCTTCAATGACTGAGATTATAGTTTGTTAGTTTTCAATGAAGTTTCTGATTCATACTTTACATTGTGAATAAGACTGTTACTTTAGCATAAGAAATCATATGACAATATATATATGTGTTGTTGTTATAAGAATGATGATGATGCCCTCATGTTCGTATTTTATTTTATAGACACCTCTATCTCTAAACATGTGGACATATTTTTCGTTATCGGCGTCTGCTTGAGGACAAGTGAGGTCTAAGCTTGGCGGAGTTGATACGTCCATTTTGCATCATGCTTTTATATCGATATTTATTGCATTATGGGCTGTTATTACACATTATGTCACAATACTTATGCCTATTCTCTCTTATTTCACAAGGATTACACGAAGAGGGAGAATGCCGGCAGCTGGAATTCTGGGCTGGAAAAGGAGAAAATATTAGAAACCTATTCTGCACAACTCCAAAAGTCCTAAAACTCCACAGTAATCACTTTTGGAATATATAAAAAATATTGGGCGAAGAAAGCACCAGAGGGGGCCACCCACCATCCACGAGGGTGGGGGCGCACCCTACCCCCTGGGCACGCCCCTTGTCTCGTGGGACCCCTGGCAGGCCTCCGGTGCCCATCTTTGGCTATATGAAGTCTTTCGTCCTAGAAAAAATCAGAAGCAAGCTTTTGGGATGAAACACCGCCGCCACGAGGCGGAACCTTGGCGGAACCAATCTAGGGCTTCGGCAGAGCTGTTCTCTCGGGGAAGCATTCCTCCAGGAGGGGGAAATCATCACCATCATCATCACCATATCGATCCTCTCATCGGGAGGGGGTCAATCTCCATCGACATCTTCACCAGCACCATCTCATCTCAAACCCTAGTTCATCTCTTGTATCCAGTCTTTGTCTCAAAACCTCAGATTGGTACATATGGGTTGCTAGTAGTGTTCATTACTCCTTGTAGTTGATGTTAGTTGGTTTATTTGGTGGAAGATCATATGTTCAGATCCTCTATGCATATTAATACCCCTCTGATTATGAACATGAATATGATTTGTGAGTAGTTACGTTTGTTCCTGAGGACATGGGAGAAGTCTTGCTATAAGTGGTCATGTGAATTTGGTATTCGTTTGATATTTTGATGAGATGTATGTTGTCTCTCCTCTAGTGGTGTCATGTGAACATCGACTACATGACACTTCACCATTGTTTGGGCCTAGGGGAAGGCATTGGGAAGTAATAAGTAGATGATGGGTTGCTAGAGTGACAGAAGCTTAAACCCTAGTTTATGCGTTGCTTCGTAAGGGGCTGATTTGGATCCATATGTTTCATGCTATGGTTAGGTTTACCTTAATACTTCTTTTGTAGTTGCGGATGCTTGCAAGAGGGGTTAATCATAAGTGGGATACTTGACCAAGTAAGGGCAGTACCCAAGCACCGGTCCACCCACATATCAAATTATTAAAGTACCGAACGCGAATCGTATGAGCGTGATGAAAACTAGCTTGACGTAATTCCCATGTGTCCTCGGGAGCGTTTTCCTTTATATAAGAGTTTGTCCAGGCTTGTCCTTTGCTACAAAAAGGATTGGGCCATCTTGTTGCACCTTATTTACTATTATTACTTTTTACCTGTTACAAATTACCTCATCACAAAACTATCTGTTACCGATAATTTCAGTGCTTCCAGGGAATATCTTACTGAAAACTGCTTATCATTTCCTTCTGCTCCTCATCTGGTTCGACACTCATACTTATCGAAAGGACTATGATAGATCCCCTATACTTGTGGGTCATCATGTAACTACAATGTCATACTAGGCCGGGTTCATGCAAACCAATGTGTGCCTTCCACTATGCACTAGTTTTTGATCCAGTGGGTGGATGATGAAGTGGAAGTCATTCATGCGGATAATTCGGCTTGTGTTGCTTTGGCCGATGCATTAGTGGATTGGCAACATCCTAATGCTACTTGCTTGACGGGGCACGACTTATCAGAATTTGATTTTCTTAGCGCCACAAGAAGTAGTTTCGTGCCCGTTTCTTTAAAGCCCGTTGGCGATAATCGGCTCCAAGCTATGATGTATTTAAATGGATCCTAACTCAGAGTGGTTACAAAAGCGTCTTGTAGAATATTGGTCCAATGAGAACGATATGTATGAGTCCATATAAGAGTTAGATGATATGGATAAATTAGGACAAGGTTTTACATCGGCCGGTCCATTAGAAGAGATAGGTATAGGAGATGGTTCAACTCCTAGGCCGACATTTGTAAACTAAAATTTAAGAGCTGATCATAAGGCTAAGTTCATCGAGCTATTGAAAGAATATGTTTGTTGCTTTGCATGGGAATATCATGAGATGCCAGGTTTAAGCCGAGAACTAGTGTAGCATCGGTTACCTATAAAGGCTGGTTTTAGACCATACAAGCAATTGGCCAGAAAGTTTAATCCAAAAACATACGACCGGATCAAGGAAGAGATCGGTTGTTTTCTTAAAGATAATTTTATTAGACCTTAGAGGTATGCCCAGTGGATTTCTAACATTGTGCCAGTAGAGAAGAAAGGTTCTGGCAAGTTGAGGGTGTGCATTGATTTCAGAGATTTGAATAGAGCTACACCTAAAGATGAGTATCCCATGCCAATAGCCGATATGCTTATTAATGATTCTTTTGGACATAAGATCATTAGCTTTCTTGATGGTAATGCAGGGAATAACCAGATTTTTATGGCCGAAGAGGACATGTCCAAAACGGATTTTTGATGCCCCGGTTTCCTTGGTTTATTTGAGTGGACGGTGATGACCTTTGGGTTAAAGAATGCCGACGCCACATATCAAAGGGCTATGAATTTAATTTTTCATGATTTACTTGGTGTTATACTTGAGGTCTCTATTGGTAATATTGTTGTCAAATCGGATGCTTTTGAATCTCACTTAGCCGATTTGCGTTTGGCTTTTGAAAGAATGAAGAAATATGGGCTGAAAATGAATCCTTTGAAGTGTGCCTTTGGTGTATCGGCTGGGAAGTTTCTAGGTTTCATTATTCATGAAGATGGCATAGAAATTGATCCCAAAAGATAGAGGCCATACAAAAAGTGAAGGCTCCAACATGCAAGAGAGATATGCAAAAGTTCCTTGGCAAGGTCAATTATTTGAGAAGGTTCATAGCTAATTTGTCAGGGAAAGTTGATACATTTAATCCTATCCTTTGGTTGAAGAATGATGTTGATTTCACTTGGGGGGCAAAACAGCAAGAGGCGTTTGATACGATTAAGAAATATTTTTGCACTCCTCCGGTTATGAAAGCGCCCAGGCACAGGGAGCCATCTAGACTTTACATTGCAGCGGAGGATGGTGTTATAGGTGATTTTTTGACTCAAGAGACCGAAGGAAAGGAGCATGCTATTACTTATTTGAGTCGGCGCTTATTGAACACTGAGACAAGGTATACATTTATTGAGAAATTCTGCTTATGCTTATATTATGCTTGCACAAAACTGAGACATTATCTAGTGCCTAGTACATGTTGGGTAACGTGGTATTTCAAAAAAATTCCTACGATCATGCTAGATCTATCTAGGGATGCATAGCAATGAGAGGGGAGAGTGTGTCTACGTACCCTCGTAGACCAAAAGCGGAAGCGTTAAGTAACACGGTTGATGTAGTCGAATTTCTTCGCAATCAAACCGATCAAGTACCGAACGCACGGCACCTCCGCGATCTGCACACGTTCAGCTCAGTGATGTCCCTCGAACTCTAGATCCAGCTGAGACCGATGGAGAGTTTCCTCAGCACGACGGCGTGTTGACGGTGATGATGAAGTTACCGACGCAGGGCTTCGCCTAAGCACTACGACAATATGATCGAGGTGGAAATCTATGGGGGGGGCATGAGATCAACTTGTGTATCTATGGGGTGCCCCCTCCCCCGTATATAAAGGAGTGGAGGAGGGGAGGGCTGGCCTCCTATGGCATGCCCCAAGGGGGGATTCCTACTCCTAGTAGGAGTAGGTTTCCCCCTTCCCTAGTTGGAATAGGACAAGAAGGAAGAGGGAGAAGGAGAGAAGGAAAGGGGGGCCGACCCCCCCCCCCTCCCAATTCGGATTGGGCTGGGGGACGCGCGCCTCCCACTTGGCCGCCTCCTCCTCTCTCCCACCATGTCCCATTAAGGCCCATTAACTCCCCGGGGGTTCCGGTAACCCCCCGGTACTTCGGAAAATGCCCGAACCTATCTGAAACCTTTCCGGTGTCCAAACATAGCCTTCCAATATATCGATATTTATGTCTCGACCATTTCGAGACTCCTCGTCATGTTCGTGATCACATCCGGGACTCCAAACTATCTTCGGTACATCAAATCACTTAACTCATAATACATATCATCATCGAACGTTAAGTGTGCGGACCCTACGGGTTCAAGAACTATGTAGACATGAACGAGACTCATCTCCGATCAATAACCAATAGTGGAACCTGGATGCTCATATTGGTTCCTGGAGGAAATATTCCCTAGAGGCAATAATAAAGTTGTTATTTATATTTCCTTATATCACGATAAATGTTTATTATTCATGCTAGAATTGTATTAACCGGAAACTTAGTACATGTGTGAATACATAGACAAACAGGGTGTCACTAGTATGCCTCTACTTGACTATCTCGTTGATGAAAGATGGTTAAGTTTCCTAGCCATGGACAAAGAGTTATCATTTGTGAAATGGGATCACATCATTAGAGAATGATGTGATTGACTTGACCCATCCGTTAGCTTAGCATGATGATCGTTTAGTTTACTGCTATTGCTTTCTCCATAACTTATACATTTTCCTATGACTATGAGATTATGCAACTCCCGAATACTGGAGGAACACCTAGTGTGCTATCAAACATCACAATGTAACTGAGTGACTATAAAGATGCTCTACAGGTGTCTCCGATGGTGTTTGTTGAGTTGGCATAGATCGAGATTAGGATTTGTCACTCCATGTATCGGAGAGGTATCTCTAGGCCCTCTCGGTAATGCACATCACTATAAGACTTGCAAGCAATGTGACAAATGAGTTAGTTACGGGATGGAGCATTACGGAATGAGTAAAGATACTTTTTGGTAATGAGATTGAACTAGGTATGATGATACCAACGATCGAATCTCGGGCAAGTAACATACCGATGACAAAGGGAACAACGTATGTTGTTATGCGGTTTGACTGATAAAGATCTTTGTAGAATATGTCGGAACTAATATGAGCATCCAGGTTCCACTATTGGTTATTCACCGGAGATGAGTCTCGGTCATGTCTACATAGTTCTCGAACCCGTAGGGTCCGCACGCTTAATGTTTAGTGACGATCGGTATTATGAGTTTATGTGTTTTGATGTACCGAAGGTTGTTCGGAGTCCCGGATGTGATCACGGGCATGATGAGGAGTCTCTAAATGGTCAAGTCATAAATATTGATATATTGGATGACAATGTTTGGACATCGGAATGGTTCCGGGTGAGTTCGGGCATTTACTGGAGTACCGGGAGGTTACCGGAACCCCTCGGGAAGTATATGGGCCTTATTGGGCCATAGTGTGAGATAGGAGAAGTAAGCCTAGGAGGGGGCGCCCCCCCAAGCCCAATCTGAATTGGGTGGCAGGCGCCCCCCCTTTCCTTCCTCCTTCCTTCCCCTTGCTTCCTCTCCTAGTCCAACTAGGGAAAGGGGGGAATCTTACTCCCGATGGGAGTAGGACTCCTCCAGGGCGTGCCATAGAGGGCCGGCCCTCCCCCCTCCTCCACTCATTTATATACGGGGGAGGGGGGCAACCCATAGAAACACATGTTGACAATTGTCTTAGCCGTGTGCAGTGCCCCCCTCCACCATAATCCACCTCGGTCATATTGTAGCGATGCTTAGGCGAAGCCCTGTTCCGGTAGCTTCATCATCACCGTCATCATGCCATCGTGCTAACCAAACTCTCCCTCGACACTTAGCTGGATCTAGAGTTCATGGGATGTCACCGAGCTGAACGTGTGCAGATCACGGAGGTGCCGTACCTTCGGTGCTAGGATCGGTCAGATCGTGATAGTAGTGATACACATATTCATAATATTGAAGCCAAAAGATGCAGAGTTGATAATGATAGTGCAACTTATTTGTGGCACTGCCGTTTAGGTCATATCAGTGTAAAGCGCATGAAGAAACTCCATACTGGTGGAATTTTGGAACCACTTGATTATGAATCACTTGGTACTTGCGAACTGTGCCTTATGGGTAAGATGACTAAAACACCGTTCCCCGGAACTATGGAGCGAGCAACAGATTTGTTGGAAATCATACATACAGATGTGGGTGGTCCGATGAATATTGAGGCTCGCGACGGGTATCGTTATTTTCTCACCTTCACAGTTGATTTAAGCAGATATGGGTATATCTACTTAATGAAACATAAGTCTGAAACATTTGAAAAGTTCAAAGAATTTCAGAGTGAAGTTGAAAATCATCGTAACAAGAAAATAAAGTTTCTATGATCTGATCATGGAGGAGAATATTTGAGTTACGAGTTTGGTCTTCATTTGAAACAATGCGGAATAGTTTCGCAACTCACACCACCCGGAACACCACAGCGTAATGGTGTGGCCGAACATCGTAATCGTACTTTACTAGATATGGTGCGATCTATGATGTATCTTACTGATTTACCGCTATTATTTTGGGGTTATGCTTTAGATACGGCTACATTCACGTTAAATAGGGCACCATCGAAATCCGTTGAAACGAGGCCTGATGAATTGTGGTTTGGTAAGAAACCAAAGTCGTCGTTTCTTAAAGTTTGGGGCTTTGAGGCTTATGTGAAAAAGCTTCAACCTGATAAGCTCGAACCCAAATCAGAGAAATGTGTCTTCATAGGATACCCAAAAGAGACTGTTGGGTACACCTTCTATCACAGATCCGAAGGCAAGACTTTTGTTGCTAAATTTGGAATCATTCTAGAGAAGGAGTTTCTCTCGAAAGAAGTGAGTGGGAGGAAAGTAGAACTAGATGAGGTAACTGTACCTGCTCACTTATTGGAAAGTAGTTCATCACAGAAACTGGTTCCTGTGACACCTACACCAATTAGTGATGAAGTTAATGATGATGATCATGAAACTTCAGATCAAGTTATTACTGAACCTCATAGGTCTACCAGAGTAAGATCCGCACCAAAGTGGTATGGTAATCCTGTTCTGGAAGTTATGTTGCTAGACCATGACGAATCTACGAACTATGAAGAAGCGATGGTGAGCCTGCAAAATGTCTTGAGGCCATGAAATCTGGATGGGATCCATGTATGAGAACAAAGTGTGAACTTTGGTTGACTTGCCCGTTGATCGGCAAGTCATTGAAAATAAATGGATCTTCAAGAAGAAGACTGATGCTGACGGTAATGTTACTGTCTATAAAGCTCGACTTGTTGCAAAAGGTTTTCGACAAGTTCAAGGGATTGACTACGATGAGACTTTCTCCCCATAGCGATGCTTAAGTCAGTCCGAATCATGTTAGCAATTGTTGCATTTTATGATTATGAAATTTGGCAAATGGATGTCAAAACTGCATTCCTGAATGGATTTCTGGAAGAAGAGTTGCATATGATGCAACCGGACGGTTTTGTCGATCCAAAGGGAGCTAACAAAGTGTGCAAACTCCAGCGATCCATTTATGGACTGGTGCAAGCCTCTCGGAGTTGGAATAAAATTTTTGATAGTGTGATCAAAGCTTATGGTTTTATACAGACTTTTGGAGAAGCCTGTATTTACAAGAAAGTGAGTGGGAGCTGTGTAGCATTTCTGATATTATATGTGGATGACATATTGTTGATTGGAAATGATATAGAATTTCTGGATAGCATAAAAGGATATCTAAATAAGAGTTTTTCAATGAACTATCTCGGAGAAGCTGCTTATATATTGGGCATCAAGATCTATAGAGATAGATTGAGATGCTTAATTGGACTTTCACAAAGCGCATGCCTTGACAAAGTTTTGAAGAAGTTCAAAATGGATCAAGCAAAGAAAGGGTTCTTGCCTGTGTTACAAGGTGTGAAGTTGAGTAAGACTCAATGCCCGACCACTACAGAAGATAGAGAGAAAATGAAAGATGTTCACTATGCTTCAGCCATAGGCTCTATCATGTATGCAATGTTGTGTACCAGACCTGATGTGTTCCTTGCTATTAGTTTAGCAGGGAGGTACCAAAGTAATCCAGGAGTGGATCACTGGACAGCGGTCAAGAACATCCTGAAATACCTAAAAAGGACGAAGGATATGTTTCTCATTTATGGAGGTGACAAAGAACTCATCGTAAATGGTTACGTCGATGCAAGCTTTAACACTGATCCAGACGATTCTAAATCGCAAACCGGATACGTGTTTTTATTAAATGGTGGGGCTGTCAGTTGGTCCAGTTCTAAACAAAGCGTCGTAGCAGGATCTATATGTGAAGCGAAGTACATAGCTGCTTCGGAAGCAGCAAATGAAGGAGTCTGGATGATGGAGTTCATATCCGATCTAAGTGTCATACCTAGTGCATCGGGTCCAGAGAAAATCTTTTGTGACAATACTGGTGCAATTGCTTTGGCAAAGGAATCCAGATTTCACAAGAGAACCAAGCACATCAAGAGACGCTTCAACTCCATCCGGGATCAAGTCCAGGTGGGAGACATAGAGATTTGCAAGATACATACGGATCTGAATGTTGCAGACCCGTTGACTAAGCCTCTTCCACGAGTAAAACATGATCAGCACCAAGGCTCCATGGGTGTTAGAATCGTTACTGTGTAATATAGATTATTGACTCTAGTGCAAGTGGGAGACTGAAGGAAATATGCCCTAGAGGCAATAATAAAGTTATTATTTATTTCCTTATATCATGATAAATGTTTATTATTCATGCTAGAATTGTATTAACCGGAAACATAATACATGTGTGAATACATAGACATACAGAGTGTCACTAGTATGCCTCTACTTGACTAGCTCGTTAATCAAAGATGGTTATGTTTCTTAGCCATAGACAAAGAGTTGTCATTTGATTAACGGGATCATTAGGAGAATGATGTGATTGACTTGACCCATTCCGTTAGCTTAGCACTTGATCGTTTAGTTTGTTGCTATTGCTTTATTCATGACTCATACATGTTCCTATGACTATGAGGTTATGCAACTCCCGTTTACCTGAGGAACACTTTGTGTGCTACCAAACATCACAACGTAACTGGGTGATTATAAAGGTGCTCTACAGGTGTCTCCAAAGGTACTTGTTGGGTTGGCGTATTTCAAGATTAGGATTTGTCACTCCGATTGTCGGAAAGGTATCTCTGGGCCCAATCGGTAATGCACATCACTATAAGCCTTGCAAGCAATGCAACTAATAAGTTAGTTGCGGGATTATGTATTACGGAACGAGTAAAGAGACTTGCCGGTAACGAGATTGAACTAGGTATTGAGATACCGACGATCGAATCTCGGGCAAGTAACATACCGATGACAAAGGGAACAATGTATGTTGTTATGCGGTTTGACTGATAAAGACCTTCGTAGAATATGTAGGAGCCAATATGAGCATCCAGGTTCCGCTATTGGTTATTGACCGGAGACGTGTCTCGGTCATGTCTACATAGTTCTCGAACCCGTAGGGTCCGCACGCTTAAAGTTAGATGACGGTTATATTATGAGTTTATATGTTTTGATGTACCAAAGGTAGTTCGGAGTCCCGGGTGTGATCACGGACATGACGAGGAGTCTCGAAATGGTCGAGACGTAAAGATTGATATATTGGACGACTATGTTTGGACATCGGAAAGGTTTCGGACATTTATCGGAGTACCGGGGGTTACCGGACCCCCCCCCCGGGAACTAATGGGCCTTGTTGGGCCTTAGTGGAGAGAGAGAGAGGGGCTGTAGCGACCCAACCTCAAACGGTCAAGTCTCTGTGCTTCAGTGTCATCCCTGGATCGGTAATGCTGACACACAGTATGTAACGCCCCGAGACCGATGTGCCAGGTGTCTTCCAGTTATTCGCTGCCGTTGCCATGTCATTCGCTTGCGTGTTGCATTTTATCATGTCATCATGTGCATTGCATCATCATGTTTTCAAAACTTGCATCCGTCCGGGTGTCCCCAGTTCCGTCTGTTGTCCGTTCTGAGCCCAACCACACTCGCACGCGCCCGTGGCATGTCCGAAATATTATTTTATAAGTGACCGGAAAATGTTCTCGGAATGGGTTGAAAGTTGGCGTGCGCTGTTGTTATGTTGTTAGTAGGTCGCCCGCCAAGTTTCATCGCATTCGAAGCTCGTTTGATAGCCCAACCGTTAAACTATAGCGACATTATAGTCGGTCAAAACGTCAGACGTTTTCGGTCTCCGGAAATAGTTGCCGGGCTGCACTCCTCTCCTCTCCTCTCAGCCCAACCTCTTTTCACAACCCACTTGCAGCCCACCTAAACCCCTCTCCGTTTCGGACCGTCAGATCGCGATCGGAGGCTCCGAAACGCTCCTAAAACCCCCTAAACCCAAACCCTAGCCATCCCTGCCTATATATGGACAACCCCTTCCAAATTTGGCAGCCTAGCCCTTCCCCTACCTCCCTACCGCCTCCCTCCTCAAATTCCATGCCACCAGCCGCCTTCCCCCTCCAAATCCGGCGCCAACCACCTCACCAGCGCCACTTGGCAGCGTCCCAGTGGCTGCGCCGCCACCCAGCCGCTGGATCGGCCTACCGCAGGCCGCCACCTGGCTCCCCGTCGCTCCAGCCGTGCCTCCCATCGCGTGGGCCCGCTCGGCCCATCTGCGGCCCGCTCGGCCCGGATCCCGCCGCCGCAGCCTGCAGCTCGTCCCCAAGCTCATCGCTCGATCCCGAGCTCGTCGCCGTGCACCTCCCGTCTGTCCTCGTCGCCCGAGGCCACCGGAATGCCGCCGTTCCTCGCGCCGGCCGTCGACCACGGGCGCTCCGCCGCCAGGCCAGTGCCCCAGCGCCCTGTTTTTCCTCTCTCCTCTCTTCCTCCCTTCCTCACTCCCTTTGTCCCCTGCAGTTCCGCCATGGGCGCCCAAAGACTGGAGCTCGCCGCCTTGGGTCGCCAAGCTCCGCATCCCATCAGATCTGGTCATTCTTCGCCGGATCCATCCAGCCTCGCGCCGACCTGCTCCGTTCCCGGCGGCCTCCGCCCTTCTTGCCGTCGTCCGCGTCAAGTCCTGCCGGCGCCATGCCCAACCTCTGCGTCGGCTTCGTCCTAGAGACGAACGATCTCGTCTCGCTGCCGTTGACCGGGCCGGTTCGCCTCCAACCCATCCTGGACCGCCAAGACCCGGGTGAACCGGCCAGTTTTCCCGAGAACCGGCCCAGTCCAACCTCGCCCCGGTCCGCGTGAACCCTGCCCGGCTCATCTCCTCCACCCAACCGGCCTCTAGGCCTAAAGTGAGCGCCGTCACCTATCCCGCGCCACGTGCATATTTCTGCCATGCTTCGCCTTGCCCTGTGCAGCCCGTTAGTGCTCAGTTTTGGCCCATGTAGTGTTTTTTTTCATGTCTGCGATTTTATCTATTTATCCCGAATTGCCAGTTTTGCAGAAAAGCCCTTGTGGATCATGCATATAATAACTCACAATTGGTGCATCGGATTAAAATGAATTATATATGAAAGTTGCTTAGAATTTTGTGTAGTTTAATAATATGCAACTTTCATCCATGTTTAAAATGTTTAAAATGTTGTTTGTTTAAATTTGTTTAAATAACTTGCTAAAATGCTTTATTTCATAACTAAATAACAGCAGCTCCGAATTAAATAATCTTTATATGTAAATGGGGTAGAAAAATGCCTAGTTTAACATGGTGGCCTTACTTCGCATGTTTAATAACTCTAAAATTATGATTAGGGCAGAACAATACCAAACCAATATATGCATATGGGGATTTACCAGAATTTTTGTTCGTTGCTTCCGGCCTCATTTAAACTTGACTAGATAGGTAGTTTTATTTTGCTTCACCCTCTTGCCATGTTAATCAACATTTAATCTTGTTGGGTACATAAACGAGAGAGAACTAAATAAGTCATGTGGTGTTTTCTTCAATATGCAACTCCGTTGCATAATGAGCTCCACTTAATTTGTAGGATTTGTTTGTGCATTTTGCCATGCCATGTATCACTAAACCGGACATGCATCATACTCGATTGTGCATCACGCCATGTTGATGTGTTGGTTCTTTACTATGTTGTGTGTTTCTTTCCGGTGTTGCTTCTTCGGGTTGATTCCGGTAACGTCGTGTTTGTGAGGAACCGTTCGACTATGTCCGTTTGTCTTCTTCCTGGACTCATTCTTCTTCCTTGCACGATTTCAGGCAAGATGATCGTACCCTCGAAATCACTTTTATCTTTGCTTGCTTAGTTGCTCGCTCTCTTGCTATGCCTATCCTGCGATACCTACCACTTGCTTATCATGCCTCCCATATTGGTGAACCAAGCCTCTAACCCACCTTATCCTAGCAAACCGTTGTTTGGCTATGTTACCGCTTTGCTCAGCCCCTCCTATAGCGTTGTTAGTTGCAGGTGAAGATTGAAGTTTGTTCCTTGTTGGAACATGGAGATGTTGTTTCCTTGTTGGAACATGTTTACTTATTGGGATATCACAATATATCTTATTTAATTAATGCATCTATATACTTGGTAAAGGGTGGAAGGCTCGGCCTTATGCCTGGTGTTTTGTTCCACTCTTGCCGCCCTAGTTTCCGTCATATCGGTGTTATGTTCCCGGATTTTGCGTTCCTTACGCGGTTGGGTTATAATGGGAACCCCTTGACAGTTTGCTTTGAATAAAAACTCCTCCAGCAAGGCCCAACTTTGGTTTTACCATTCGCCACCTAGCCTCTTTTTCCCTTGGGTTAGGCCAGCCCAAGGGTCATCTTTATTTTAACCCCCCCCCCCCCCCGGGCCAGTGCTTGTCTAAGTGTTGGTCCGAAATGGGTAGCCTGCGGGGCCACCTCGGGGAAACTTGAGGGCTGGTTTTACTCGTAGCTTGACCTATCCGGTGTTGCCCTGAGAATGAGATATGTGCAGCTCCCATCAGGATGTCGGCACATCGGGCGGCTTTGCTGGACTTGTTTTACCATTGTCGAGGATGTCTTGTAGAACCGGGATACCGAGTCTGATCGGTATGTCTCGGGAGGAGGTCTATTCCTTCGTTGACCGTGAGAGCTTGTCATGGGCTAAGTTGGGACACCCTGCAGGGATTTGAACTTTCGAAAGATGTGCCCACGGTTATGGGCAAATGGGAATTTGTTAATGTCCGGTAGTAGAAAACCTGAAGTTGACCTTAATTAAATACATCAACCGCGTGTGTAACCGTGATGGTCTCTTTCCGGAGGAGTCCGGGAAGTGAACACGGTGTTGGAGTTATGATTGACGTAGGTTGTTCTAGGATCACTTCTTGATCATAGTTTATCGATCATGCTTTGCCTTCTCTTCTCGCTCTCATTTGCGTATGTTTAGCCACCATATATGCTAGTCGCTTGCTGCAGCTCCACCTCATACCTTTACCTTTCCCATAAGCTTAAATAGTCTTGATCGCGAGGGTGCGAGATTGCTGAGTCCCCGTGGCTCACATATACTTCCAAAACCAGCTTGTAGGTGCCGATGAGTCCATGTAGACGACGCAACCAAGCTCAAGGAGGAGCTCGATGAAGATCTTGTCCTTGTTTCGTTCTAGTTGATTAGTAGTGGAGCCCAGTCGGGACGATCGGGGATCTGTGTAGCATTTGGGGTAGTCTTCTTTTATTTTGGTTCCATAGTCGGACCTTGATTGTATTTGGATGATGTAATGCTTTATTCATGTAATTGTGTGAAGTGGCGATTGTAAGCCAACTATGTATCTTCTTCCCCTATTTTATTACATGGGTTGTGTGAAGATTACCTCACTTGCGACATTGCTTTCAATGCGGTTATGCCTCTAAGTCGTGCTTCGACACGTGGGAGATATAGCCGCATCGAGGGCGTTACAAGTTGGTAATCAGAGCCTTCCCCGACCTTAGGAGCCCCATTGCTTGATCGTATTAGCGGCCGAGTTGTGTCTAGAAAAATGTTTTGAGTCATTTAGGAATTATATATCGGAGAGTTTAGGAATTCTTTTTACTTCCCAGTCTCCTCATCGCTCTGGTAAGGCATCCTGACGTAGAGTTTTGACTCTTCTCTTCTCAAATTTCACTAAAAAAATTTAGGATCACGCGGGTATCTTGGAATCGTTCCGATGGTTTTGTGACGAGAACATTGTCTTGGTGCCTCCTGTCATTAGGGGTTTGTGGCAGTGTCCCGGGGAGTTGAGCTCCGAGGTGTTGTCGTCACAATTTTATCGTTGCAGTTCTGGAATACCTGAGTTTAGTACGCCGACATCGAAAATCTCTTTTATGCAGTTGTTGGTGAGATAACCTCGACGCCACCCAGTACTGGGGCGGGAGTTCGGGAGTATTGCCATAACTCGTATAACGGATGCTTTTCGAAGGTTGAGGTAGACGATTTCCGAAGGTTTCTTGGTTATGTGTTGAAGGATGGATACAGCTGGATGTAGGATTTGTTAGTTTTGGGTGAGATATTATGCTTCCCCTGTATCCCCAACACCTGATTGCATAACCGGAAAATTTCGGGAGTTTATAAGTGGGAATTCAAGTAGCTCTTAGGATATCTTTCCGACAGATGTATGATATGAAATTGGGGTTCGACGTCTAGTGGTCCGCCTATCCACGGTTGGTTTTACAGTGGTCTCGTTGTGTCTTAAAGAGTCCTTGGCTATGCCGACTCGGGGACGCTTCGTATGTCATGTGCACTGCCTTGTACATGATGGTGTTGTATGGTCGAGCCCGTCCCACCACGAAAACTTCGGACGAAATCTCTATCGTATGTTTGTTCCGGCTTATTCTGCAAGCCAATCCTTTCTTTTGTTTGGAGTTGTGGTATTCGAGTTGCTTCAATGTAAAATGTTGATTCCATACCTTTCCTAAGTGGTGTTCTCATACTCCTATGTGAATACAAATCCTTCATGATAATCGAGATTGTCATGTCAATCCTTGTCAACCGGTGTGTTTCTCTTCAAGTGGATCCGATCATTTCAACATTTGCAAGATCAACTCAAGTCTTCTCAACGGTGTTTGTATCATCCGTTCCAAGTTGTCTTTGTTTTTCCCACCCACCCACCCTTCTTCTTCGAGGACTCAGATTTCTTATTCAAGTATCCTTTTATTATTGTGAAGTCTCTCCATTCATTTTTCCGTCAATGTTCTTACCCGGTGTTTTCCATGAAGATGTTCTACTAGCTCATCTTTCATCATTCTTTTTCTTCTCCGGTAGATTTAATTCAAGCTTTTGTATTGAGCTTACTCCTTTTCTTTTTTCCCAATGCCTATTTATGCCGGTGCACCTCTTAATTTTCCCCACTTGCTATTCTTTTGTTCCGGAGTGCTAAAGATATCTCAGAAGATTCGTGTTTCCACTCTTAATCCGTTCAAGCTATTTTGAGGATGTTATCTCATTCAAGCCTTTTAATTCAACCGGTGCAATCTCTCCTTTAATCATTTCAACGGTGTTTCTTTGAGTGGGCCCAAACCCACAGGTCTTTTCCCAGGATCTTACCCGACTCTTCTTATTTTCCCGGAGCTATCCTCAAATTTATTTTCAAAGTTTGACGTAAGAATGAATTTCCATCAGTCAGATGTACTTCTCCAAGGTCTGTCAAATTATTTTCATCGCTGGCTCAACCTCTTCGTTTTGATTCTTCCGGAGTGTCTAAATAATTCATGGTGGTGTTTCCCGTCATCATTCTCGGGGATTTGTAGACCGAAGAAGATTTTTCTCTCAATCTTGCTCCATTCTCTTCAAGATTCGCGATTCTATCTTGTTGCCATCCTCTCATAATTATTTGCGATTGTGAGATATTCTTTTCAACCATCCGGAGTAATTCAAAGTATTTTTAGTTTGATTCTCCGGAGCCCATCATCTCAGATTTATTTTTTCTTAGCTTCCAGTTATCATTCTCCAATCTTACCGGTGTATCATTCAATATTCTCTAATCAGTTTGTGATCCCTTCGTTCACTTGTATCTAAATTCTCTCAAGTATCCTCGTTCATTTCATAATTCTTCCCGGTGTTTCTTTATCTTTCCTTCGGTCATTTTAATTCTGACGGTGGTTTGTGCAAGAGTTATCGTCATTCGTTATCATATCAATTCATTCCTTGTTCCAATCCTACCGGTGGTTCGTTGAATACCTTCTCAAGTTTGCGCTATATCTCTCTTAATCCTTCCAACGGGAATAAGTTGTTTGCAATCCGTTGTTTGTCATCAATTTAAATTGGTGAAGGATACGCATAATGTAATTCTTATTCTTGTTTCATCCTAATGATTAATTCTTATTCCGGAGGCCCTTCAAACTCTCGGTTTCATTTGTTTCATCTTCTCTTTTTCCCGGAGTCCAACCTCTTTCAATTATATTATCACGGAGATCTCTATCTAAATCATTACGAGGCTTCAATCTTATTCTTTTCATCATTCAATTATTTTGGATAATTCTTTTGTTACCGGAGTTTTTCATGGAGGTTCTAAATGATGGTTCATCAAGGATTTAATTCCTTCTCCAACTTTTTCATCGAGATTCTTTTCTAAGAAGCTCAAGCTTTCTTCATATTGTAATCCGGAGTGCAATTCTTTCTTCCGTATCATTGGAGATGGTATTTTGTCATTCTTGATAATCTGAGTTCATGTTTCATGATTCACATATTATTAAGAATGGGGTATGTTAAATCCATCAACCTCTTCGTTGGAGTTTTCTTGGGGTATATTTCACCTAAAGCTTTCCCTAAGGATTGTTGCTATTATGGTGTTTATAATTAACCCAAGTTATTTTATCCTTTCGGTGAGTAAGTTTATCATCTCCTTCTTATTATCAATCCAATCTATCGTTCCCGCTAGTGGCAGAATTTCACCTCGTAGTTTTGAGATGTTCTCCATAAGCCCACTACAAGCTTACTCTTTTCGTTGTTGGTTTTCCAACAATTATGTTCGACCCTTCTCATAAGATGTTTTCAAGCTCATTCGAGATAAAAAAGATATTGTTTTTTTTCTCCTCCGTTCATTCCATTTCATTCTCTATTTTCTTCCGGAGGCATTATGATGTTGTTCTTTTCATCCATCTTCTTGTCTTGTCAAGATCATGTTCTTTCTTTGCTTATCCTTTTAATAGGAGTGCTGCCCGAAGTTGTTCTTCCATGTTCCTCTTTGCTAACGGAGTGTTTTCAACTTCATTCATCTTCGTTGTATTCTTTTCTCGAAATGGTTTAACCTTTCAAGGTTCTTTGGTTTCACTCATTGGTCAAAGGAGCAACTTAGTTTTACCTCTTCTCTTTCTCTTCTGTTTTCCCTCTGGTGCCATTCTAGATCTCGGGACGAGATCCTCTCATAGTGGTGGAGTGTTGTAACGCCCCGAGACCGATGTGCCAGGTGTCTTCCAGTTATTCGCTGCCGTTGCCATGTCATTCGCTTGCGTGTTGTATTTTATCATGTCATCATGTGCATTGCATCATCATGTTTTCAAAACTTGCATCCGTCCGGGTTTCCCCAGTTCTGTCTGTTGTCCGTTCTGAGCCCAACCACACTCGCACGCGCCCGCGGCATGTCCGAAATATTATTTTATAAGTGGCCGGAAAATGTTCTCGGAATGGGTTGAAAGTTGGCGTGCGCTGTTGTTATGTTGTTAGTAGGTCCCCGCCAAGTTTCATCGCATTCGAAGCTCGTTTGATAGCCCAACCGTTAAACTATAGCGACATTATAGTCGGTCAAAATGTCGGACGTTTTTGGTCTCCGGAAACAGTTGTCGGGCTGCACTCCTCTCCTCTCCTCTCAGCCCAACCTCTTTTCACAACCCACTTGCAGCCCACCTAAACCCCTCGCCGTTTCAGACTGTCAGATCGCGATCGGAGGCTCCGAAACGCTCCTAAAACCCCCCTAAACCCAAACCCTAGCCATCCCTGCCTATATATGGACAACCCCTTCCAAATTTGGCAGCCTAGCCCTTCCCCTACCTCCCTACCGCCTCCCTCCTCAAATTCCGTGCCACCAGCCGCCTTCCCCCTCCAAATCCGGCGCCAGCCACCTCACCAGCGCCACTTGGCAGCGTCCCAGTGGCTGCGCTGCCACCCAGCTGCCGGATCGGCCTACCGCAGGCCGCCACCTGGCTCCCCGTCGCTCCAGCCGCGCCTCCCATCGCGCGGGCCCGCTCGGCCCATCCGCGGCCCGCTCGGCCCGAATCCCGCCGCCGCAGCCTGCAGCCCGTCCCCAAGCTCGTCGCCGTGCACCTCCCGTTTGTCCTCGTTGCCCGAGGCCACCGGAATGCCGCTGTTCCTCATGCCGGCCATCGACCACGGGCGCTCCACCGCCAGGCCAGTGCCCCAGCGCCCTGTTTTTCCTCTCTCCTCTCTTCCTCCCTTCCTCACTCCCTCTGTCCCCTGCAGTTCCGCCATGGGCGCCCGAAGACTGGGGCTCGCCGCCTTGGGTCGCCAAGCTCCGCATCCCATCAGATCTGGTCGTTCTTCGCCGGATCCATCCAGCCTCGCGCCGATCTGCTCCGTTCCCGGCGGCCTCCGCCCTTCTTGCCGTCGTCCGCGTCAAGTCCTGCCGGCGCCATGCCCAACCTTTGCATCGGCTTCGTCCTAGAGACGAACGATCTCGTCTCGCTACCGTTGACCGGGCCGGTTCGCCTCCAACCCATCCTGGACCGCCAAGACCCAGTTGAACCGGCCGGTTTTCCCGAGAACCAGCCCGGTCCAACCTCGCCCCGGTCCGCGTGAACCCTGCCCGGTTCGTCTCCTCCACCCAACCGGCCTCTGGGCCCAAAGTGAGCGTCGTCACCTATCCCGCGCCACGTGCATATTTCTGCCATGCTTCGCCTTGCCCTGTGCAGCCCGTTAGTGCTCAGTTTTGGCCCATGTAGTGTTTTTTTCATGTCTGCGATTTTATCTATTTATCCCGAATTGCCAGTTTTGCAGAAAAGCCCTTGTGGATCATGCATATAATAACTCACAATTGGTGCATCGGATTAAAATGAATTATATATGAAAGTTGCTTAGAATTTTGTCTAGTTTAATAATATGCAACTTTCATCCATGCTTAAAATGTTTAAAATGCTGTTTGTTTAAATTTGTTTAAATAACTTGCTGAAATGCTTTATTTCATAACTAAATAACCGTAGCTCCGAATTAAATAATCTTTATATGTAAATGGGGTAGAAAAATGCCTAGTTTAACTTGGTGGCCTTACTTCGCATGTTTAATAACTCTAAAATTATGATTAGGGCAGAACAGTACCAAACCAATATATGCATATGGGGATTTACCGGAATTGTTGTTCGTTGCTTCCGGCCTCATTTAAACTTGACTAGATAGGTAGTTTTATTTTGCTTCACCCTCTTGCCATGTTAATCAACATTTAATCTTGTTGGGTACATAAACGAGAGAGAACTAAATAAGTCATGTGGTGTTTTCTTCAATATGCAACTCCGTTGCCATAATGAGCTCCACTTAATTTGTAGGATTTGTTTGTGCATTTTGCCATGCCATGTATCACTAAATCGGACATGCATCATACTCGATTGTGCATCACGCCATGTTGATGTGTTGGTTGTTTACTATGTTGTGTGTTTCTTTCCGGTGTTGCTTCTTTGGGTTGATTCCAGTAATGTCGCGTTTGTGAGGAACCGTTCGACTACGTCCATTTGTCTTCTTCCTGGACTCGTTCTTCTTCCTTGCGGGATTTCAGGCAAGATGATTATACCCTTGAAATCACTTCTATCTTTGCTTGCTTAGTTGCTCGCTCTTTTGCTATGCCTATGCTGCGATACCTACCACTTGCTTATCATGCCTCCCATATTGGTGAACCAAGCCTCTAACCCACCTTGTCCTAGCAAACCGTTGTTTGGCTATGTTACCGCTTTGCTCAGCCCCTATTATAGCGTTGTTAGTTGCAGGTGAAGATTGAAGTTTGTTCTTTGTTGGAACATGGAGGTGTTGTTTCCTTGTTGGAACATGTTTACTTATTGGGATATCACAATATATCTTATTTAATTAATGCATCTATATAGTTGGTAAAGGGTGGAAGGCTCGGCCTTATGCCTGGTGTTTTGTTCCACTCTTGCCGCCCTAGTTTCCGTCATATCGGTGTTATGTTCCCGGATTTTGCGTTCCTTACGCGGTTGGGTTATAATGGGAACCCCTTGACAGTTCGCTTTGAAATAAAAACTCCTCCAGCAAGGCCCAACCTTGGTTTTACCATTCGCCACCTAGCCTCTTTTTCCCTTGGGTTAGGCCAGCCCAAGGGTCATCTTTATTTTAACCCCCCCCCCCAGGCCAGTGCTTGTCTAAGTGTTGGTCCGAAATGGGCAGCCTGCGGGGCCACCTCGGGGAAACTTGAGGGCTGGTTTTACTCGTAGCTTGACCTATCCGGTGTTGCCCTGAGAACGAGATATGTGCAGCTCCCATCAGGATGTCGGCACATCGGGCGGCTTTGCTGGACTTGTTTTACCATTGTCGAGGATGTCTTGTAGAACCGGGATACCGAGTCTGATCGGTATGTCTCGGGAGAAGGTCTATTCCTTCGTTGACCGTGAGAGCTTGTCATGGGCTAAGTTGGGACACCCTGCAGGGATTTGAACTTTCGAAAGATGTGCCTGCGGTTATTGGCAGATGGGAATTTGTTAATGTCCGGTTGTAGAAAACCTGAAGTTGACCTTAATTAAATACATCAACCGCGTGTGTAACCGTGATGGTCTCTTTCCGGCAGAGTCCGGGAAAGTGAACACGGTGTTGGAGTTATGATTGACGTAGGTTGTTCTAGGATCACTTCTTGATCATAGTTTATCGATCGTGCTTTGCCTTCTCTTCTCGCTCTCATTTGCGTATGTTTAGCCACCATATATGCTAGTCGCTTGCTGCAGCTCCACCACATACCTTTACCTTTCCCATAAGCTTAAATAGTCTTGATCGCGAGGGTGCGAGATTGCTGACTCCCCATGGCTCACAGATACTTCCAAAACCAGCTTGCAGGTGCCGATGAGTCCGTGCAGACAACGCAACCAAGCTCAAGGAGGAGCTCAATGAAGATCTTGTCCTTCGTGTTGTTTCGTTCTAGTTGATCAGTAGTGGAGCCCAGTCGGGACGATCGGGGATCTGTGTAGCATTTGGGGTAGTCTTCTTTTATTTTGGTTCCGTAGTCGGACCTTGATTGTATTTGGATGATGTAATGCTTTATTCATGTAATTGTGTGAAGTGGCGATTGTAAGCCAACTATGTATCTTCTTCCCCTATTTTATTACATGGGTTGTGTGAAGATTATCACTTGCGACATTGCTTTCAATGCGGTTATGCCTCTAAGTCCTGCTTCGACATGTGGGAGATATAGCCACATCGAGGGCGTTACACAGTACTTGAAGGATTTATAACAGAGTAGCAATCACACACTTATTACATCAGATGTCTCAAAGGAGAACTTATTATAATAAATATGGCTTAAGGCCATCTAATACGATAACAACGGAAGGCTTGGAAGATAAAGTGAGTCCATCAACTCCAACGGCATAGCTGAGCTGCACGGCAATGACCTAACGAACCTTACTCCTCGTCTGAAAAGTCTGCAACATAATACGTTGCAGCCTGAAAATGGGTCCGCACATGGAATATGCTGGCAATATAACACAGTAGAGAAAGAACAGAATAATGCTATCACTACATGCATATATGGCTGGTGGAAAGCTCTATGGTTATAGTTTTTGCAAAAAGCCAATTTTTTTCCCACAACAAAGGAATAGATTTTAATTTAACTATCATGGTAGTTGAAACATCATTGAGAAGGTTCCTCCAACTCAATCCCAATTAAAGTGATTAACAACCCAACAATATTAATTAAGAGTGATGAGATACTTAAGATAGTCCAAGTACTAGATACTCAAAATTGTCCATAACCGGAGACACGGCTAACCATGATTAGATTGTACACTCTGCAGAGGTTTGCGCATTTTACCCCACAAGAGTCGATCGCCTCCGTTGGATTTCTCGCACTACATGGTGTTTGAGAAACGGATGACCGAGACATAGTCTTTTAGAAACATTAACTCTCTACTCCGGATAGACCATACCAAACCTACATCCCTCTACCTGCTGATCTGCCTATTCAAGAGCTTCACGTAACTTACTCAACTATGCTAGAGCCCATAATAGCTTGTGGCTACACACAGAAGTTTCTAGCATGAATAATCTCAGTTCCCTTTGAGCCTGGGTGGCAGTCCATAGGAAGATCACACGGGTGCTCCAGGAGTTCCAAAAAAATACAGGCAACACTGGGTACTCCATGTGCCTCAATCCACCTAGATGTTTATTTAAGTTGCCACCTTAAGTTAAACCATTATTTAACAATCTCACATCTGTCATGGATTTCACTCACCCAAAGCACATCTACAAGCATAGCATAGCAATATAAGTAACGCGTAGAAGTAACTCCCAAGGGTTTGAATATAACAGGGCAATAGGTTCTACCTCATCAACTACTTCCCAACCCACAAGTTAATGACATCCTAATCATGAAATGTTTGAGGATTGGAACTAATGCATAAAAACTGGGTATGGAAAGAGTATGATCAATGTGTTACTTGCCTTGCTGATGATCCGCGTAACCTAGAGACTCCAAATAACACGCTTCGCACTCCGGGAATTCTATCATAAACAAACAATAGCATACATAAGCAACAAACAGAAAGACACAGGTAAATCTCAAATAAGAAGAGATTGACCAGAAAGTTCAACTTAAGAACTCCGGTTAGCAAAAAGAATCAAACCAAACGGAGCAACGAAACTCAAACGGCAAAAGAAACAAGATCCGTTTACTAATCTAAACTAAGGTCAAATTTTACAGTACCAAAATCTTGTTCAAGTTGGTTAAGCGGAAAGAGGGTCTCGAGACGAAGATCTAGGCGCTTGAATTACCTAATTCTGACTAACAAGCAAAAAGATAAACAGAAACGAAAATCAGATCAGAAATCACGATCGAGAATAATTACGGAAAAATCCGATAAAAAGGAAAACTGACGAACAGACTAACGAACGAGCGTTTGTTATCTGTAACTAACGAGCGAAAATCATTCGTTGAAACGAACGTACGGACGAACTTCCGCTAAATAGAGGAACCCAGAAAAACCGGCAAACCGATCTAAAAAAACAAACTAGGGTTTTCTAAAAAAACCGAATCGGTTTCTTAAAAAAACCGGCGGCAGCGGATCGGCGCGTTACCTCTCCGGCAAGGCAACTCCGGTGAGGCGGGGCTTGCGGGGCGGAGGCTTCGCGGGGTGGCGGGGCGACTCGGCGGCGCGGGCAGCAGTGGCGCGGGGCGGCGGCTGGCGGCGCGGGCGGCTGCGGCGGCGGTGGGTGGCTGCGGCGGCGCGGGGTGGTGGTGGCGGGCTCAGGGGAGAATATAAAGGGGGTGGCTCGGCTTGGAGGAGGGGCCAAGGCGGCGGCGGTGGAGTCCGGCTCGGACTCCTCTGAGTCGGCGGCGGCGGCGCGGTCTTCGCGTGGGAGACAGCGGCGGCGGGAGATGGGCCGGCCCGGCTGGGTTTCGGCCCAGTCGGCTAGAAGTTTTTTTTTAAATAATTCCGCCAAACAGAAAAATAAATCCTAGAAAATAAAATAAAAATCTAAAAATGCCAAAACAAATTTTCACCATCTAAATAAAATATTTATGACGAGATGAACATTTTCTTGGCCCTAAAATGCAATTTTGAAAACGTGTAATTTTTCTAATGCAAATAAAATCCAAATAAAATTGAATAAAATCAAATGAATGATTTTAATATTTTTCCTCCAATATTTCAGTTATTTTGGAGAAGTCATATTATCTCCTCTCATATATTTTAATATGAAATACTTTTCGGAGAGAAAATAATTAAAATCAAAAATCCTCGTTTCATTATTGATAAAAATCAAATATGAAAACCGGGAAATCCCCAACTCTCTCCGAGGGTCCTTGAGTTGCTTAGGATTTCGAGGATTGCGGAACGAAAATGCAATAAAATATGATATGCAAGAATGACCTATGTATAACATTCCAAATTGAAAATTTGGGATGTTACAAACCTACCGCCCTTAAGATGAATCTCGCCCTCGAGATTCGGGTTCGCTAGAAAATAGGTGTGGGTGGTCTTTGAGTAGATCATCCTCTCATTCCCAGGTGGCTTCATCCTCTCTGTGGTGGCTCCACTGAACTTTACAAAACTTGATAACCTTGCTACGGGTGACTCGGCTGGCAAATTCAAGAATCTTAACTGGCTTTTCCTCATAAGTCAAATCACTGTCCAACTGAATCGCCTCCAAGGGTACTGTATCTCTTAACGGTATATCGGCCATCTCAGCATGACACTTCTTCAACTGTGAAACGTGGAACACGTCATGAACTCCTGGCAGTCCTTCAGGTAACTCCAACTTGTAGGCAACTTCTCCCATCCGTTCCAAAACACAATACGGTCCTACAAATCTCGAGGCTAACATTCCTTTAACTCCAAGAAGTTTCACTCCTCGCAAGGGAGATACTCGTAGATATGCTCCGTCTCCAATTTCTTAGGTTACCTCCTTGCGTTTCGAGTCTGCATAACTCTTCTGCCTGGACTGAGCAATCTTCAGTCTATCACGAATCAGCTTAACCTTCTCTTCAGACTCCTTGATCAAGTCTGGTCCAAACAACTGTTAGTCTCCTACTTCATCCCACATTAACGGCGTTTTGCACCTTCGTCCGTACAGGGCTTCGAACGGTGTCGTCTTCAAACTTGCTTGGTAGCTATTGTTGTATGAGAACTCTGTGTAAGGCAAATTGTCATCCCAACTAGATCCATAATCTAGCGCACAGGCTCTCAACATGTCCTCCAGAATCTGATTGACTCTCTCTGTCTGTCCATCTGTCTGCGGGTGAAACGTTGTACTGAACTCCAGTCTTGTTCCCAAAGTCTGGTGTAACTGATGCCAAAACTTTGAGGTAAACTGTGTTCCTCTATCTGATATGATGGTCCTCGGAACTCCATGCAGACATACGATCCTGGACATATATATCTTGGCCAACTTCGCACTTGTATAAGTGGTTTTCACTGGGATAAAGCGAGCCACTTTGGTCAAGCGATCAACTACTACCCATATGGAATCATATCCTGATTTGGTCCTGGGCAATCCGGTGATAAAGTCCATGCCAAGTTTATCCCACTTACATTCGGGTATCGGCATAGGCTATAACAATCCTGCCGGCTTTTAATGCTCTGCCTTCACACTCTGACATACATCACATACGGCTACATACTCGGCAATATCCTTCTTCATACCCGTCCACCAGAATCGTTCCTTCAAATCCAAATACATCTTGGTGTTTCTGGGGTGTATTGAGTATGGTGAGTCATGGGCCTCCTACAGTATTAACTTCCTGATCTCTGTGTTATTGGGCACATAAACTTGGTCCTCAAACCATAAGGTGTCATGCTCATCCTCACGAAAACCTTTGGCCTTTCCTTCGCTCATTCTCTCTTTTATCTCCGCAATATCTTTGTCATCCTTCTGAGCTTCTTGAATCTTTCCTAACAATGTAGACTGAACCTCCATTGTTGCAAAAAAACCTCTAGGAACAATCTCTAATCGCAGTTCCATAATATCCTCTGCTAACTCCTTTGGCACTCCCTTACTCGCAAGGATATTAGCATAACTCTTCTGGCTCAAAGCGTCTGCTACGACATTGGCCTTTCCTGGATGATAGTGCAGCTTCATGTCATAATCCTTTATAAGCTCCAACCATCTCCTCTGCCTAAGGTTCAGCCCCTTCTGTGTGAAGATGTACTTCAAACTCTTATGATCCGTGTACATATCACAACGGTTTCCAATAAGGTAATGTCTCCAAGTCTTCAATGCGTGCACTACGGCTGCTAACTCCAAATCATGCGTGGCATAATTCAACTCGTGTGGTTTTAGTTGTCGCGAGGCATACGAAACAACTCTTCTGTCTTGCATAAGCACACATCCAAGTCCCAAGCGAGAGGCGTCGCAATACTCTTGGAAATCCTTATGCATATCTGGCAGTGTCAGCACTAGGGCTGTAGTCAAACGTTTCTTCAACTCCTGGAAACTTGCCTCGCAATCTTCCGTCCATTTAAACTTGGTATCCTTCTTCAATAACTCGGTCATTGGTTTCGAAATCTTGGAAAAATTCTCAATGAATCTCCGGTAGTATCCTGCGAGTCCAAGAAAACTGCGGATCTCGCTAACTGAAGTGGGTGCTAACCATTCAATGACTGACTGAACCTTGGTAGGATCTACTGCTATACCTTCTCCTGATATAACATGTCCAAGGAATCTGACTTCCTTCAACCAAAACTCGCATTTGCTGAACTTGGCATACAACTGATGTTCCCTGAGTTTCTCGAGAACTAAACGCAAATGCTCCTTGTGCTCCTCTTCATTCTTCGAGTATACCATAATATCATCAATAAACACCACAACAAACTTGTCCAAATATTCCATGAATACCTTGTTCATCATGCTCATGAAATAGGCAGGGGCGTTAGTCAGTCCAAACGACATGACCATATACTCGTATAATCTGTACCGCGTGGTGAACGCTGTCTTTGGTATATCCTTCTCTCAAATATTCAACTGATGGTATCCCGATCATAGATCGATCTTCGAAAACACTTTAGCTCCTTGCAGCTGATCAAACAGATCATTGATCATCGGCAGTGGGTACTTGTTCTTGATCGTCACTTCATTCAAGGCCCGATAATCAACAACCATTCTTAGGGATTTATCCTTCTTCTCAACCAAAAGCACTGGGCCTCCCCAAGGTGATGAACTCCTTCGAATGTATCCTTTCTCCAATAACTCCTTGATCTGTTTCTTAATTTCCTCTAGATCATTCGCGGGCATCCGATAGGGTCTCTTGGATATTGGCCCTGTCCCTGTCAATAGCTCTATCAAAAACTCGATGTCTCGATCCGGTGGCATGCCTGGTAACTCCTCTGGAAAAGCATCCGGGTAATCCTTCACTACAGGCACTTCCTCCTGAACAATTCCCGTGAGGGTATTCACTTGGCTCCTCCTAGGCACATGCCTAGATACATACTTAATCCTTTTTCCCTCCGGGGTGGTGAGATAAATCGACTTACTAGCACAGTCAATGCTTCCTCCATACTTTGACATCCAGTCCATGCCTAATATCACATCCAATCCTTGTGACTCCATGATAATTAGGTCGGACGGAAAAACATGGGTGCTAATGGTTAGGGGTATCTGGTCGCACCATCGACTAGCCATATACTCTGCTCCAGGTGAACTCACTAAGAGAGGGGTCCTAAGGGTTTGGGTTGGTAGTTTAAACTTATCCATGAATCCCCTTGATATGTATGAATGCGATGCACCAGTATCAAATAGAACAAGAGCGGTAAATGACTTAACCAAAAACTTACCTATTACCGCGTCCGGCTGCTCTTCAACCTCCTCCACGTTAACGTGGTTCACTTGTCCTTTGTTGAATGGATTGGGCTTCTTCCCAGCGCTCCCATTTCCGTTTCCATTCTTTCCTTCAGGGCACTCCGTGGCATAGTGTCCAGTCTTCCCGCACTTGAAGCAAGTAACGTGACTTAGATCTCTTTTGGCGGGTGTGGCTGGATTGGGGCGGTTCTGATTGTTATTGGCTCCGTTCCCATTCCCATTCTTAGAACCATTGTGTTTATGCGATCCTCCTCCGATGTGGTTATGACCTCCATGGTTATGAACAAGTCCTCCCGAGTTCGGGGTTAGGCGAGGCTTCTGCTGAGCTCCTGAGTTATACCTCCCTTGTCCATACTTCCTCTTACGGCTCTCAATCTGCTGCTGCTTCCCTTCAATCGTAAGAGCCTTATCCACCAACTCCTGGTAGTTGTTGAAGGTTTCTACCATCAACTGCATATTCATCTCATCATTCAGCCCTTCCATAAATTTCTCCTGCTTCGCGGCATCTGTGGCCACATCATCAAGGGCATAGCGAGATAGCTTGCTAAACTCATCCACATACTGAGCCACAGTACGGTTCCCCTGGCGTAAGTTGCGAAACTCATGCTTCTTCAGATTCATGGCTCCAGTTGAGACATGGGATGTACGGAAAGCTTGCTGAAACTGGTCCCAAGTGACGTTGGCTATGGGGAAAGTGGCCGTGTAATTCTCCCACCATGAGGCTGCTGGTCCATCCAATTGATGTGTGTCAAAGCGCACCTTCTCAGCATCTATGCAACCTGCGGTGGTCAACTCCCTTCCAATACGGCGTAGCCAATCATCAACAACTATAGGCTAAGTGCTACTGGAAAACACCGCCGGCTGTAACCTTAGAAAACGGGCTAGGTTGTCCACTGGCGGCGGGTTGTTGTTGTTGTTGTTGTTGTTGTTGTTGTTGTTGTTGTTGTTGTTACCCTGGTTCTGAACTAGCAATTGCATCAAGGTGTTCTGCTGCTGGATCAACTGAGTGAGCTCCGCCGGAAAGGCAAATCCGGGGTCACGTCTCGGAGGCATCTGATGGGTTTAGATGGAAGAGATTAGAATAGAATGAGGTCTAATGAGAAAGCACTACCCATATGCACATGATACAAACACAATCATTTCACTCAATCAATCAAGCAAGGGCATACAAGCGGTCTAAAACTATCGCAAAAGTGCTCAACTACTACTGAATACATGGGGGAATACTACTAACCATTGGGTGGTCATCTAGAAATTTTGATCGGTGGAAGACTCCATGATATCTGCTCCAGCTTCATCTTCAAAGTCATCATCACTAGGGTCGGAGTCGGTGTCGTTGATGATGATGTAGTCCTCTTGACGAATCTCCTTGGGTTCTTCGTCTTCTTCTACTGGTGCGGGGTCTCCCATGAATATTCTGATCTTCTTAATCAGGTCGTCATTCTTCTCCAGCAGTGTCGCAATTTCCTCCTCATATCCATCGCGTGTAGACTTAAGTTCTTCTTCCAGCTCGATGATCCTTGTCTTCGCCTTCTTCAAATCTATCCTGTCTGTGCACATCTGATTCTCCTGACGTCGAATGTGTTGGTTTAACTCCTGGATGAAAGCTGCAATTGATCTATCCTTCCTGGTGCTGATCATCTCCCATTGCTCGTCTCGGCGCCCACATATCTGGTAGATAGTGTCCTTAAGATCCTTGTGATATACTTCTCCAATGCATCCCATGGTGATGTAAGCTGCCATACTCTTTCCTAAACTCAAGGTTGGTGCGTCGAAGGAAAATTCTATAGGTTTAGTGACTGGCGTGAAGGTCCTTCCTGGAACTTGAACTTGTATCATACATCGCTCCTCTTCAGGCAAAGTGGCATTGTAGGTCCCGGTGAAGCTTGGTATTCCAATGTTCAAGTACCTAGTGACTTCCTTCAAGTGTCGTCCAAAAGGTGATTCTTCCTACGGTTGTGCAAACTTGTTCTTCATCTCTGCCATCCTAAAGAGTAGAAAATGGAGAGGAGTCAGAAATGAGTAGAGAAGAGTGACCTATGGTTTTATCTTAGTGGTCATGTCCTACACTCAGGTGTGCTCTGATACCATCTTTTTAGCGACCCGACCTCAAACGGTCAAGTCTCTATGCTTCAGTGTCATCCCTGGATCGGTAATGCTGACACACAGTACTCGAAGGATTTATAACAGAGTAGCAATCACACACTTATTATATCGGATGTCTCAAAAGAGAACTTATTACAATAAATATGGCTTAAGGCCGTCTAATACGATAACAACGGAAGGCTTGGAAGATAAAGTGAGTCCATCAACTCCAACGGCATAGCTGAGCTGCAAGGCAACGACCTAACGAGCCTTACTCCTCGTCTGAAAAGTCTGCAACATAATATGCTGCAGCCCGAAAATGGGTCAGCACATGGAATATGCTGGCAATATAACACAGTAGAGCAAGGACAAAATAATGCTATCACTACATGCATATATGGCTGGTGGAAAGCTCTATGGTTATAGTTTTTGCGAAAAGCCAATTTTTCCTACAACAAAGGAATAGATTTTAATTTAATTATCATGGTAGTTGAAACATCATTGAGAAGGTTCCTCCAACTCAATCCGAATTATAGTGATTAACAACACAACAATATTAATTAAGAGTGATGAGATACTTAAGATACTCCAAGTACTAGATACTCAAAATTGTCCATAACCGGGGACATGGCTAACCATGATTAGATTGTACACTCTGTAGAGGTCTGCGCACTTTTCCCCACACGACTCGATCGCCTCCATTGGATTTCTCGCACTACATGGTGTTTGAGAAACGGATGACCGAGACACAGTCTTTCAGAAACATTACTCTCTACTCCGGACAAACCATACCAAACCTACATCCCTCTACCTGCTGATCTGCCTCTTCAAGAGCTTCACGTAACTTACTCAACTATGCTAGAGCCCATAATAGCTTTTGGCTGCACACGGAAGTTTCTAGCATGAATAATCTCAGTTCCCTTTGAGCCTGGGTGGCGGTCCATAGGAAGATCACACGAGTGCTTCGGGATTTCCAAAAAATACAAGCAACACTGGGTACTCCAGGTGCCTCAATCCACCCATATGTTTATTTAAGTTTCCACCTAAGTTAAACCATTATTTAACAATCTCACATCTGTCATGGATTTCACTCACCCAAACCACGTCTACAAGCATAGCATAGCAATATAAGTAACGCGTAGAAGTAACTCCCAAGGGTTTGAATATAACAGGGCAATAGGTTCTACCTCATCAACTACTTCCCAACCCACAAGTTAATGACATCCTAATCATGCAATGTTTAAGGATTTGAACTAATGCATAAAAATTGGGTATGGAAAGAGTATGATCAATGTGTTACTTGCCTTGCTGACGATCCGCGTAACCTAGAGACTCCAAATAACACGCTTCGCACTCCGGGAATTCTATCGCAAACAAACAATAGCATACATAAGCAACAAACAAAAAAACACGGGTAAATCTCAAATAAGAAGAGATTGACCAGAAATTACAACTTAAGAACTTCGGTTAGCAAAAATAATCAAACCAAACGGAGCAATGAAACTCAAACGGCGAAAGAAACAATATCCGTTTACTAATCTGAACTAAGGTCAAATTTTACAGTACCAAAATCTTGTTCAAGTTGGTTAAGCAGAAAGAGGGTCTCGAGACGAAGATCTAGGCGCTTGAATCGCCTGATTCCGACTAACGAGCGAAAAGATAAACAGAAACAAAAATCGGATCAAAAATCGTGATCGAGAATAATCATGGAAAAATCCAATAAAAAGGAAAACTGATGAACAGCCTAACGAACGAGCGTTCGTTATCTGTAACTAACGAGCGAAAACTGTTCGTTGAAACGAACGTACGGACGAACGTCCACTAAATAGAGGAACCGGGAAAAACCGGCAAACCGATCTGAAAAACGAACTAGGGTTTTCTAAAAAAACCGAATCGGTTTCTTAAAAAAATCGGCGGCGGCGGATCGGCGCGTTACCTCTCCGGCAAGGCAACTCCGGCGAGGCGGGGCTTGCGGGGCGACGGCTTCGCGGGGCGGCGGGGCGACTCGGCGGCGCGGGCGGCGGCTGGCGGCGCGGGGCTGCGGGCGGCTGCGACGGCGGTGGGTGGCTGCGGCGGTGCGGGGTGGTGGTGGCGGGCTCAGGGGGAAGAATATAAAGGGGGTTGGCTCGGCTTGGAGAAGGGGCCAAGGCGGCGGCGGTGGAGTCCGGCTCGAACTCCTCCGAGTCGGCGGCGGCGGCACAGTCTCCGCGCGGGAGATGGCGGCGGCGGGAGATGGGCCGGCCCGGCTGGGTTTAGGCCCAGTCGGCTAGAATTTTCTTTTTAAATAATTCCGCCGAACAGAAAAATAAATCCTAGAAAATAAAATAAAAATCTAAAAATACCAAAACAAATTTTCACCGTCTAAATAAAATATTTAGGACGAGATGAACATTTTCTTGGCCCTAAAATGCAATTTTGAAAACGTGCAATTTTTCTAATGCAAATAAAATCCAAATAAAATCGAATAAAATCAAATAAATGATTTTAATATATTTTTCCTCCAATATTTCAGTTATTTTGGAGAAGTCATATTATCTCCTCTCATATATTTTAATATGAAATACTTTTCAGAGAGAAAATAATTAAAATAAAAAATCCTCGTTTCATTATTTGATAAAAATTAAATATGAAAACCGGGAAATCCCCAACTCTCTCCGAGGGTCCTTGAGTTGCTTAGGATTTCGAGGATTGCGGAACGAAAATGCAATAAAATATGATATGCAAGAATGACCTATGTATAACATTCCAAATTGAAAATTTGGGATGTTACAGGGGCCGGCCAGGGCAAGAGGCGCGCCCCCACCCCTTGGGTCCGAATAGGACAAGGAAAGGGGGGCGGCGCCCCCCTTGCCTTTCCCCTCTCCCACTCCTTCCTTCCCCCTCCTTGGATTAGGAAAGGGAGGGGCAAACCTACTTGGAGTAGGTTTCCCCCTCCTAGGGAGCGCCACCCCCTTGGCCGGCCCTCTCCTCCTCCCCCTTTATATACGGAGGAGGGGGCACCCCATAGATACAACAATTGATCTCTTAGACGTGTGCGGTGCCCCCCTCCACCATAATCCACCTCGATCATATTGTAGCGGTGCTTTGGCGAAGCCCTGCGTTGGTAGAACATCATCATCGTCACCACGCCATCATGCTGACGAAACTCTCCCTGAACACTCGGCTGGATCGGAGTTCGAGGGACGTCATCGAGTTGAACGTGTGCAGAACTCGGAGGTGTTGTGCGTTCGGTACTTGATCGGTTGGATCGTGAAGACGTACGACTACATCAACCGCGTTGTGCTAACGCTTCCGCTTTCGGTCTACGAGAGTACGTGGACACACTCTCCCCTCTCATTGCTATGCATCACCATGATCTTGCGTGTGCGTAGGATTTTTTTTTGAAATTACTACGTTCCCCAACAGTGGCATCCGAGCCAAGTTTTATGCGTAGATGTCATATGCACGAGTAGAACACAAGTGAGTCGTGGGCAATACAAGTCATACTGCTTACCAGCATGTCATACTTTGGTTCCGCGGTATTGTTGGATGAAGCAGCCCGGACCAACATTATGCGTACGCTTACGCGAGACTGGTCCTACCGACGTGCTTTGCACACAGGTGGCTGGCGGGTGTCAGTTTCTTCAACTTTAGTTGAACCAAGTGTGGCTATGCCCGGTCCTTGAGAAGGTTAAAACAGCACTAACTTGACGAACTATCGTTGTAATTTTGATGCGTACGTAAGAATTGTTCTTGCTCAGCCCGTAGCAGCCACGTAAAACTTTGCAACAACAAAGTAGAGGACGTCTAACTTGTTTTTGTAGGGCATATTGTGATGTGATATGGTCAAGGCATGATGCTATATTTTATTGTATGAGATGATCATGTTTTGTAACCGAGTTATCGGCAATTGGCAGGAGCCATATGGTTGTCAACTTATTGTATGCAATGCAATCGCCCTGTAATGCTTTACTTTATCACTAAGCGGTAGCGATAGTCATAGAAGCATAAGTTGGCGAGACGACAACGATGCTACGATGGAGATCAAGGTGTCGCGCCGGTGATGATGGTAATCATGACGGTGCTTCAGAGATGGAGATCACAAGCACAAGATGATGATGGCCATATCATATCACTTATATTGATTGCATGTGATGTTTATCTTTTATGCATCTTATCTTGCTTTGATTGATGGTAGCATTATAAGATGATCTCTCACTAAATTATCAAGATATGAGTGTTCTCCCTGAGTATGCACTGTTGTGAAAGTTCTTCGTGCTGAGACACCACGTGATGATCGGGTGTGATAGGCTCTACGTTCAAATACAACGGGTGCAAAACAGTTGCACACGCGGAATACTCAGATTAAACTTGACGAGCCTAGCATATAACAGATATGGCCTCATTACACTGAGACCGAAAGGTCGAACGTGAATCATCTAGTAGATATGATCAACATAGTGATGTTCACCAATGAAACTACTCCATCTCATGTGATGATTGGACATGGTTTAGTTGATTTGGATCACGTGGTCACTTAGAGGATTAGAGGGATGTCTATCTAAGTGGGAGTTATTAAGTAATGTGATTAATTGAACTTAAATTTATCATGAACTTAGTACCTGATAGTTTCTTGCTTGTCTATGTTGATTGTAGTAGATGGCTCGTGTTGTTGTTCCTTGAGAAAGCAAAGTTGAAAGATGATGGTAGCAATTACACGGACTGGGTCCGTAACTTGAGGATTATCCTCATTGCTACATAGAAGAATTACATCCTGGAAGCACCGCTGGGTGCCAGGCCTGCTACAGATGCTGCTGACAACGTTAAGAATGTTTGGCAGAGTAAAGCTGATGACTACTCGATAGTTCAGTGTGCCATGCTTTACGGCTTAGAAGAATTACGTCCTAGAAGCACCGCTAGGTGCCAAACCTGCTGCACAAGCAACTCCAGATGTTATGAACACCTGGCAGAGTAAAGCTGATGACTACTCGATAGTTCAGTGTGCCATGCTTTACGGCTTAGAACCGGGACTTCCACGACGTTTTGAACGTCATGGAGCATATGAGATGTTCCGGGAATTGAAGTTAATATTTCAAGCAAATGCCCGGATTGAGAGATATGAAGTCTCCAATAAGTTCTATAGCTGCAAGATGGAGGAGAATAGTTCTGTTAGTGAACATATACTCAAAATGTCTGGGTATCATAATCACTTGACTCAACTGGGAGTTAATCTTCCTGTTGATAGTGTCATTGACAGAGTTCTTCAATCACTGCCACCAAGCTACAAAAGCTTCATGATGAACTATAATATGCAAGGGATGAATAAGAAAATTCCCGAGCTCTTCGCGATGCTAAAGGCTGCGGAGGTAGAAATCAAGAAGGAGCATCAAGTGTTGATGGTCAATAAGACCACCAGTTTCAAGAAAAGGGCAAAGGGAAGAAGAACGGGAACTTCAAGAAGAACGGCAAACAAGTTGCTGCTTAAGAGAAGAAACCCAAGTCTGGACCTAAGCCTGAGACTGAGTGCTTCTACTACAAGCAGACTGGTCACTGGAAGCGGAACTGCCCCAAGTATTTGGCGGATAAGAAGGATGGCAAGGTGAACAAAGGTATATGTGATATACATGTTATTGATGTGTACCTTACTAATGCTCACAGTAGCACTTGGGTACTTGATACTGGTTCAGTTGCTAACATTTGCAACTCAAAACAGGGGCTACGGATTAAGCGAAGATTGTCTAAGGACGAGGTAACGATGCGCGTGGGAAATGGTTCCAAAGTCTATGTGATCGCGGTCGGCACGCTACCTCTACATCTACCTTTGGGATTAGTTTTAGATCTGAATAATTGTTATTTGGTGCCAGCGTTGAGCATGAACATTATATCTGGATCCTGTTTGATGCGAGACGGTTATTCATTTAAATCAGAGAATAATGGTTGTTCTATTTATATGAGTAATATCTTTTATGGTCATGCACCCTTGAAGAGTGGTCTATTTTTGTTAAATCTCGATAGTAGTGATACACATATTCATAATATTGAAGCCAAAAGATGCAGAGTTGATAATGATAGTGCAACTTATTTGTGGCACTGTCGTTTAGGTCATATCGGTGTAAAGCGCATGAAGAAACTCCATACTGATGGAATTTTGGAACCACTTGATTATGAATCACTTGGTACTTGCGAACCATGCCTTATGGGAAAGATCAGTAAAACACCGTTCCCCAGAACTATGGAGCGAGCAACAGATTTGTTGGAAATCATACATACATATGTGTGTGGTCCGATGAATATTGAGGCTCACTGTGGGTATCGTTATTTTCTCACCTTCACAGATGATTTAAGCAGATATGGGTATATCTACTTAATGAAACATAAGTCTGAAACATTTGAAAAGTTCAAAGAATTTCAGAGTGAAGTTGAAAATCATCGTAAAAAGAAAATAAAGTTTCTACGATCTGATCATGGAGGAGAATATTTCAGTTACGAGTTTGGTCTTCATTTGAAACAATGCGGAATAGTTTCGCAACTCACACCACCCGGAACACCACAGCATTATGGTGTGTCCGAACGTCGTAATCGTACTTTACTAGATATGGTGCGATCTATGATGTCTCTTACTGATTTACCGCTATCACTTTGGGGTTATGCTTTAGAGACGGCTGCATTCACATTAAATAGGGCACCATCGAAATCTTTTGAAACAAGGACTTATGAACTGTGGTTTGGCAAGAAACCAAAGTTGTCGTTTCTTAAAGTTTGGGGCTGTGATGCTTATGTGAAAAAGCTTCAACCTGATAAGCTCGAACCCAAATCGGAGAAATGTGTCTTCATAGGATACCCAAAAGAGACTGTTGGGTACACCTTCTATCATAGATCCGAAGGCAAGACTTTTGTTGCTAAATTTGGAATCATTCTAGAGAAGGAGTTTCTCTCGAAAGAAGTGAGTGGGAGGAAAGTAGAACTAGATGAGGTAACTGTACCTGCTCACTTATTGGAAAGTAGTTCATCACAGAAACTGGTTCCCTGTGACACCTAGACCAATTAGTGACAAAGTTAATGATGATGATCATGAAACTTCAGATCAAGTTGTTACTGAACCTCGTAGGTCAACCAGAGTAAGATCCGCACCAGAGTGGTACAGTAATCCTGTTCTGGAGGTTATGTTCCTAGACCATGATGAACCTACAAACTATGAAGAAGCGATGGTGAGCCCAGATTCCGCAAAATGGCTTGAGGCCATGAAATCTAAGATGGGATCCATGTATGAGAACAAAGTGTGAACTTTGGTTGACTTGCCCGTTGATCGGCAAGCCATTGAAAATAAATGGATCTTCAAGAAGAAGACTGACGCTGACGGTAATGTTACTATCTATGAAGCTCGACTTGTTGCAAAAGGTTTTCGACAAGTTCAAGGGATTGACTATGATGAAACTTACTGCATTTTATGATTATGAAATTTGGCAAATGGATGTCAAAACTGCATTCCTGAATGGATTTATGGAAGAAGAGTTGTATATGATGCAACCGGAAGGTTTTGTCGATCCAAAGGGAGCTAACAAAGTGTGCAAACTCCAGCGATCCATTTATGGACTGGTGCAAGCCTCTCAGAGTTGGAATAAACATTTTGATAGTGTGATCAAAGCTTATGTTTTTATACAGAATTTTGGAGAAGCCTGTATTTACAAGAAAGTGAGTGGGAGCTCTGTAGCATTTCTGATATTATATGTGGATGACATATTGTTGATTGGAAATGATACAGAATTTCTGGATGGCATAAAAGGATATCTGAATAAGAGTTTTTCAATGAACGACCTTGGAGAAGCTGCTTATATATTGGGCATCAAGATCTATAGAGATAGATTGAGACGCTTAATTGGACTTTCACAAAGCACATACCTTGACAAAGTTTTGAAGAAGTTCAAAATGGATCAAGCAAAGAAAGGGTTCTTGCCTGTGTTACAAGGTGTGAAGATGAGTAAGACTCAATGCCCGACCATTGCAGAAGCTAGAGAGGAAATGAAAGATGTTCCCTATGCTTCAGCCATAGGCTCTATCATGTATGCAATGCTGTGTACCAGACCTAATGTGTGCCTTGCTATTAGTTTAGCAGAGGGTACCAAAGTAATCCAGGAGTGGATCACTGGACAGCGGTCAAGAACATCCTGAAATACCTGAAAAGGACGAAGGATATGTTTCTCATTTATGGAGGTGACAAACAACTCGTCGTAAATGGTTACGTCGATGCAAGCTTTGACACTGATCTGAACGATTCTAAATCGCAAACCAGATACGTGTTTTTATTAAACGGTGGGGCTGTCAGTTGGTGCGGTTTGAAACAAAGCGTCGTAGCAGGATCTACATGTGAAGCGGAGTACATAGCTGCTTCGGAAGCAGCAAATGAAGGAGTCTGGATGATGGAGTTCATATCTGATCTAGGTGTCATACCTAGTGCATCGGGTCCAATGAAATTCTTTTGTGACAATACTGGTGCAATTGCTTTGGCAAAGGAATCCAGATTTCACAACAGAACCAAGCACATCAAGAGACGCTTCAGCTCCATCCAGGATCAAGTCCAGGTGGGAGAATAGAGATTTGCAAGATACATACGGATCTGAATGTTGCAGACCCGTTGACTAAGACTCTTCCACGAGCAAAACATGATCAGCACCAAGGCTCCATGGGTGTTAGAATCATTACTTTGTAATCTAGATTATTGACTCTAGTGCAAGTGGGAGACTGAAGGAAATATGCCCTAGAGGCAATAATAAAGTTATTATTTATTTCCTTATATCATGATAAATGGTTATTATTCATGCTAGAATTGTATTAACCGGAAACATAATACATGTGTGAATACATAGACAAAAAGAGTGTCACTAGTATGCCTCTACTTGACTAGCTCGTTAATCAGAGATGGTTATGTTTCCTAGCCATAGACAAAGAGTTGTCACTTGATTAACGGGATCACATCATTAGGAGAATGATGTGATTGACTTGACCCATTCCGTTAGCTTAGCACTTGATCGTTTAGTTTGTTGCTATTGCTTTATTCATGACTTATACATGTTCCTATGACTATGAGATTATGCAACTCCCGTTTACCGGAGGAACACTTTGTGTGCTACCAAACGTCACAACGTAACTGGGTGATTATAAAGGTGCTCTACAGGTGTCTCCAAAGGTACTTGTTGGGTTGGCGTATTTCGAGATTAGGATTTGTCACTCCGATTGTCGGAGAGGTATCTCTGCGCCCACTCGGTAATGCACATCACTATAAGCCTTGCAAGTAATGCAACTAATAAGTTAGTTGTGGGATGATGTATTACGAAACGAGTAAAGAGACTTGCCGGTAACGAGATTGAACTAGGTATTGAGATATCGACGATCGAATCTCGGGCAAGTAACATACCGATGACAAAGGGAACAACGTATGTTGTTATGCGGTTTGACCGATAAAGATCTTCGTAGAATATGTAGGAACCAATATGAGCATCCACGTTCCGCTATTGGTTATTGACAGGAGACGTGTCTCGGTCATGTCTACATAGTTCTCGAACCCGTAGGGTCCGCACGCTTAAAGTTAGATGACGGTTATATTATGAGTTTATATGTTTTGATGTACCAAAGATAGTTCGGAGTCCCAGATATGATCACGGACATGATGGGGAGTTTCAAAATGGTCGAGATGTAAAGATCGATATATTGGACGACTATGTTTGGACACCGGAAAGGTTCCGGAAGGTTTCGGGCATTTATCGGAGTACCAGGGGTTACCGGAACCACACCCCCCCCCCGGAACTAATGGGCCTTGTTGGGCCTTAGTGGAGAGAGAGAGAGGGGCCGGCCAGGGCAAGAGGCGCGCCCCCTCCCCTTGAGTCCGAATAGGACAAGGAAGGGGGGCCGCGCCCCCCTTGCCTTCCCCTCTCCCACTCCTTCCTTCGCCCTCCTTGGATTAGGAAAGGGAGGGGCAAACCTACTTGGAGTAGGTTTCCCCCTCCTAGGGTGCACCACCCCCTTGGCCGGCCCTCTCCTCCCCCCTTTATATACGGAGGAGGGGGCACCCCATAGATACAACAATTGATCTTTTGATCTCTTAGCCATGTGCGGTGCGCCCCTCCACCATAATCCACCTCGATCATATCGTAGCGGTGCTTAGGCGAAGCCCTGCGTTGGTAGAACATCATCATCGTCACCATGTCGTCGTGCTGACGAAACTCTCCCTCAACACTCGGTTGGGTCAGAGTTCGAGGGACGTCATCGATTTGAACGTGTGCAGAACTCAGAGGTGCCATGTGTTCGGTACTTGATCGGTTGGATCGTGAAGACGTACGACTACATCGACCGCGTTGTCCTAACGCTTCCGCTTTCGGTCTATGAGGGTATGTGTACACACTCTCCGCTCTCGCTGCTATGCATCACCATGATCTTGCGTGTGCGTAGGAATTTTTTTGAAATTACTATGTTCCCCAACAATATGGTCAAGACATGATGCTAAATTTTATTGTATGAGATGATCATATTTGGTAACGGAGTTATCGGCAACTGGAAGGAGCCATATGGTTGTCGCTTTATTGTATGAATTGCAATCGCCATGTAATTGCTTTACTTTATCACTAAGCGGTAGCGATAGTCGTAGAAGCAATAGTTGGCGAGATGACAACGATGCTTCGATGGAGATCAAGGTTTCAAGCCGCTGACGATGGTGATCATGACGGTGCTTTGGAGATGGAGATCAAAGGCACAAGATGGTGATGGCCATATCATATCACTTATATTGATTGCATGTGATGTTTATCCTTTATGCATCTTATTTTTCTTAGTTCGAAGGTAGCATTATGAGATGATCTCTCACTAAATTTCAAGGTATAAGTGTTCTCCCTAAGTATGCACCATTGCTACAGTTCGTCGTGCCGAGACACCACGTGATGATCGGGTGTGATAAGCTCTACGTTCACATACAATGGGTGCAAGCGTATGCAGATATGGCCTCGGAACACTGAGACCGAAAGGTCGAGCGTGAATCATATAGTAGATATGATCAACATAGTGATGTTCACCATTGAAAACTACTCCATCTCACGTGATGATCGCATATGGTTTAGTTGATATGGATCACGTGATCACTTAGATAATTAGAGGGATGTCTATCTAAGTGGGAGTTCTTAAGTAATTTGATTAATTGAACTTTAATTTATCATGAACTTAGTACCTGATAGTATTTTGCATGTCTATGTTGTTGTAGATAGATGGCCTGTGCTGTTGTTCCGTTGAATTTTAATGCGTACCTAGAGAAAGCTAAGTTGAAAGATGATGGTAGCAACTACACGGACTGGGTCCATAAGTTGAGGATTATCCTCATTGCTGCATAGAAGAATTACGTCCTGGAAGCACCGCTAGGTCACAAACCCGCTGGAGGAGCAATGTCAGATGTTATGAACACCTGGCAGAGCAAAGCTGATGACTAGTCAATAGTTCAGTGTGCCATGCTTTACGGCTTAGAACCAGGACTTCAACGATGTTTTGAACGTCATGGAGCATATGAGATGTTCCAGGAGTTGGAAGTTAACATTTCAAGCAAATGCCCGGATTGAGAGATATGAAGTCTCCAATAAGTTCTACAGCTACAAAATGGAGGAGAATAGTTCTGTCAGTAAACATATACTCAGAATGTCTGGGTACCACAACCACTTGACTCGGCTGGGACTTAATCTTCGTGATGATAGTGTCATTGACAGAGTTCTTCAATCACTGCCACCAAGCTACAAGAGCTTCGTGATGAACTATAATATGCAAGGGATGGATAAGACGATTCCCGAGCTCTTCGCAATGCTAAAGGATGCAGAGGTACAAATCAAGAAGGAGCATCAAGTGTTGATGGTCAACAAGACCACCAGTTTAAGAAAAAGGGTAAAGGGAAGAAGGGGAACTTCAAGAAGAATGGCAAGCAAGTTGCTGCTCAAGTGAAGAAGCCCAAGTCTGTACCTAAGCCTGAGACTGAGTGCTTCTACTGCAAAGGGACTGGTCACTGGAAGCGGAATTGCCCCAAGTATTTGACGGAGAAGAAGGATGGCAAAGTGAAAGGTATATTTGATATACATGTTATTGATGTGTACCTTACTAATGCTCGCAGTAGCGCCTGCGTATTTTATATTGGTTTTGTTGCGAATATTTGCAACTCGAAACAGGGGCTACGGATTAAGCGAAGATTGCCTAAGGACGAGGTGACGATGCGTGCGGGAAATGGTTCCAAAGTCGATGTGATCGCCGTCGGCACGCTACCTCTGCGTCTACCTTCCAGATTAGGTTTAGACCTAAATAATTGTTATTTGGTGCCAGCGTTGAGCATGAACATTATATCTGGATCTTGTTTGATGAGAGACGATATTCATTTAAATCAGAGAATAATTGTTGTTCTATTTATATGAATAATATCTTTTATGGTCATGCACCCTTGATGAGTGGTCTGTTTTTACTAAATCTTGATAGTAGTGATACACATATTCATAGTATTGAAGCCAAACGATATAAGTTTAATAATGATAGTGCAACTTATTTGTGGCACTACCATTTAGGTCATATTGGTGTAAAGCGCATGAAGAAACTGCATGTTGATGGGCTTTTGGAATCACTTGATTATGAATCACTTGATGCTTGCGAACCATGCCTCATGGGCAAGATGACTAAGACTCCGTTCTCCGGAACAATGGAGCGAGCAATAGATTTATTGGAAATAATACATACTGATGTATGCGGTCTGATGAGTGTTGATGCTCGCGGCGGGTATTGTTATTTTCTTACCATCACAGATGATTTGAGCAGATATGGGTATATTTACTTGATGAAACATATGTCTGAAACATTTGAAAAGTTCAAAGAATTTCAGAGTGAAGTGGAAAATCATTGTAACAAGAAAATTAAGTTTCTACGATCTGATCGTGGAGGTGAATATTTGAGTTATGAGTTTGGTCTTCATTTGAAACAATGCGGAATAGTTTCGCAACTCACGCCACCTGGAACACCACAACGTAATGGTGTGTCCGAACGTCATAACCGCACTTTATTAGATATGGTGCGATCTATGATGTCTCTCACTGATTTATCGCTATCGTTTTGGGTTATGCTTTAGAGATAGTTGCATTCACATTAAATAGGGCACCATCAAAATCCGTTGAGATGACACCTTATGAACTATGGTTTGGCAAGAAACCCAAGTTGTCATTTCTTAAAGTTTGGGGCTGCTATGCGTATGTGAAAAAGCTTCAACGTGATAAGCTCGAACCCAAATCGGAGAAATGTGTCTTCATAGGATACCCAAAGGAGACTGTTGGGTACACCTTCTATCATAGATCCGAAGGCAAGATATTCATTGCTAAGAATGGATCCTTTCTAGAGAAGGAGTTTCTCTCGAAAGAAGTGAGTGGGAGGAAAGTAGAACTTGACAAGGTAATTGTACCTACTCCCTTATTGGAAAGTAGTTCATCACTGAAATCAATTCCAGTGATTCCTACACCAGTAAGTGAGGAAGCTAATGATGATGATCATGAAACTTCTGATCAAGTTACTACCGAACCTTGTAGGTCAACCAGAGTAAGACCCACACCAGAGTGGTACGGTAATCCTGTTCTGGAGGTCATGTAACTTGACCATGACAAACCTATGAACCATGAGGAAGCGATGATGAGCCCAGATTCTGCAAAATGGCTTGAGGCCATGAATTCTGAGATGGGATCCATGTATGAGAACAAAGTGTGGACTTTGGTTGACTTGCCCGATGATCGGCAGGCCATAGACAATAAATGGGATCTTCAAGAAGAAGACTGACGCTGACGGTAATGTTACTGTCTACAAAGCTCGACTTGTTGAAACAGGTTTTCGACAAGTTCAAGGAGTTGACTATGATGAGACTTTCTCACCCATAGCGATGCTTAAGTCCGTCCGAATCATGTTGGCAATTGCCGCATTTTATGATTATGAAATTTGGCAAATGGATGTCAAAACTGCATTCCTTAATGGATATCTTAAAGAAGAGTTGTATATGATGCAACCAGAAGGTTTTGTCGATCCAAAAGGTGCTAACAAAGTGTGCAAGCTCCAGCGATCCATTTATGGACTGGTGCAAGCCTCTCGGAGTTGGAATATACGCTTTGATAGTGTGATCCAAGCATATGGTTTTATACAGACTTTTGAAGAAGCCTATATTTACAAGAAAGTGAGTGGGAGCTCTGTAGCATTTCCGATATTATATGCGGATGACATATTGCTGATCGGAAATGATATTGAATTTCTGAATAGCATAAAATGATCATAAATCTATAGAGATAGATCAAGACGCTTAATTGTACTTTCGCAAAGCACATACCTTGATAAAGTTTTGAAGAAGTTCAAAATGGATCAAGCAAAGAAAGGGTTCTTGCATGTATTACAAGGTGTGAAGTTGAGTCAGACTCAATGCCCGACCACTGCAGAAGATAAAGAGAAAATTAAAGTCATTTTGTATGCTTCAGCCATAGGTTTTATCATGTATGCAATGTTGTGTACCAGACCTGATGTATGCCTTGCTATTAGTTTAGCAGGGAGGTACCGAAGTAATCTAGGAGTGGATCACTGGACAGCGGTCAAGAACATCCTGAAATACCTGAAAAGGACTAAGGATATGTTCCTTGTTTATGGATGTGACAAAGAGCTCATCGTAAACGGTTACGTCGATGCAAGCTTTGACACTGATCTGGATGAATCTAAGTCACAAACCTGATACGTATTTTTATTAAATGGTGGAGCTGTCAGTTCGTGCAGTTCCAAGCAAAGCGTCGTGGCAGGATCTACATGTGAAGCAGAGTAGATAGCTACTTCAGAAACAGAAAATGAAGGAGTCTGGATGAAGGAGTTCATATACGATCTAGGTGTCATACCTAGTGCATCGGGTCCAATGAAAATCTTTTGTGATAATACTGGTGCAATTGCCTTGGCAAAGGAATCCAGATTTCACAAGAGAACCAAGCACATCAAGAGATGCTTCGATTCCATCCGCGATAAAGTCAAGGAGGGAGACATAGAGATTTGCAAGACACATACGGATCCGAGTGTTGCAGACCCGTTGACTAAGCCTCTCTCACGAGCAAAACATGATCAACACTAAGACTCCATGGGTGTTAGAATCATTACAATGTAATCTAGATTATTGACTCTAGTGCAAGTGGGAGATTGAAGGAAATATGCCCTGGAGGCAATAATAAAGTTGTTATTTATATTTCCTTATATCATGATAAATGTTTATTATTCATGCTAGAATTGTATTAACCGGAAACTTAGTACATGTGTGAATACATAGACAAACAGAGTGTCACTAGTATGCCTCTACTTGACTAGCTCGTTGATCAAAGATGGTTAAGTTTCCTAGCCATGGACAAAGAGTTGACATTTGATGAATGGGATCACATCATTAGAAAATGATGTGATTGACTTGACCCATCCGTTAGCTTAGCACGATGATTGTTTAGTTACTGCTATTGCTTTCTCCATAACTTATACATGTTCCTATGACTATGAGATTATGCAACTCCTGAATACTGATGGAACACTTAGTGTGCTATCAAACGTCACAACGTAACTGGGTGACTATAAAGATACTCTACAGGTGTCTCCAATGGTGTTTGTTGAGTTGGCATAGATCGAGATTCAGATTTGTCACTCCATGTATCGGAGAGGTATCTCTGGGCCCTCTCGGTAATGCACATCACTATAAGCCTTGCAAGCAATGTGACTAATGAGTTAGTTACGGGATGTAGTATTACGGAATGAGTAAAGAGACTTGCCGGTAACGATATTGAACTAGGTATGATGATACCGACGATCGAATCTCGGGCAAGTAACATACAGATGACAAAAGGAACAACATATGTTGTTATGCGGTTTGACCGATAAAGATCTTCGTAGAATATGTAGGAACCAATATGAGCATCCAGGTTCCGCTATTGGTTATTAACCGGAGATGAGTCTCGATCATGTATACATAGTTCTCGAACCCGTAGGGTCCGCACGCATAACGTTCAGTGATGATCGGTATTATGAGTTTATGTGTTTTGATGTACCGAAGGTTGTTCGGAGTCCCGGATGTGATCACAGGCATGACGAGGAGTCTTGAAATGGTCGAGACATAAAGATCAATATATTGGATGACTATGTTTGGACATTGGATTAACTACTTTCCAATAGGGGAGCAGGTACAGTTACCTCATCAAGTTCTACTTTCCTCCCACTCACTTCTTTCGAGAGAAACTCTTCTCTAGAAAGGATCCATTCTTAACAACGAATATCTTGCCTTTGGATCTGTGATAGAATATGTACCCAATAGTCTCCTTTGGGTATCCTATGAAGACACATTTCTCTGATTTGGGTTCGAGCTTATCAGGTTGAAGCTTTTTCACATAAGCATCGCAGCCCCAAACTTTAAGAAACGACAACTTGGGTTTCTTGCCAAACCACAGTTCATATGATGTCGTCTCAACGGATTTCGATGGTGCCCTATTTAATGTGAATGCAGTTGTCTCTTAAGCATAACCCCAAAACGATAGTGGTAAATCAATAAGAGACAGCATAGATCGCACCATATCTAATAAAGTGCGGTTACAACATTCAGACACACCGTTACGTTGAGGTGTTATATGTGGCGTGAGTTGCGGAACGATTCTGCATTGTTTCAAATGAAGACCAAACTCATAACTCAAATATTCACCTCCACAATCAGATCGTAGGAACTTAATTTTCTTGTTACGATGATTTTCCACTTCACTCTGAAATGTTTCAGACTTATGTTTCATCAAGTAGATATACCCATACCTGCTCAAATCATCTGTGAAGGTCAGAAAATAACGACACCTGCCACGAGCATCAACACTCATCAGACCGCATACATCAATATGTATTATTTCCAATAAGTCTGTTGCTTGTTCCATTGTTCCGGAGAACGGAGTCTTAGTCATCTTGCCCATGAGGCATGGTTCACAAGCATCAAGTGATTCATAATCAAGTGATTCCAAAAATCCATCAGCATGGAGTTTCTTCATGCGCTTTACACCAATATGACCTAAACGGCAGTGCCACAAATAAGTTGCACTATCATTATTAAACTTATATCTTTTTGCTTCAATACTATGAATATGTGTGTCACTACTATCAAGATTTAGTAAAAATAGACCACTCATCAAGGGTGCATGACCATAAAAGATATTACTCATATAAATAGAACAACCATTATTCTCTGATTTAAATGAATAACCATCTCGCATCAAACAAGATCCAGATATAATGTTCATGCTTAATGTTGGCACCAAATAACAATTATTCAGGTCTAAAACTAATCCCGAAGGTAGATGTAGAGGTAGCATGCCGACGGCGATCACATCGACTTTGGAACCATTTCCCACGCGCATCGTCACCTCGTCCTTAGCCAATCTTCGCTTAATCCATAGCCCCTGTTTCGAGTTGCAAATATTAGCAACAGAACCAGTATCAAATACCCGGGCGCTACTGCGAGCATTAGTAAGGTACACATCAATAACATGTATATCAAATATACCTTTCACTTTGCCATCCTTCTTATCCGCCAAATACTTGGGGAAGTTCCGCTTCTAGTGATCAGTCCCTTTGCAGTAGAAGCACTCAGTCTCAGGCTTAGGTCCAGACTTGGGCTTCTTCACTTGAGCAGCAACTTGTTTGCTATTCTTCTTGAAGTTCCCCTTCTTCCCTTTGCCCTTCTTCTTGAAACTGGCGTCTTGTTGACCATCAACACTTGATGCTCCTTCTTGATTTCTACCTCAGCAGCCTTTAGCATCGCAAAGAGCTCGGGAATTATCTTATCCATTCCTTGGATATTATAGTTCATCATGAAGCTTTTGTAGCTTGGTGGCAGTGACTGAAGAACTCTGTCAATGACACTATCAACCGGAAGATTAACTCCCAGCTGAGTCAAGTGATTGTGGCACCCGGACATTCTGAGTATGTGCTCACTGACAGAACTATTCTCCTCCATTTTGCAGCTGTAGAACTTATTGGAGACTTCATATCTCTCAATCCGGGCATTTGCTTGAAATATTAACTTTAACTCCTGGAACATCTCATATGCTCCATGATGTTCAAAACGTCGTTGAAGTACCGGTTCTAAGCCGTAAAGCATGGCACACTGAACTATCGAGTAGTCATCAGCTTTACTCTGCCAGGTGTTCATAACATCTGGAGTTGCTCGTGCAGCAGGTTTGGCACCTAGCGGTGCTTCTAGGACGTAATTCTTTTGTGCAGCAATGAGGATAATCCTCAAGTTACGGACCCAGTCCGTGTAGTTGCTACCATCATCTCTCAACTTAGCTTTCTCTAGGAACGCATTAAAATTCAACGGAACGACAACACGGCCTGTTTATCTACAACAACATAGACATGCAAAATACTATCAGGTACTAAGTCCATGATAAATTAAAGTTCAATTAATCATATTACTTAAGAACTCCCACTTAGATAGACATCTCTCTAATCATCTAAGTGATCACATGATCCATATCAACTAAACCATGTCCGATCATCACGTGAGATGGAGTAGTTTTCAATGGTGAACATCATTATGTTGATCATATCTACTCTATGATTCATGCTCGACCTTTCGGTCTTAGTGTTTCGAGGCCATATCTGCATATGCTAGGCTCGTCAAGTTTAACCCCGAGTATTCTGCTTGTGCAAAACTGGCTTGCACCCATTGTATGTGAACGTAGAGCTTATCACACCCGATCATCACGTGGTGCCTCGGCACGACGAACTGTAGCAACGGTGCATACTCAGGGAGAACACTTGTACATTGAAATTTAGTGAGAGATCATCTTATAATGCTACCGCCGTACTAAGCAAAATAAGGTGCATAAAGGATAAACATCACATGCAATCAATATAAGTGATATGATATGGCCATCATCATCTTGTGCCTTTGATCTCCATCTCCAAAGCACCGTCATGATCACCATCGTCACCGGCTTGACACCTTGATCTCCATCGTAGCATCGTTGTCGTCTCGCCAACTATTGCTTCTACGGCCATCGCTACCGCTTAATGATAAAGTAAAGCAATTACATGGCGATTGCATTTCATACAATAAAGCGACAACCATATGGCTCCTGCCAATTGCCGATAACTGTGTTACAAAACATGATCATCTCATACAATAATTTATATAATCACGTCTTGACCATATCACATCACAACATGCCCTGCAAAAAAAAGTTAGACGTCCTCTACTTTGTTGTTGCAAGTTTTACATGGCTGCTATGGGCTTAGCAAGAACCGTTCTTACCTATGCAAGTTTTATGTGGCTGCTATAGTGATTGCTTTTTGATCTTCAGAAAGAACCCTATTCATTGAATCCGATTCAACTAAAGTTGGAGAAACTGACACCCGCCAGCCACCTGTGTGCAAAGCATGTCGGTAGAACCAGTCTCATGAATGCAGTCATCGAATGTCGGTCCGGGCCGCTTCATCCAATAATACCACCAAATTAAGAAACCACTAGTGATGGCAAGCAATATGTGTATAACCACGCCCAAAACTCCTTTGTGTTCTACTCGTACATATAACATCTACGCATAGACCCGGCTCTGATACCACTGTTGGGGAATGCAGTATTTCAAAAAATTCCTACGATCACGCAAGATCTATCTAGAGATGCATAGCAATGAGAGGGGAGAGTGTGTCTACATACCCTCATAGACCAAAAGCGGAAGCGTTAAGTAACGCGGTTGATGTAGTCGAACGTCTTTGCAATCCAACTGATCAAGTACCAAATGCACGACTCGTCCGCGATCTGCACACGTTCAGCTTGGTGATGTCCCTCGAACTCTAGATCCAGCTGAGACCGAGGGACAGTTTCATCAGCATGACGGCGGGTTGACGGTGATGATGAAGTTACCGACGCAGGGCTTCGTCTAAGCACTACGACAATATGACCGAGGTGGAAATCCGTGGAGGGGGGCACCGCACACGGCTAAGAGATCAACTTGTGTGTATATGGGATGCCCCCTCCACCATATATAAAGGAGTGGACGAGGGGAGGTCCGGCCTCCTATGGCGTGCCCCAAGGGGGGATTCCTACTCCTAGTAGGAGTAGGTTTCCCCCCTTCCCTAGTTGGAGTAGGAGAAGAAGGAAGAGGGAGAGGGAGAGAAGGAAAGGGGGGCCGGCCCCCCTCCCAATTCGGATTGGGCTTGGGGGGTGCGCGCCTCCCACTTGGCCGCCTCCTCCTCTTTCCCACCATGGCCCATTAAGGCCCATTAACTCCCTGGGGGGTTCCGGTAACCCTCCGGTACTCCGAAAAATGCCTGAACCTATCTGAAACCTTTCCGGTGTCCAAACATAGCCTTCCAATATATCAATCTTTATGTTTCGACCATTTTGAGACTCCTCGTCATGTCCGTGATCACATCCGGGACTCCGAACTATCTTCGGTACATCAAATCACATAACTCATAATACATATCATCATCGAACGTTAAGCATGCGGACCCTATGGGTTCGAGAACTATGTAGGCATGACCGAGACTCATCTCCGGTCAATAACCAATAGCGGAACCTGGATGCTCATATTGGTTCCTACATATTCTACGAAGATCTTTATCGGTCAAACCGCATAACAATGTACGTTTGTTCCCTTTGTCATCAGTATGTTACTTGCCCGAGATTCGATCGTCGGTATCATCATACCTAGTTGAATCTCGTTACCGGCAAGTCTCTTTACTCGTTCTGTAATGCAACATCCCACAATTAACTCATTAGTCACATTGCTTGCAAGGCTTATAGTGATGTGCATTGCCGAGAGGGCCCAGAGATACCTCTCCGACAATCGGAGTGACAAATCCTAATCTCGATTTATGCCAACTCAACAAACACCATCGGAGACACTTGTAGAGCATCTTTATAATCACCCAGTTACGTTGTGACGTTTGATAGCACACTAAGTGTCCCTCCGGTATTCGGGAGTTGCATAATCTCATAGTCATAGGAACATGTATAAGTTATGGAGAAAGCAATATCAATAAACTAAACGATCATAGTGCTAAGCTAACGAATCGGTCAAGTCAATCACATCATTCTCTAATGATATGATCCCGTTCATCAAATGATAACTCATGTCTATGGCTAGGAAACTTAACCATCTTTGATTAACGAGCTAGTTAAGTAGAGGCATACTAGTGACACTCTGTTTGTCTATGTATTCACACATGTACTAAGTTTCCGGTTAATACAATTCTAGCATGAATAATACACATTTATCATGATATAAGGAAATATAAATAACAACTTTATTATTGCCTCTAGGGCATATTTCCTTCAGTACTTGCATTATAGCTTGTCAAACCGATGCCATCAATTACATGTTGCATAGGCCAATTCTTAGTGGTAGAATTGGCAAATGGACTTATGCTTTAATTGAATATGATTTGGCTTATGAATCTCTGAAATCCATGAAAGGCCAAATCATTGCTAATTTTATTGTTGAGCATCGGATTAATAACAAACAAGATATTGGTATGAACCTTGTTTTGTTAGTACCATGGCAATTATATTTTGATGGTTCAGTTTGTAGCAGTGGCCATGGTGTTGGTATTGTTTATATATCTCCTCATGGTTGCTGTTTTTGAAGCCTCATGCCGCTTAGAATATTTTTGCACAAATAATCAAGCCGAATATGAAGCCTTGTTGTTCGGTTTAGAGATGTTGCTTGCCATAGGTGCTACACATATTGAGGCTTTTGGTGATTCATTATTAGTAGTGCAACAAATATCCAAAGACTTTCAATGTTTTGATGAATCACTTAATATTTATCTTGATAAATGTCTAGATATAATTTCTGTTTTGGATTATTTTAGCATTGCTCATATATCAAGACATGACAATTGGAAAGCAAATGAGTTGGAACAACAAGCATCCGGCTATCATGTTGATCGTGGCATGTTTCATATTTCTGAAAGAAAGCTGATGTCTAGTCTTGCCAACATAGGGGAGGACGAACCGGAGCCCACCGTTTCGGCCACTAATCAAATATTCAATGCAGGAGAAAATCAAGACTGGAGAAAACCCATCATTGATTATTTGTGTGATCCTAGTAGAAGGATGGACAGGGCTGTTCGGCGTATGGCTTTCAAATACACAATGAGAGATGATGGTCTTTGTCGCCGAACGGTTGATGATGTTCTTTTAAAATGCTTGGACGAGGACCAAGCGAGAGTTGATATGGGAGAGGTTCATGAAGGTATTTGTGGCACTCATCAGTCGGCTCCCAAGATGAAATGGTTGCTATGACGTGCTGGGTTTTATTGGCCGACAATGATTAATGATTTCTTCAGATATTACAAAGGGTGTGAGGCTTGTCAAAAATTTGGTGATATTCAATTGGCTCGTGCTGCTATGTTACATCGTATTGTCAAACCCTGGCCATTCAGAGGACGGGGCTTAGATTTTATCGGACAAATTCACCCGTCTTCCTCAAAAGGGCATCGGTTCATGTTGGTGGCAACCGATTATTTCACTAAATGGTCTGAGGCAGTACCTCTCAAGAACATGACGCATACGGAGGTAATTAAATTCATAACCGAGCACATTATTCATAGATTCGGCATTCCTCAAACGTTGACTACAGATCAAGGCTCATCTTTCATGTCACACCAAGTCAGAGAATTTGCCGAATCTTATAACATAAAGTTGCTCAATTCCTCTCCATATTATGCCCAAGACAATGGACAAGCTGAGTCTAGCAAGAAAAAGATTGAGGATAATCCGAGGAGATGGCATGAGTTGTTGTTTGAAGCTTTGTGGGCACATAGGATCTCAAGGCATGGTGCTATGAAGGTGACTCCATATGAGCTAGTATATTGTCAAGAGGTTGTTTTACCGGTGGAAGTAAATTTGAATGCTTTGAGAATAGCCAAACAAAATGATTTATTGGCAGTAGACTTTTATAACTTGATGATGGACAATATTAATGAGGTTGCCGATAAACAGGCTGCTTTGAAGGCCATAGAGAGGGACAAGTTGAGGGTAGCAAGAGCTTACAATAAGAAAGTTAAGTTGAAGAATTTTCAAGTTGGCGATCTCGTCTGGAAAGTGATTCTACTGATTGGTTCAAGAGATAGAAAATTCGGGAAGTGGTCTCCAAGTTGGGAAGGTCCTTTGAGGATCGCAAGAGTAGTTTCTGAAAATTCATATTTGGTGGAATCCATACAAGGGGCATTGTTACCTCGAGCTCTCAATGGCAAGTACTTGAAGAAATACCACCCGAGTGTGTGGCAGGAAGCCTAAAGTCGGCAATGGCCGATATACGATTATCGCCCTTAGCACAAACATGGCGGATACATAATTATTGCCCTGAGAAAAAAATGGCCGATGGAGTGTTGACATCGTCCTTAGAACAAACAAGGTACAAGTTATTTTTCGGCACACAAGCTTTGCCCAAAAATAGGGGGGGGGATGTGTTGACACCAGATTTTGGCATGGTAAAAAACACAATTAAGATGGCCTCAAATGGAAAATGCTCAAAGTGAGAACGTTACGTAACATCAAAAGGAGAAACTTTGGTATTTGGGCCATAGCCAACCGATCTCATCTCTAAGGCAGAAGTTGTGTTCGAAGTACTGAGCTTTTGTATTCAGAACACTATTCGGCTGATTACGCCCCCAATAGGGCCTCATATGGAAAAATGATCTACACGAGTTGTCTTCGTCTCGTCGAGGCAATTGATTCTGATATATAAATCGTCTCAATCCGAGTTCGTATGCAAAAGTTAGAGACAATTCAGTGCAGACCGAACCTAAACGGAAATATGACGCGAGGTACCAGGCACCCTGTCTGATGAGTCGCGTGAGTTATTCGGCCTTTGCCGGCTGAATGAAGCTTGCCGGGATGGAGACCTTGCCGGCGTGGAAAGCTTTCCGCGGTGGATACCTTGCTGGCGTGGAAGCTTGCCGTGGTAGAAACCTTGCCGGGGTGAAACTTTGCCGCAGTGAAAGCTTGCCAGGTAGAAACCTTGCCGGTGTGGAAAGCTTGCCGGGGTGGAGGCTGTCAGAGTCAATCCGACCAGAAGTTGGAGATTGGCTCGAAAGGTTATTCAGATGACCTCAGATGAAAAAATGTTCTACTCGGAAGTTGTGCTTATCATCGAAACGGTAAACTTTGCTTTTGGAGTCATTATCATCTGAGATAGTATAGAGCCTGCAGAGTTGTTGCAAGACTCGGACAGCCAAGAAAACTGCATGACCAAATCCGACTGGAAGTTAAAGATGACCTCGCAAAATATTGAAGATGACCTCATTGGGAAAAATGATCAACAAGAGAGTTTTTCATCTCGTCGAGGCACCCAAATTTGGTATTTTGATCTTCTCAATCGAAGGTCATATAAAAATTCCACGGCCTGTGCAAGAAACAAGACAGAAGTTTGGGCCAGATTCGGGTTGAATCCGAGTTGGATTGGAATTAGAATTGTAGGATGTGAATTGATGTAATTTTATTGTAAGGAAAGTCTAGATGAATCCTTTACTTGTACGGGAAGTCGAGACGCCTCTTATATATGTTGGGGGTGACGGCCGATTGAATAACACACAATCGAGCAAATCAATATACTACTTTTTCATCTACGTTTTATCTCTCCACCGTTTTTCTCTCTCGTTCTTCGTTGTGTTCTCGAGTTTGAGAGCTGCGAATCCCAAGGCTCTAGGGGCGAGAGAATCGACCTAGGGTAGCCCATTGCCGCTGCACTCCCTGACGAGGCCCCTCTTGGGTGTGCGGGGTTTCGGGTCTAAAAAGCACCCGCCGACTGTCTTGCGTATCGCCCTGTCGGTCGGGTCTCCTTCGACGTGAGCTGCAGTGCATCACCCCCGGTGTCGAGGGTACACGTGACGTGTTCGTGTGTCAACAGTGCCTAGCACAAGAGAACATGGTCTTAGCTGTGTGCGGCGCCCCCTCCACCTTTTACACCCTCAGTCATATTTTCATAGTGCTTAGGCGAAGCCCTATGGAAATAGCTTCATCATCACCGTCACCACATCGTCGTGCTGCCGGAACTCATCCACTACCTCGCCATCTTGCTGGATCAAGGAGGTAGAGGACGTCATCGAGCTAAACGTGTGCTGGACGCGAAGGTGTTGTACGTTCCGTACTCGATCGGTTGGATCGCGAAGAAGTTCGACTACATCAACCGTGTTACTAAACGCTTTCACTTACAATCTACGAGGGTACGTAGACACACTCTTCTCTCTCGTTGCTATGCATCTCCATGGATAGATCTTGCATGTGCGTACAAATATTTTTTGTTTTTCATGCAATGGTTCCCAACATCGACCAGAGGCCGCAACGGCTATGTGTGCTTTATGGGCATGTCTGTGCAAGTGTTAGGTTTGTGTGTGCGCATTGACGTGGTTACGGGTATATATTTGGTAATGTTTGAGCACTTGACACACAAGGGGAATTGAAAGTGAGGAGTCAATGCATCATCCGCCCTCAACCACTTCGAGATGCACGACGTGCGCTTTTGACTCATGTACCGCAATGCCCCGAACCGCACCAACCCGGGCAACATGGCACATGAATCCAACTACAGCCTTCTCTCCATCAAAAGATTACTACCACGCCAACCGCGCGAGTGAACGACGTGTTCGTGCTCGTCGATCAGCACCAGCTATCGGCCCTCCCCTCCTCGGAGCAGGAACCGTGGGCAAAGAATCTGTATACTCGCCGCGTGAAAGTTGGGAGCTAACACACAGGCAAGATGTGTGTCATAAGCCATCTTGGTCTTCTATATAACAAGATAAGGAGTCCTTGCCCGTATGGGAATATGATAGAAGGACATAATAAAAATGAGGATATTGCTAAGGGGAGACTGCACTAAAGCAAGCCTACCAACAGTGCTAAGCATTATCAGTTGCCAATAAGCACACCTAGTTTCATTTTTTCTTGTTTTCAAACAGTTTCCAATCTTTATGTTTAATACTTAATTTTTAAAGTGTGATACCTAAATATTTCATAGGTAAGTCGCCCACTTGACAAGTAAAAATCTCTCTATTAACTATCTCTCTCTTCTCTCTGTGTGTGTCTATGCGCGTGTAGCTTCACCAAAGAGGGAAATTCACTCTTGAGGAAGTTAATTTTGAAACCAAACATTTGTTCAAAAGCACATAATGATTTTAAGATTTTAAGCACTAGAAATATCAGCATGCAGGAGGAAAACCGTGTCATTTACATACTGCAACATATTCGCCCCTCCTTCTCTAGTTTTCTCTAGCACCCCCTAACAACCCCATTACCCCAATATTTTTGCATTATCCATATTAATAGCAGGGCATATGCTTCTAAATCAAAATTAAAGGGGACATGGAATCTTCATGTCTTAATCCTTTAATAAAAGTATTAAAATAAGGACTTGCATAGTCATTAACTTCTGTTCCAACATGGTCCCAATAATCCAGTCATTCCATCTATCTGGGAATCCTTTCAAGGAGAGCATCTTAGGAACAAAAGACCATCTGATTTTATCATATGCTTTCTCCAAGTCAACTTTGAAAAGAATAGTACTCTGTTTTTTTAACATGCATAGTATCGGTAGCCTCATGCAAAATTATGACATCTTTCATAATATACATGTCTTTAGTAAAAGCAGTTTGTATAGGGGGGATTGAAGAGCCCACCACCTCACTAAGTTTGTTTATGAGAATCTTAGTGGAAATTTTATAACTAACATTAAGTAAACATATAAGTCTTCATATTTCCTTTTTCCTTGGCTTCTTTTGTTTTAGGGATAAAGTAATAATGTCATCGTTCAGCCTAGCAATGTTGATATTATCTCTATGGAAATCATCAAGCATCCATTTTATCAAACTCTAGAATTTCTGGTAAAACTCTATGAGAAAACCATCAGGCTATTACGTTCCATAGAACATGCAGCTTTACGTAACTCTTCCATTGTCTCTAATAAGCTTGTCAACATCCTGAGCTGAAATTCTATCAGCCAAGTGACTACTATCAAATGAGCATAAAATGTGAGTTCACATGGGGGGAAATGAAGAATATCTCATATGCAGATTAACTTCTCAAATATCAGAATTACTCTTAATTAAGAGCGAATAAAGAGTTAGTGCCAATCACACAACACTATCAGTATTTCTTCAACGAATTCTAACAAAAGAATCGATCACTACCTCTTCTTCCTCCTGTTCACCGCCGGCCGCCCATCTCTACGTGCGGATTAGAATTTAGAAGCGAAACAGAGCAATGTAGTACATACACATACACTCTGCTTCTTCCTCCTGTTCACCGCCGGCCGTCCATCTCTACGTGCGGATTAGGATGTCCTCGAGGGAGATGTCGAGGGAGAGTTGGTGGTGGAGTGACCCGGCGGGGCTGGGCGATGGCGTGGGCGTGGTCTCGGCGCGGCACATCGGGCAGCTGGTGTTGCCGGCGCGGAGCCAGGTGTCGATGCAGTCCGCGTGGAAGTAGTGCAGGCACTCCGGCAGCACCCTCACCGCCTCGCCGTCCGCGAAGTCCGCAAGGCACACCGGGCATGTCGGCTCGCTCCACTCCTCGTCCTTCCGGTACCGGCACACCACCGGCTTCGCCACCAGCTGCACCCGCGACGACGAGCTCAGGTCGCCCACGCTCTCTTCCGGCTGCTGTTCATGCTGCCGCGCCGTGGCACCTCGCCGGCGGCTGCGCCTGCGGATCCTCTCGCCGTTGCAGCAGCTGACGAGGATGCAGTGGTGCAGAAGGAGCACCAAGGCCACGGACATCACCACCAGGAGGCCGATGAACACCGGCGACCTGTACGTGGACGAGCTCATGTTGAACCACTTCATGTGATGTGTGTACCTACGTACTACCTAGGCTAGGAAGCTCCGATCGAGGTGGAATGAGCCATGGACGGAACATTAATCGGTCGACAGATGCAAGCTACCGGACAACCCGAGAGCGACGATGGTTACGAAGCTGCACGGTCGATAGTCGATGCGCGTCGCTGATGCCACTGATGGCGACCTGCATCTGTTCCCTTGTGCTTGGAAGCTAGTAGCAACAACACAAACTAAGCCTGCTACGGTTTATTTTCCTTGTTTTTCTATGCTAAACATGGCGAGATCAATCAGACCGGGTCAAGTGCTCAAGATCAGTCCAAGCGGAAGAAGAATAGTTAACATATTATTCGGTTGAATCTGGCTTAGCGAATCAGCAATCAATCGCTTAGCTTATTATATAACCGGCATCGTGAGTGACACACAGCCGGTCTAGCTAGCCTAGTGTGTGTGGTAGCAAGTGACTAGTCGGAAGAATCGGGGCAGAAGACGATCTTGAGCTCGCCGGGCTGGAGGCAGCGCTGTGGCGTGGCCTCCACGTCCGTCGGCGTCGTCCGAGTGTCCGGGCACCTCTCCTTGAAGAAGTGCCCCTGACCCTGGGCCCTGCACCCGCCGGCGGGGGCCCTGGCGTCGCGGGGGCAGTCCACGTCGAGGTCCACGGCGCAGCCGAGGGACGGGCACTGCCGGCCCTGCTCGAACCCGTGCGGCGTCACCATCACCGGCAGGTTGAACCCGTCCACCAGGCTCACGCTGTACTCCGCCAGCCCGCCGGACCCGTGCACGCTCACCTGCGCCACCGTCACCGGCGCCGGCGGCATGCCCGTGACGCACCTGGCCACCGCCGCCGTCGAGGAGGAGGAGGGGGAGGAGGAGTCGTAGTCATCGCTGCTGCTGCAGCCGGTGCGCGCCACGACGCGGCCGGACCACGCGCCGGAAGGGAACGCCAGGGTGACGAGCCCCTCTCCGCCCCCGTCGAGGCGGCTGGCGGCGTCGTCCAGGTCGGGGATGGCGGGGAGGCCGATGTTCGGAGTGATGAGCGGCCACACAGGGTACGCGCACAGGTTGTGGAGGGTGAGGTTCGTCGCCGTGTCCTGGGAGGTCGCCGCCATGGGAGTGAGCACGGCGAGCACCAAGATGAGAAATGCCTTGGATGTGGGCATGGCGCAGTGAAGGGATCACAACCTAAGTACCGATGTTGATCATAGCCCCCCTCATGGAGTATATAAGAGAGGTAAAATTGTGGTGGTTAGGTGGCAAAAAAGGCATGCATGCATGCATGGTTGCGTGTAAGGAAGCATGCATCCATCGGCAGAGTTGGCGCCTCCAACTAACTTAATTTCTCATGCTTTGGATGGACAGTGGAAATCCAACTAATTGTTTATGCTCTTGATCAACCACAAATCTGTATTTACATTTGAACACCAACCGTATATCCAGTTTTTGTCAAAAAAGAAAACCCGATATATCTAGTTGCCAAATTTGGAGTGGGTTCACCTTTCATAGCCCGAATCCGTACATAAACATCGGTGAATGTGAATATGACGGCAAGTTGTCATAACAAGTACTCCCTCCGTTCTTTTCTTTTTTTTGCGATGGACTCCCTCCGTTCACTATTACAATGTGTTCTATTTTTCTATTGAATGAATACACACATATTTTAGTGTGTTTATTTACTCATTTCAGAGTTCATATTGAAAACACCACCTTATAATAATGAACGAAGGGAGTATCAAATAGTATGAACCTGAAATTAATAGATATTTGGAGGAGAGAGAGAGAGAGAGAGTGAGAGAGAGAGAGAGAGAGATGGGAAAAGATTCACATAACCCCAATGAAAGAAATCATCAACGAAACGGAAGAAATTGTAAAAAAATGGCAGCAATACAAGAAGCAAAGGCGAGCACATATGCAAGTGGGCTAACACCTGTGGAAGAAATAGAATATGGAAACAATGACATGTTGGAAAGACCTCTCTGTATAAAATATAGGTATGAAGACGTCAAATGATGTGGACTAACACCAATGAAAACATTAACAAATGCTATAAGCAACAAACCAGGAAAAATTATTGGTCCGTGAAAATGAGACAATTAAACCTATCCAAACCCATGACATCATAGAAACATGAAAAGGTGGCTAATATCCATGAAAACAATAGCAAACGGTGATAGAGAAGAAAAAACAGTGAGGTCAATAAAGGTGCAACAGAAAAAATTATGGGCTAATACAATAATGGAAGTTGTTGAGAGCAAGGATGTGGGAGAGAAATATTTCCACGCCCTAAAACATAATTGCGTTTGTCCTAAAACCTATTAAAACAATGACATGATGACAAAATCCCCGTAAGAAAACACACATGAAATGACATGGGCTAACACGTATGACAACTCAAAAAATAAGGAATAGCGAAAAACATCTCCAAAGAACAGACACAGAATGTCTCAAAAACATGAAAATGTGAGCCTTTGAGCACAATAACAAAGAAAGAACAGAAGAGGGGAAAACCTCTACTAGCTCAATGGTTTTGCATGTTGTCATTGAATAAACATTTGTATGACTTTCACATGGTAATCAAGTGTTGGGCCCTCTTTGATTTGGAGGATTCCATAAACATGGGAATAGGGAAAACATAAGGGCTCTTTTGCTTCACTAGATTCTAAAAACAAGAGAATATAAAAAAACAAAGGAATATGATAGGAATTCATGCACAAACACACAGGATTGCTCAACACATGAATTCTGTGAGTTTTGGTGTTTGGTTCACATGAATTAAATAACACAAGAATTCTAATGAACATGGTCAAATTAAAGTCCAATCACATGAAACTGTTTAGTTAGAATGCTATTATGCCACTAAGGATCCTTTTCTCGTTCTTCGTGCATAGAAATTTGAAAAGAGGTCCAAGATGTGTTTTTCCTTTGAAACTGAGATCAAAGGAAAATTTCCTCCACTTTTCCTTTGAACCAAAGGAGCCCTAAGATTGTCATGCCATGACTATTTGAATCCTGTAAGATTTTGGTTTGTTTGATAGCATCACATGAAAACAAAGATTCTTACCAAGAGGTTTGCATGGATGCCAAAATTCCTATGAAATTTAGTATGAATGAATCTTTAGAAGAAAGAAATCATGTAGGATTCAATCCTATGAACAAATGACCATCCATTCCGGTCATTTAAAATTTCCATGAAAATCCTTTGAATCAAAGAGGCCCTTAGGCCTTCTTTGGTTCATAGGATAGAAAATCCATAAAAAATACGAAAGTCATAGAAAATAAGATGACATGTACCTCAGTTCCTATAGAGAAGAAATGCCACTTGGTTTATAGCATAGAAAATTTTCCATTAGGTCTGAGCTAATATTTTCTCCCCCTTGAAAAGTGAAGGATATGAACCAATCTTACATAGGAATAGAAATTCATTCCTAAAAACTAAAGGACTCTACAGAAAAATTTCCTTCAAAAATCCTACCCTACATTTTTTTTACGGGTAAATAACTTTATTCCTCATATAATGGTAAGATCATGAAAAACGAGATGAGAAATAAAGTCTGGTATGGGACCATCCCAATACCCAAATGAGCTATTACAGAGGGAGTTTTTCGCAAGCATATCGGCAACACCATTGGCTTCACGGAAGCAGTGAACCACATCCAGTTTTGATAAATCAACCTCAAGTGCCTTACATTCTGCGACAGTTGCTGCATCCGGGCCCAAGTAACCTCAAGCGCCTTACATCCTACCCTACATATTTCCTACAAACTAAAGGAGGCCTTAAAATACGATTTAAGATGGGCAACATCATAAATTTGTAATCGCAATTTTTTTTCTTTGTAATCTGACGTTTTCCCTATGAAATTGTAATAATCAAATGAATCAAAGAGCCATACAAATTTCTGTTGCTTGTAAACTCCTCCCTCCATTCACAAATATAAGATGTTCTAACTTTTTCTGAATCAAATGTATAGACACGTTTGATTGTGTTTGTTCACTCATTTCTGCCCGCATGTAATCTATATTCAGTATCCAAACCATCTTATATTTGTGAACGGAGGGAATATGTTTGATGCTGCTTCCAAACGCCTGCCGAAAGGGACAGTTGATAGTCGATCTTGTAAAGAGCAATATTCATTGAGCACCAACAAGATGATAAAAAAAATCAAATGAGCCAGATCGAATTGGCATGGACTACGGCTCTAAGATTACAACCGAGTTTCATCAGTCAAGATTGGCCAAAACTCCGCAAAACTATGCAGCCAAAGCCTAAGCTGCAAGCCTGCAACGGACGGAATCAACAGCAGCACCTACATTCAATTCTTCATCCAGCTCTTCTGTCAACTGCTGTTCAAGTGCTCGGACAGTTTGTCTCTCATCCTGACAGCCTTCTCATCTGATAACTGGCACACTTGCTGCCTGTAATTAGCGTCATGATCATCTGATATATGAGCGTCGTCCATGGCTGCATCCTCCTCCATGTCTATCACTATGTTATGCAACAGACAGCACACATGGATTATCCGAGGCAGCTTATGCTTGTCGGGGCGCCACATCTCTCCCTGCAGGAACTTCCATGTGTCCTTGAACCTCGCCAGCGCCTTCAGCGCGACTGTTCTGGCTGCAGAGTGTCTCTTATTGAATTCCACTTTCAATTCTGAGAGGTCATTCTCCTGGTAAGGAGTGAACAGCCACGGGAGAAGAGGGTATCCTGCATCACCAATTACGTATTCCCCAACTTCTGACCCGTCTGATACCGTCAGTTTGCTGCCATTCAACCGTGCACCGTTCTCGCACAGCCTGAAGAGACCAGAGCTGTGTAAAATACTCGACTCTTTCATGCTACCTGGCCAACCGGTTACAATGTCTGTGAACCTCATATCAGGATCAATGACAGCCTGCAATACCATGCTGTAATTCTTCTCGTGGTCTAGCCACACCTTGCAGTTTGGTTCAGCTGAAGAGAGACACATAATGATGTGAGTTGTGTCTACTACACCACAGCAGTTTGGCAAACCATGGATCTTCTCAAACTTGGATTTGATCATCGCCATCTCATCCGAGTCTGGCCAGCGTAAGTGGTGGCCTGCTCGTGCCTCCACAGCTTCAACAAATCTCCAAGTTATCAGAGAGACAGTCGAGTGGTTCACACCAACAGAGGTTCCTACGGTCACCAGCGACCCACCAGAGTTCAACCTTCTCAGAGCAACAGCTACTCGATCTTCTAAAGACAGCACCGTCCCATCGATAAAGGTGTAGCTGCTAGCCCTTACCATCATATCATCTTTTACCAAGCTGCAAACATAGTTGAAAGTTTTTCTGGGCATTTTAAAGAGAGACTCAAATCTGTGTGCGTCCTCCGCAGAGGATAATGTTCCTGAGAAGAAAATGTAAAACTGGTTACAAAACCCAGAACTTACTATTATGATAGTGTTAAAATAGACTCCATCAATAGCATATGGATTCATAATTAAATGCTGTTCTATATATTCAATAAACTTGCACATTAAGCTTTTTGTCAGGTGGAGATCAAATCAAGATATAGCCATTACACAGCTCATACAACTAATATTATTTTTTTGGCAAGGGCTATACAACTAGTACTTGCTAAAACTAAAGTTTCACATTCAGTAAGCACTATATGTCAGCCATGTCACGTTGACGATTCTATATTGCACAAAATGCATCATATACCAAGTAGTAACTTGAATGAAACATCAAGTTGCTACTTGAACTTGTTTGCAGCAAACTAAAAAAATTCAGGAAAAGAATGTTTGATCTCTAAAAGATAGCCCAGAAATAAGTTTTGAGGGTTGCCGGTGTTTAGTTAGGAGTCATCTCCTTCCAAAGATAGTCAGAAATAGCAAAGAGACTCCCTGTGGAGAATGCCCTTCATACCATATTTTACTTCACTTAGTTAGGAAATGAGAATTATTGTAACTTCTAAGAAAATATGTTCGACAACACAAGTGCCCAGGAAACAATTAAACAAATGCAATGTCCTATCATCTAAAATGAGTTAAAACTACTCCCTCCCGTCAGGTATGTAAGGCCCTCTCGTACTTTGGATCAACTTTTGACCATGAATTTGATTAGCAAAATATAGGTCGTATGCTACAAAAAGTGAACTATTGCTTTCGTATTCGGAAAAAGAGTCCAATGATATATATTTTTTTGTTACATATAATTCATAATTTCTTAGTTAAATTTAAGGTAAAAGTTAGACCCAAAATAAAAAGTTCATTTGACACTGATACCCAAGAGCAGGAGCTTTTCTGTACAGCAAATAAATGAATTCACATGGACTCTTGTTCAAAATATGTTGTGCTGTTAAACGGGCTCTGAATTGATGGAATATGAAGCAAGATTCTCAATCAGCTTGGATGGAGAACATTGAAGCACTGACTAGAGTACGTAATGAAATGAACTATCATTTGCACTAAAAGTGTACCAAATTCGTTAGACGACCCGACATCGGATGACTGCCCAGTAATCAGTAATCAGTAAGAACACAGGCCAACAACTGAAAGCTGAGTTTGCGCAACCGATGACCCATTCTAAAATCAGACCTAAAACTGAAGCATCGCCGTTGGTCTACCACGATGCGACATCGGTGCTCAACATGGCACCCTGCTCAGCAACTACTGAGCCAGTGGCATTGTTCCAACCTGTGCAGTACCATCGCATTTATCAGGAGTAGCTTCTAACAAGATCGACAGACCACAAGATTAGTCCCAAGAATTTAAGCCCGAGTCATAATTAGATCTAAGTGGCATGACAAAAAGAAAGAAAACAAATGCTCGCGAGGCACAGAATCTGCACAAACAAATCTCGTCGAGACGTACGGCCGCGAGCACCGAAGAGGGACGCACCTGCCATCCTCATGCAGAAGCCATCCCACCAGTCGCCGCCAGGCGCACCCTGCCCCGCCGCCGCGGCCGCCATTGCGGCCTTCTTCTCCGCCGCCGCCTTCTTGCGGCGCTTGGCCCCGCGAAGCGGCGCCATGACGAACACGGAGTCTCGGACCGGATGAATCAGGAGGAGCGAGTAATCTGATGGGACCTGGTGAAATCAAGAACCAGGGGTGGGGTGGACACGGGGGGAACAGCGCAGCGGGTGTCACGACTGCGTCAGCGGCGAGGTGGCGGCGGCGGGGCCCGCGCAGTCGCTCGGCATGCAGAGGGTGCAGGGCATGGGGAGTTGCTGGGGACGACGAGCGTGTACGGTATGGCTTCGTGACGGAAGCAAGGGGCAACGCAAGGAAGGAGACGCCGGGGGAGGAAGAGGAGAGGGAGATGGCTAGATGGGAGAGACAGGCTTTGAGTATTTGTGCATCCGTATAGGTGTGTCTTTTTTCTTTCTTTTTTTGCGGTGTCTTTGATGTCACCGGAAAAAAATAACAAGGTGCGTATGACTGTGTACGATGCATGATGAATGTTTAATTTGAGTGTGTTTGTGTATGTTGTGGGGGGTGTACATTTCGACGATCATAGCCGGAGGAGCGGAATGGTTTCTTTCTTTATAAATGTGAACAAGATATGTGCTATGTATTTTCATTAAGTATAAGGAAATAATGGCTATGACGGTTATCTACGAAAAGCTAGTTGGTTTTATGTTACACGGGTTTGTGATTATGAGTCAACGAGTGTAACTAAAGAGTAGTTTTATAAACATGTTGAATGAGTTTCCGTGAAGAACAAGAGAAAGGGGAAAGAAGGTTTGTGTGCAATTAAGCTTGACATACATGAGGCGTATATGTTAGGTTTTCTTGGAGAACATGATGATTAAGATGGGGTTTGACATGGCATGGGTAAAATTGATGATGGCTTGTATCGATTGGTTAAATACATGATAAGGGTCAATGATCATGAAAGGGAAGGGTTTTTTTTTTCTTCGGAGGGGTTCGACAAGGGGATCCCCTCTCTCTTATTTATTTTTATTGTATGCAGTGGAAGTTGGTGGCATGGATGATATCAGAGCGGGTAGAAACTGCACTGTCAATTTCACTCGTTGTTTTGCTGATGATTCTCTAATTCTCATGAAAACTTATTTGAGTAAAGCCACTTCGCCATAAGAAGCTTTGGATAGGTATTGTAGAAATTTGAGACAATTGGTGACTGTGAACAAATCAAACTTTTTTCCAACACTAATACCGATGTGGGTTTGAAAGCAGGTATTTGTAGAATTCTTAATATTAACACTAAGGTACTCTCTTATAAATATCTTGGTTTATCGATGTTAGTTGAAGCTAACAGGAGTGATTGCTTCAGGCACTTCATAGAGATAATTTGTATGAGATTGTGAGGGTGGAAAGAGAAATGTTGTCAATTAGAGGAAAGGAAAATTCAGTTAAAGGTGTTGCACAATCAATTTTAGTTTTTGGCATGTCGGTTTTCAAGTTACCTAAAGGAGTTTGTAAGGAAAATGGCGGATGCAATCTTTAAGTTTTGGTGAGGAGGTTCTGATCAAGGAAAGAAAGTGCATTGGACTACCTAGTGGAAGCTTACCTACCCAAGAGTGAAGGTGGTATGGGTTTTCACGTTTTCCATTCTTCAAATTTTGCTATGCATGCAAAGCAAGTTTGGCATCTCGCAGATTCACTAGACTCATTGTGTGCTTGTGTTTTTCGTGTCAAGTACTATACTGATGGTAGCCTTCTTAATATTGGACCGAATATGATTTCCTCTTTCACGTGGCTAAGTATTGTTGCTAGAACCCAAACATTCGAGAGGAGGAGGGGCATTTTTCAAGTTGGTAATGGAGAAAATATAAATATATGGGAAGATACATTAATTCCTTCAAGCCCCACTCGTAAAGTGATTACTAGCAGTGATTTGATTGACCCAACTATGGAACATGGGATCTTGATATAGTCAACCCAATGTTTCTACCCATTGGTGCATGATGTATACTACATATTCTACTCAGTGTAGATGCCTTTGAAGATCATGTCATGGCACTATACCAAAACTAGAATTTCACGGTCTGTACAATACACCATAGAGAAAGGGAACACCAGTTCAGTGGAGGTAACCCTAGGACGAATGGACAAGGAACATCTCACACCAATCCAGCGTGGAGCCTTTTTGGAAATGGAACATAAGAAGCGAGATAAAGATATTTGGGTCAAGGGAATTTCGTGGCCTTCTTCCACTGAAATCAATCTTATGCAACCTCCATGTTGGATCGGATGGACAATGTCCAATTTGTCATCAACCGATAGAGGACGCAATGTATCTTTGCTTTCAGTGCATACCGATGGTAGAAATGTGGAATGACATTCGCTTACATGCGGTTACTATGGTGGAAAGCTCAACACACAAATCACCAAAGTAGCAACTCCCATGTTTTCAACATCTAGGAGTCCGGGAGTGTCGGAGATGATTCAACAGATCCCTTGGTAGGTTATCCCGGTGTGGTGATTAGGTCAAAAGGGAACAATGAGGCGAGTTTACCAAGTTTAGGTCCTCTGATAGAGGTAAAACCCTACTAATGTTATGTGTATACTAGATCATCAATTGCGCGCGTTGTTGCACATATCTATTTGTAATAATGAAAGGTGTTTCATGACGTGAATATGTGGAGGCATTAAGGCAATAGTAGTATGGCATGCGGCAATTGCGCTGATCCATTTAAACTATATAATCATAAGAATTTTCATAAGTATATCGAGGCACAAACATGGTGATTGTACCTTCCAATTGTAGACGTATTTAATGGTGAAAAATATACTCCACATTAGGTATTTATTACAAATTTTAGTGCATCATCTATTCTTTTCACAAAGATCTCAGAACTGGTAGGTTTTTGCTACTTCTTGAGCTTGCGTTGGTTTTTCCCTTGAAGAGGAAAGGGTGATGCAGCAAAGTAGAGATAAGTACTTCCCTCGGTTAGAGAACCAAGGTATCAATCCAGTCAGAGACAACGCACAAATCACAATACCTGCACAAACAATCAAATAACTTGCACCCAACGCGATAAAGGGGTTGTCAATCCCTTCACGGTCACTTAGAAAAGTGAGATCTGATAAAGATAGATAAAACTAAACAAAAGATAAAGTAAATATTTTGGGGTTTTTTGGTTTATAGATCGGAAAGTAAAAGTTTGCAAAATAGTAGATCAGGAACCAATATGAAGGAAAATAGACCTGGGGGCCATATGTTTCACTAGAGGCTTCTCTCAAGATAGAAAATAATACGGTGGGTGAACAAATTGTTGTCGAGCAATTGATAGAAAAGTGCAAAGTTATGACGATATATAAGGCAATGATTATGAAATATAGGTATCACGTCTGTGTCAAGTAGACCGAAACGATTCTGCATCTACTACTATTACTCCACACATTGACCGACTCCTTCCTGCATCTAGAGTATTACGTTTATGAAGAACAGAGTAATGCCACTAGTACAACGAGCTCCTAAACAAACGGTTTAAAACCCTTTTCCGTGACGGCATCTGGAACCGTCGCCAAGTGAGTGTGGGCGATAGGGGGGTCCTTCCCACACGACCCAGAAACCGTCGGGGATATGCCCTCCTGGCACACACGTTCGGCAAAATGAGATCATGTGCGACCGGCGAGCGCTCAAATACGGAAATATGTATAGTAGAGCTAAAAATACAATTATACGGCAAAATTGTTTTCGGTCGCAAGTACATCCCACACAGTCAGTCCCCGCTAAACGTTTTCGTTCGTATGTATATCCCATAGAGTCGCTCGAAGGAAAACGTTTCCGTTCACAGGTACACCACACACAATTTTTCACATTAAATCGCTTGCGTTATTGAATATATCACACACGGTCCATGGAAGAAACTGTGTAGCAAAGGTTGTCCATCACACACAGTTTTTATGTGGTAAACGTTCGCGCAAGGTGGCCTAACGCAAACAGTTTTCAAGAGAAGGTCGTGTGTGATTGTTCATTGATCCAACACGGTTTATTCCTAGAAACTGTGTGCGTTGCCTGAGGTCATCGCCCACGGTATTTTTTTAACAACCGTTTGCAATAGCAAAACCCAATTAGCAGGCTAATTCATCACTAGTAGGCTAATTATCCGATTATTCATAATCCATTTATTAATCTAATTGACAGTTCATATTAAGCACACAATATATTTTATTTTCATAATTGAAATACATCAGAGTACAACATCATATAGCTTCAACACTCAGCTACCCTATTACACAACTAAACCAGGACCATTTTTCACATGCAACATCTATAACCTTTCAAAATTAGCATCATAGACGGTACATAGACAAATGTATCTCATCTGGAAAACTGCTGAAGCAGAAGGCGAATATTGAGACTTCATTGATGTTGAAGGTCTTTGTAACTTTAGGCTAGTGCCTGTGGATGATTGACCGTCCATCCTTCGTCCTCTTCAGAAACACTTCAATATTGAACCGTAGGTGTTGTATGAATACCTTCCCCGCCTCCTGACCATACAGGTGGTTTGAGAGGTAATCATCAATGAACTACTTTGGAAAGGCCTGAAAACAAGGATGTGCATATATATCTTCTCTATATTGGAAATGGGGCAAATGAATAGAAAAAGGCAAGGTATAATAGTTAGTACCATCCTGTAGTGAACTGATGTCTTCTTCATTGTGCAGACAAAGATCTTTTTATTTTTTGTCACTAATTTATTTATCCTAACAATCTTTTTGAGTTTCTTGACTTGACTGATATTCATGGACAACTCATTTCCCCATATGCAAAAAGGGTCGAACAGTGGGTCAAAACCTCTGACAGCAGGACCTACATGTGCAAGACCAAATTGTTAAGAACCTAAATATTAGAATGGTTCCTGCAATTGCATAATAATGTGCTATTAGACAACGGACCATGCACGTGCTAACTTTGATTGTAAACCTCAGTGCTTCCCATTGTTTCCCTGCAACACATATAAGGTAGTTAGTCATCAGGTTAAGTAAGAGTTCGCATGCTATGAGTAAAATATGTTGATGAAAAATAATCACATTGCAGATTCATCAGATTAATTCAAGCCACAGGGAAACCCCATTTATCCAAACCAAGCATGATTAAGAACTAGGAAATATAGCACTTGTATATGTTTCTCATGTATTAAGTGCAGCCAAATTCGATTTATTCCTCACATGCACAACAATACAAAATTCTACCCATGACAATTGGACATCGCATTGCAGAATTGAACCAAGCAGTTAACTAAACACCACAACAAATGAACCAAACATTAATTGAGCACCACATTGCACAATATAACATTGAACCAAGCAGTTAACTAAACACCACAACAAATGAACCAAACATTAACTGAACACCACATTGCACAATATAACATACTCCTAATAGAAGATCAGACAGTTAACCAAACAGTTAACTACAGCCAATTGTAGCAATTGTATTTGTTTCTCATGTATTTACTACAACCAAATTCAATTTATTCCTCACGTGGTATACAATAACAGAATGCACCCACAATTTTGTAAAGATAAATTCGATTTATTTCTCACATGAAAGACAATACAAAATTGCAGCCTGAAGAATTGAACATCACATTTGCATATTTGAACCAAACTGTTAAATGAAGACGACAACTAATTAACAAAACAATTACTAAGTGAGCACCACACTGCATGACATATTGAACATATACACTAGAGCAACAGATTGCATGGTAAAATTAGATAGTACAATTCACTAGAATTTGTGAAGGAAAGGCAGGAGCAGCACATGCAACGGGTAAACCGAGCATGCATAACCGGCGTAGCTAGCAAATGGCAAGGTGCTTCTTCAAGATCTGGGGGGCGACACTAATGGCAGCCATCGCGACCTCATTCGCGCGTGCGGCCGCGATTTGCTTCTCCACCGCCAAATGCTCCTTGAGGTCCTAGCTATACTGCATGCACCATGGCTTAGGCTGGCGCTTATTTGGTGGAGGGGTTGGTGATTTTGGGTGGAAGGTGTCGCGCTCGTGCCAGCGGTCAGGCCATGTGGGATGTGGAGGGAGGAGGAGGATGGGTGTCGGTGTCAAAACCGACGGATCTCGGGGGGTCCCGAACTGTGCGTCTAAGGCGGATGGTAACAGGAGGCAGGGGACATGATGTTTACCCAGGTCCGGCCCCTCTTGATGGAGGTAATACCCTACATCCTGCTTGATTGTTCTTGATTATATGAGTATTACAAGAGTTGATCTACCACGAGATCGTAGAGGCTAAACCCTAGAATCTAGCCTATGGTATGATTGTATGTTGTCCTACGGACTAAACCCTCCGGTTTATATAGACACCGGAGGGGGCTAGGGTTACACAGAGTCGGTTACAAGGGAGGAGATTTACATATCCGTATTGCCTAGCTTGCCTTCCACGCCAAGGAGAGTCCCATCCGGATACGGAGGAAGTCTTCAATCTTGTATCTTCATAGTCCAACAGTCCGGCCAAAGGATATAGTCCAGTTGTCCGGAGACCCCCTAATCCAGGACTCCCTCAGTAGCCCTTGAACCAGGCTTCAATGATGATGAGTCCGGCGCGCAGTATTGTCTTCGGCATTGCAAGGTGGGTTCCTCCTCCGAATACTCCACAGGAGATTTTGAACCCAGGGATAGTGTCCAGCTCTGCAAAACAATTTTCACATACCACCATAGAGAGAATAATATTTCCACAAATCTAATCTGCTGACGCGTTTTGACAGCACGACATTATGTCATGGCCCGGTCATTATCCGAACCGTTTTTTCCAACCAGCACTGCACATATTGCGAGGCGGTTTCCTTGACACGTCTTGTCGCAGCAGAGATCATGTCCCCCTTATTACGGGATTCTCATCAATACGGACGTGGGTAACCCACTCGTTCCCGTTGGTATGATTCCTCGATTTTAGGCAAGTCTAAAACGGCCGCGAGGAGGACGCTTGACATTCACCCTCTTTATAAAGAGGCCAAGACCTATCCTTTTTTCCTCTCGTGCTCAATCGAATCCTCCACCCGCCTTGAGTTCCAACACCCCAGGCTTAGGTCAGGCGCTTCGGACCTTCAACCATGTCCGGATCAAACCTTCAAGGTTGGTGGATGCCTTCGTCTGTCACAGAGGAGGACATCAAGAAGCTGAGAGAGGCCAGATATCTGACCACCGAAATTTCGCATAGGCTGCCTGCCTGAGGGCAGGTCATCCCCACTCCCGAACCCAACGAGAGTGTTGTGTTCATCGCTCACTTCCTCCAAGGACTAGGCCTCGCTCTGGATCCCTTTATTAGGGGGCTCATGTTTTATTATGGGCTGGATTTCCATGATCTGGCCCCGGATTCTCTCCTTCACATCTCGTCGTTCATCATCGTATGTGAGGCCTTCCTCCGCATTACCCCTCACTTCGGTATGTGGCTCAAGACCTTCAATGTGAAGCCGAAGATGATCGAGGGGCGACACGCAGAGTGCGGAGGTGCCGTAATAAGCAAAAGCGCTGATGCTCCATGGCCAGAGGGTTCCTTCCTAGAGGTGTCCAGTTTGTGGCAGCGGGAGTGATTTTATATCACAGCTCCCCGAAGTGCCAAGTGGGTAGCCGCCCCTGCCTTTCGCTCGGGCCCCCCACCACAACTGACGTCATGGATCAGCAGGGGGCTGAGCTGGGGTCCAGCAAAGGATGTGCCGATATTGCAGAGCCGCATCTGAGATCTCTTTGAGAGAGATTTCAGCCTGGTTATGGTAATGCAAGTTATGCTAGTTCGTCGAGTCCAGCCTTGCAAACGTCGACCCCTCCGTATGTGTGAATTCAACCCGGAAGGACCGCAAACTATTCAGCACTTCCTCGGCATGACGCTCGAAGAGATGTACAAATTGTTCTTCGGACCCCAAACAGAGTGCCCGGACACCACCGAGGATGCGGGTCCGAGCTGCAACTGCCCTGATACCCAAGTAAGTAATCCCATGGCCGAACATGATGTCCTTTTATTTATCATGACATTATTCTGAAAAGTCGCTCTTTAACCAGGACTGGATAACAAAGGCGAAGATGATCAGGTTCGGCCCCCCTTCCCGAAGGCTTGGCCAATCCAGTACTGGACAGAATGCTCGAGCCGGCGCCTCATCGGGTGCCCTCAAAGGAAGATGAAGGGGGGGGGGAATAAAGAGGCCGAAAGAGGGCCTCACTCGCTACTCGTCTCAACCGGGGGAATGAGTGCCTCCGCGAGGGAGGATAACCAAGGAGAAGAATCTGACATTCCCTCTCCCCGAGGAAGGAAGAGGATCACCTCTGAAGATCCGGAAACCAAGGATTCCAAACGGGAGAAGAAATCTTCACCAGAGGGTCCTGCCTCGGAGGGTATTTTTGCCACACAATGTTCGCACGGGGATCAGCCCTCTACCGAGCTGTAAGTAATCAAAAGGTATTTTAATAGTGAAAGTGTCCTACCTTACTTTTGGAGACAATAACCGAAGCTTATATCTTGTAGTTCGGATCATATCCCTTCTCGACAGAGTTCGTCTTCGGGGGATCTTCTTCCAGAGATGATGGAGAGCGAAACGCCTCCCCCTACCACCCTGCCTCATGAGGCGGGCAACCCTGAAGTGTCGTCGCGGAGGGTCTCTCCTGATCCGCCAAGGCCAGAGGGTAATCCTTTGGCTACCCGGAGTCCTCAGTATTTGGCTCCTAAAGAGATCAATAGAAAGAGTCCGGAACCGTACAGTGTGCGATCGGACGCACTGAAGGATCTTCTGGAGCAAGCGGCCATCTCAGAAGCGCAGCATACGCTAATGGGTACGGTAATTGAAAGGATTTCATCCGCTAAAAGCGGATTGCATGAAGCTTTTATGAGTCTGCTGAAAGGCTTTGAGATACGCGAAATAGTGTATGTTTTTGACAGTACTGCACACGTTAGGTGTGCCCTATGTAGATAGTAGCCCCTAAGACTCTGGTTGTCATCGAGAACGGCGGCAAACAGAGTATCATAGTCCTAGGTAATAACCAGACTGCCTTTATGTGCAGGTGGCTGAAGTCCCGGTGGCTAGACGGACTGATGGGTTTGCCGAGCTAAAGCGACAATTTGATGTGGCAAATGCCGACATCGTGCTTGTCAACAAGCGGCTTGACGAGGCACAGGGTAAGTGATTTTTTCGGTGATCAACACATAGTAAGAGGAGCATGATGCCAGTATCTTTAATATCTTGTGACTGCGGATGGAGCTGTCACCGTGGAGACCCTTTGTGCGGAGCTTGCCCGAGCCAAGGAACAAGCAAGGAATAGCGACGCAGCCGCTCTAAAGGCGGTTGAAGAGTTGAGGGCTGAACAGGCCGCGCATTGCTAGAGCAAGGAAAGAATAGCCAAGATGGCCATTGAGTTGAAAGATGTCGCTGATCGTTACCAGTTTCTTGAAAAAGAAAGTCGAGTGAGGGCGACGGACTTGGAGAAGGCCATGGTAGCAGCCAAGGAAGCCCGCTCCAAAATCAGAGCGACGAAGGAGGAGCTGCATCAAGCTGTGAATATCGTGGCTGGGAAGCCCTTCTTGTTGCAGACTAAGTTCAGGGATCCAAAGTATGCTCCTCTTGATCAACTATGGAGTTCTGCGGACGCCTACGTGGATTTGGCGGCAAGTGCTGCTAATGCGGCCGAGTACTTCAAGGATCAAAAAGATCGTGAAGTGGAAAACTGTTCTGGTCACAGTTCCATGCTCCAGTGCGTCCGCTGCTGTTGAATGAGCGAATGGTCGAGTGGGCCGAGCTCCATAGGTTGTCTGGACTTGCCATGAGGTCTGTGTGGATCATCTGTGGCCGGGAGGGCCAAGGCCGGATAGTTACTTTAGTTTAGTGCAACAATTCCTTAGTGCTATGCCGCACATCGATGCTATGAAGAGGTCGGCATGCATAGAGGGTGCGCGGATGGCCTTTGCCCGTGTCAAGACATACTGGGCAGAGATGGAGGCCACCACTGTTGCAACACAGGGTCCGGCCGTGGGCCGAGTGGTTGCTGAACTTTGAAGAAGTTCTTGAAGGCGCTCGTTCGATAGAGACTCAGTGCTCGAAGAATATTAAGTTCTAGTGACATGTACTCCCATTGTAAAAACAATGTTTTATTGAGTTATCAAGGCTGTGTTTATACTTTTGCCTAAAAGTATTATGATGCCTCCTGTGCGGCCATTTATGTATATATGTATATAACCTGAAAGTTTGCAGTCGTCGGCTTCCGCCCCCACGCATATAATGCGGGGGTGTTCGCAAAAAACGTGTATTAACACTTGATCCAACGTCTTGGTCCACTAAGGAAGTGGTAGCGCAACGAACGAGGCAATCGGACTATATTGCTTTAACACTTTCACTTAGCCATAGGAGTTTGACAGTGGGGCTACTATATAGCCCCTAGTACTTCTGCGCTCGTCCGAATACGGGGCGCGTACGTACATGACCGGGAAACGGCCCTTCATTAATGCGGAGGAATCCCGAAGATTCCACTGAGTCATTGAGTGGTTGACCAGTCTCGCGCTATATCATGACAGTCAGTTTTCGGCTTTCTCTACTGAGGTGCTCATCCGGATGAACCAGGGCACAATCGCAGTAGTTCTCCCAGTGCTACCTTAGCCGATATAGTGGAACGTAAGGTACCAAAACATGGGAACCGGGCAAACCCAACATTTGACCAAAGACATGATTCAGAGCTGATGCATATAAGGCCAAACTCGCGACGCCAAACACTCCCTAAGGTATTCGGTCTTTATAACATATGTCGGGCTGAACAATGCCCTTAATAATAAACCCCGGGTGTCCAGGCACGTGCAATATCCTGACATGGCCACATGCCAATAATTTCAGCATCCTTCTTGGTTGTATTGAGTATCCGGAGGATGTGAACAACAAGAGACAGTAAAAAAGGTTTACGCAGGGTCTTAATCTGAAAAGAAACCTTTGAGTGGGTCCCTGCTGCATGTCTGCGCCTGTGTCTCTGTTGTGCCGTGTCCTGGACGGGTGTAGCACGATTGTCATCTGTAAAAGAGAAGGACTTAGGTGAAAGTTGTCGTGCCAGAAAATTGGTTATTATCAATAAACCATTAAAATTCAAGAGAAGTTAAGTTGAGCCGGACTAGCCCTGATTACATGCGGGAAGCCCCTGATACCGTCTAAGAGGGTTTGATCATCAAACCAATCTCATGTATATGTAATGGTGCACCGGACTTGTCTAACCATGTCCGTGGTCTTGACGACCTATCATTTTGTCTGGTTGGTGAGGCCGTCTAGTGCTCGGCTGTTAAAGCCACCACACACTCTTTCGCGCGTAGAAAACGCTCAATATTTCCGCTAACTGTGATGGTTCCACGTGGACCGGGCATCTTAAGCTTGAGAGAAGCGTAATGCAGTATTGCATTAAAACGAGCGAAAGCTGTTCTTCCAAGTAGTGCTTGATAGCCACTTCGGAATGGAGCGATATAGAAAGTTAACCTTTCGCTTCGGAAGTTATCGGGAGAACCGAATACAACCTCTAGCAATAGAGAGCCCGTACAGCTGGCCTCTTGGCCTGGTATTACTCCCTTGAAGGTAGTATTACTATGGCTTATTTGTGTCGGGTCTATCCCCATTTTGCTGATTGTGTCCTGGTATATTAGATTTAGATCACTGCCGCCGTCCATGAGGACTCGCGTGAGATGGGATCCGTTTATTATTGGGTCTAACACCAAGGCAGCCAATCCTTCGTGCCGGATGCTTGTCGCGTGATCCCCGTGATCAAAACTGATCAAGCAGGCCAACCAGGGGTTGAACCTAGGGGTGACGGGCTCTATGGCGCGTGTGTCTCGGAGTGCATGTTTGCTTCTCCTCTTTGTCACATGGATCATGTTTACTATTTTAACCTCTGGTGGGAATTTTTTCTGTCCTCCAGTGCTTTTCTGGCGATGTTCGTCCTCGTCTTCGCTTGGTGTCTCCTCCCCTTTGTGTTCGGTGTTTAGCTTACCGGCCTTCTTGAAGACCCAACATTCTCTGTGGGTTTGATTTGCAGGTTTATCGGGGGTGCCATGAATCTGACATAGTTTGTCAAGAATCTTGTTTAGGCCAGACGGTCTGTCTCTATTGCCTTTGAAAGGTTTTTTCTGCTAACCTGGTCGAGAGCCCCTGAATCCGGTGTTTACCGCCGTATTATCTGGGCTATCTTCTTTATTTCGATGCTTATTTTTCTTGCGTCGTGGTTTTCCATTGCCATCCCTGACTTCGGATGTGCTTGGGTCACTGGTGCTACTGCGGGCTAACTAGCTGTCTTCGCCCGCGCAAAAGCGGGTCATGAGGCTTGTTAGGGCTGCCATTGTTCTCGGTTTTTCTTGGCTGAGGTGTCTGGCGAGCCATTCGTCTCAGACGCTGTGTTTGAAAGCTGCTAAGGCTTCGGTGTCCGGACAGTCGACGATTTGGTTCTTCTTGGTGAGAAACCTGTTCCAAAGCTTTCGGGCGGACTCTCCGGACTGTTGAATTATATGACTTAAATCGTCTGCATCCGGAGGTCGGACGTAGGTCCCTTGAAAATTAGCCCAAAAAGCGTCCTCGAGCTCCTCCCAACTTCCAATTGAGTTTTTGGGGAGGCCTTTCTGCCAGTGCCGAGCTGGTCCTTTAAGCTTGAGGGGCAAGTATTTGATGGCATGGAGATCGTCTCCGCGAGCCATATGGATATGGAGGATAAAGTCCTCAATCCAGACCCTAGGGTCTGTGGTCCCGTCGTACGCCTCTATGTTCACTGGTTTGAATCCTTCTAGAAATTCGTGGTCCAGCACCTCATCGGTGAAACATAGAGGGTGTGCGGCACCCCTGTATTGGGATGTGCCATGGCGTTCAGACGGTTGTAGTATTCGGTTTTGATTTTGTGCCGGAGCGCGCTTCCTAGATCCATAGATGGATCTGGTCGTACCGATTTTTGGCGCAAGTCCTCACGTAGATCGTGTGTTGACTTATGTGCGACTTTGTTAGCCGCTCTATCGCGGTTACAAGGTGGTGGATCCGGCGGATTGACTGTTTCATTTTTTGGCTGTGTGGGCTCTATGGCCTCATCGTCGAATTCAGGTAATAGCTTGCGCTTTGGATAGCTCTTTGTGTGGTAACTTCCACCATACTTTGCTTGATTGTCGAGCACTTTGTTCCACCTGCTGTTGAGCGTATTTTGTGCGGCCTTAAGCCTTTGCTTCTGCTTCTTCAGACTCCTCGCTATGGCAATAAGCCTTCTGCAGAGGTTCTCTTGCTCCAAGTGCGTTTCCGGGATGATGTGTGCATCTTTGTCCGGACTGTTTTCCTCCCCAGAGGGGGTTTGATGAGGTTTATCCTCGGCGTCGCCGTGTTCGGACTTCGGATCCGTACTATGTTCGCCGCTTGTAGCTTCATCGTGCTCTGCCGTCAGGGCAATGTAGTCGTCGTTTCCTCTGGAGTCGACTGGAGTGTTATTTTCTCTTGCGTTGTTATCGCTGATTTTGCTATGGCGGGACTTAGAGCGGCGCCACTGACGTCGGCGCTTGGGTTGCTTCTTGGAGGGGCCATCCTCTGCTGTCTCTTTGCCATTGCCTTCTTTGGGTGTATCCACCATGTATATGTCATGTGATGAAGTGGCTGTCCAGCGCCTTGTGGGCGCTGGTTCCTGTTCGTCTCCTGCATCTTCGTCCATGCCGTCGATATCTTCGGAGTTGAAGTTGAGCATGTCGGTTAAGTCGTCGACAGTGGCTACTAAGTGGGAGGTGGGTGGGCAGCAAATTTCTTCGTCGTCCGCATCTCATTCTAGCCAGACATAGTTCGGGCAAGGTTCTCCTGACAAGGAGAGAGACCTTAATGAATTTAGCACATCGCCGAAAGGCGAGTGCTGAAAGATATCCGCGGAGGTGAACTCCATGATCGGCGCCCGGTCGGATTCGATAGGCACGGATGCAGGCGGCTCAGAGTCCGTGGCCGGAGACGAATCCAGTGGTTCGGCAACATGGCTCTCGTAAGGGGTGAAGTCAGTATCCGGCTCCATCGCCACTGAGGGTGCGGCCTCCATGGCGGGGTCTATCCCTCCGTCCTTGGATGGCGCGATTTTCTCCGGATTGAAAGCCGGAGTAGTTGCAGATGCGATCTCCCGAACACTGTCCGACGGTAGAGTTATGTCGTGCTCGTCGTGACTGTGCGACGCACCTGACGCAGGCTCGAATCCATTGAAGATCAAGTCTCCGCGAATGTCGGCAGTGTAGTTTAAGTTTCCGAATCTGACCTGATGTCCAGGGGCGTAGCTCTCGATCTGCTCTAGATGGCCAAGCAAATTGGCCCGCGGTGCGAAGCCGCCGAATACAAAGATCTGTCCGGGGAGGAAAACCTCACCCTGGACCGCATCACTATAGATGATTGAAAGAGCCATCAAGCCTTACGGCGACGACACAGTGGAACTCTCAATGAAAGCACCAATGCCGGTGTCAAAACCGGCGGATCTCGGGTAGGGGGTCCCAAACTGTGCGTCTAAGGCGAATGGTAACAGGAGGCAGGGGACACGATGTTTACCCAGGTTCGGGCCCTCTTGATGGAGGTAATACCCTATGTCCTTCTTGATTGTTCTTGATGATATGAGTATTACAAGAGTTGATCTACCACGAGATCATAGAAGCTAAACCCTAGAAGCTGGCCTATGGTATGATTGTATGTTGTCCTACGGACTAAACCCTCTGGTTTATATAGACACCGGAGGGGCTAGGGTTACATAGAGTCGGTTACAAGGGAGGAGATATACATGTCCGTATTGCCTAGCTTGCCTTCCACGCCAAGTAGAGTCCCATCCAGACACGAGATGAAGTCTTTAATCTTGTATCTTCATAGTCCAACAGTCCGGCCAAAGGATATAGTCCGGCTATCCGGAGACCCCCTAATCTAGGACTCCCTCAAGTGCATCGGGGGATAAGCCCCGTCGCAGTGGAAGAGAAGGTCGTGTGAGAGGCCCCAGCAAAGAGGAGGACGGCACCGATGAAGCGAGAGGACGCGATGCAAGGCTCTTGGTCCGTCACCGTGGATGAGAAACGTCCATCTCTAGCAATGGACGACGCGGTCTTGGTAGGCGCTCCGGCATGGTGGAGGATGGTGGCGGTGGATGGGATGGAGGACGGCGGTGATGGATGGGGTGGAGGACGGCGGCGATGGATGGGGTGGCGGACGGAGGAGGCTGGTGTGGGGATGGTGTTCTAGCGCAGACGGTGTATGAATGGGAAAATGGAGGGAGAGGTACGGGGAACCAGGTTTTTGGGATGTGCCTGTCTGAAATATGGGAAAGTTACGAACTTAACCCCCGTTTAAAATTTGGACGTCTCGTCGGTTGGGGATAGGACAGTAATCTCGTATCTCGGAAATATTTGCCCAGTGCGATTTCGGGCGAGGAGAGGGTGTTTTGGTGCCCATGGTTGGCACCCACGGTGTATGAACGGGGCTGATAGGTAGGGTGGTTGTGTCATGTCTGAGTGAAGTTACAAACCTGACCCTATTGAAAATATTTGCCTACATCGATTTCGGCCTAGTCGAGTTTGTTTTGCCGTCCACCGTGTATGAATGGGGAAATGGAGGGAGAAACAGAGGTCTTTCGGACGATCTTGATTCAAATGTGGTTTGCCACCCATGTTTGGCGCCCACCGTATCGGAATGGGCTCAGAGGCGGTCGTGTCACGTCTAATTGAAGTTACTAACCTACCCCTATTGATTGAAGTGGAAATCAGGCTGATGGATTGTCTGTGTATGGGGTAGACAGTAATTTCCATCTCCCAAACCCTTGACTTCGGGCAGACGACGTGGGAGTGGACATTTTGCCTCTTCTTTCGAATTTTGGGACAATAAGCATCCACGTTTACCCTGGCAACTAAATTCGAATCCATTTTGTATTCCTATACGAATCTTTATAAATCATTCTATGTGTTTTTATATATCTTCAAAAGCACGACAAAGATGTATTCCACTATCATATATGAATCTGATTTACAAATGTCGATACTCGAATTGAGAAGCTAGAATCTAGTTTAAGGTGAATTCGAATATTTGGAACACTTTATGTCCAACTCAAATGTCACACACAGCATAATGTGTGCTCCCATTTAGATATGTACACAAGTGATGTATCAAGATTCAAATACTGAGTTGATCTACCAATAATGTACAAAACAAACAGACATATAAACACTTATAGAGTATATGGATCAATAATATCAACTAACATACATAAGCCAGGCCGCTGTACTTTTTTTTGCTAGAATAGTATCCTTTTTTTAGCGAAGCCAATACAACATCTTGGCCCTTTCTGATGCGTGCCACTTATGGTGACATGTACTCCCATTGTAAAAACAATGTTTTATTGAGTTATCAAGGTTGTGTTTATACTTTTGCCTGAAAGTATTATGATGCCTCTTGTGCGGCCATTTATGTATATATGTATATAACCTGAAAGTTTGCAGTCGTCGGCTTCCGCCCCAACGCATATAATGCGGGGGTGTTCGCAAAAAACGTATATTAACACTTGATCCAACGTCTTGGTCCATTAAGGAGGTGGTAGCGCAGCGAACGAGGCAATCGGACTATATTGCTTTAACACTTTCACTTAGCCATAGGAGTTTGACAGTGGGGCTACTATATAGCCCCTGGTACTTCTGCGCTCGTCCGAATACGGGGCGCATACGTACATGACCGGGAAACGGCCCTTCGTTAATGTGGAGGAATCCCGAAGATTCCGCTGAGTCATCGAGTAGTTGACCAGTCTCGCGCTATATCATGACAGTCAGTTTTCGACTTTCTCTACTGAGGTGCTCATCCGGATGAACCAGGGCACAATTGCAGTAGTTCTCCCAGTGCTACCTTAGCCGATATAGTGGAACGTAAGGTACCAAAACATGGGAGCCGGGCAAACCCAACATTTGACCAAAGACATGATTCGGAGCTTATGCATATAAGGCCAAACTCGCGACGCCGAACACTCCCTAAGGTATTCAGTCTTTATAACATATGTCGGGCTGAACAATGCCCTTAATGATAAACCCCGGGTGTCCAGGCACGTGCAATACCCTGACGTGGCCACATGCCAATAACGTCAGCATCCTTCTCGGTTGTATTGAGTATCCAGAGGATGTGAACAACAAGAGATAGTAAAAAAGGTTTACGCAGGGTCTTAATCTAAAAAGAAACCTTTGAGTGGGTCCCTACTGCATGTCTACGCCTGTGTCTCCGTTGTGCCGTGTCCTGGATGGGTGTAGCACGATTATCATCTGTAAAAGAGAAGGACTTAGGTGAAAGTTGCCGTGCCAGAAAATTGGTTATTATCAATAATCCATTAAAATTCAAGATAAGTCAAGTTGAGCCGGACTAGCCCTGATTACACGCGGGAAGCCCCTTGTACCGTCTAAGAGGGTTTGATCATCAAACAAATCTCATGTATATGTAATGGTGCACCGGACTCGTCTAACCGTGTCTGTGGTCTTGACGACCTGTCATTTTGTCTGGTTGGTGAGGCCGTCTAGTGCTCGGCTGTTAAAGTCGCCGCACACTCTTTCGCGCGTAGAAAACACTCAGTATTTCCGCTAACTATGATGGTGGCACGTGGACCGGGCATCTTAAGCTTGAGAGAAGCGTAATGCAGTATTGCATTAAAACAAGCGAAAGTCGTTCTTCCGAGTAGTGCTTGATAGACACTTCGGAATGGAGCGATATAGAAAGTTAACCTTTCGCTTCGGAAGTTATCGGGAGAACCGAATACAACCTCTAGCAATAAAGAGCCCGTACAGCAGGCCTCTTGGCCTAGTATTACTCCCTTGAAGGTAGTATTACTGTGGCTTATTTGTGTCGGGTCTATCCCCATTTTGTGGACTGTGTCATGGTATATCAGATTTAGATCACTGCCGCCATCCATAGGGACTCGCGTGAGATGGTATCCGTTTATTATTGGGTCTAACACCAAGGCAGCCAATCCTTCGTGCCGGATGCTTGTCGCATGTTCCCCGCGATCAAAAGTGATCGGCAGGCCAACCAGGGGTTGAACCTAGGGGTGACGGGCTCTATGGCGTGTGTGTCTCGGAGTGCATGTTTGCTTCTCCTCTTTGCCACATGGATCATGTTTACTGTTTTAACCTCTGGTGGGAATTTTTTTCTGTCCTCCAGTGCTTTGCTGGCGATGTTTGTCCTCGCCTTCGCTTGGTGTCTCCTCCCCTTTGTGTTCGGCGTTTAGCTTACCGGCCTGCTTGAAGACCCAGCATTCTCTGTGGGTTTGATTTGCAGGTTTATCAGGGGTGCCATGAATCTGACATAGTTTGTCAAGAATCTTGTTTAGGCCAGACGGTCTGTCTCTGCTGCCTTTGAAAGGCTTTTTCCGCTGACCTGGTCGAGAGCCCCTGAATCCGGCGTTTACCGCCGTATTATCTGGGCTATCTTCTTTATTTCGACGCTTGTTTTTCATGCGTCGTGGTTTTCCATTGCCATCCCTGACTTCAGATGTGATTGGGTCGCTGGTGCTACTGCAGGCTAACCAGTTGTCTTCGCCCGCGCAAAAGCGGGTCATGAGGCTTGTTAGGGCTGCTATTATTCTCGTTTTTTCTTGGCCGAGGTATCTAGCGAGCCATTCATCTCAGATGCTGTGTTTGAAAGCTGCTAAGGCTTCGGCGTCCGGACAGTCGACGATTTGGTTCTTCTTGGTGAGAAACATGTTCCAAACCTTTCGGGTGGACTCTCCGGACTGTTGAATTATATGACTTAAATCGTCTGCATCCGGAGGTCGGATGTAGGTCCCTTGAAAATTAGCCCGAAAAGCGTCCTCGAGCTCCTCCCAACTTCCAATTGAGTTTTCGGGGAGGTCTTTCTGCCAGTGCCGAGCTGGTCCTTTAAGCTTGAGGGGCAAGTATTTGATGGCATGGAGATCGTCTCCGCAAGCCATATGGATATGGAGGCTAAAGTCCTCAATCCAGACCCCAGGGTCTGTGGTCCCGTCGTACGCCTCTATGTTCACTGGTTTGAATCCTTCTAGCAATTCGTGGTCCAGCACCTCATCGGTGAAACATAGAGGGTGTGCGGCACCCCTGTATTGGGATGTGCCATGGTGTTCGGATGGTTGTAGTATTCGGTTTTGATTTTGTGCCGGAGCGCACTTCCTAGATCCATAGATGGATCTGGTCATACCGGATTTTTGGCGCAAGTCCTCACGTAGATCGTGTGTTGACTTATGTGCGACTTTGTTAGCCGCTCTATCGCGGTTACAAGGTGGTGGATCCGGCCGATTGGTCATTTCATTTTTTGGCTGTGTGGGCTCTAAGGCCTCATCATCGAATTCAGGTAATAGCTTGCGCTTTGGATAGCTCTTTGTGTGGTAACTTCCACCATACTTTGCTTCATTGTCGAGCACTTTGTTCCACCTGCTGTTGAGCGTATTTTGTGCAGCCTTAAGCCTTTGCTTCTGCTTCTTCAGACTCCTCGCTATGGCAATAAGCCTTCTGCGGAGGTTCTCTTGCTCCAAGTGCGTTTCTGGGATGATGTGTGCATCTTTGTCCGGACTGTTTTCCTCCCCAGAGGGGGTTTGATGAGGTTTATCCTCGGCGTCACCGTGTTCGGACATCGGATCCGTACTATGTTCGCCGCTTGCAGCTTCATCGTGCTCTGCCGCCGGGGCAATGTGGTCGTCGTTTCCTCTAGAGTCGACTGGAGTGTTATTTTATCTTGCGTTGTTATCGGTGTTTTTGCTATGGCGGGACTTAGAGCGGCGCCGCTGACGTCGGCGCTTGGGTTGCTTCTTGGAGGGGCCATCCTCCGCTGTCTCTTCGCCATTGCCTTCTTTGGGTGTATCCATCATGTATATGTCATGTGATGAATTGGCTGTCCGGCGCCTTGTGGGCACTGGTTCCTGTTCGTCTCCTGCATCTTCGTCCATGCCGTCGATGTCTTAGGAGTCGAAGTTGAGCATGTCGGTTAAGTCGTCGACAGTGGCTACTAAGTGGGAGGTGGGTGGGCAGCGAATTTCTTCGTCGTCCTCATCCCATTGTAGCCGGACATAGTTCGGGCAAGGTTCTCCTGACAAGGAGAGAGACCTTAATGAATTTAGCACATCGCCGAAAGGCGAGTGCTGAAAGATATCCGCGGAGGTGAACTCCATGATCGGCGCCCGGTCGGATTCGATAGGCGCGGATGTAGGCGGCTCGGAGTCCGTGGCCGGAGACGAATCGAGTGGTTCGGCGACACGGATCTCGTAAGGGGTGAAGTCAGTATCTGGCTCCATCGCCACTGAGGATGCAGCCTCCATGGCGGGGTCTATCTCTCCGTCCTTGGATGGCGCAATTTTCTCCGGATTGAAAGCTGGAGTAGTTACAGATGCGATCTCCCGAACACTGTCCGACGGCAGAGTTGCGTCATGCTCGTCGTGACTGTGTGGCGCACCTAACGCAGGCTCGAATCCATCGAAGATCAAGTCTCCGTGGATGTCGACAATGTAGTTTAAGTTTCCGAATCTGACCTGATGGCCAGGGGCGTAGCTCTCGATCTGCTCTAGACGGCCAACCAAATTCGCCTGCAGTGCGAAGCCGCCAAATACAAAGATCTGTCTGGGGAGGAAAACCTCACCTTGGACCGCATCACTACAGATGATTGAAAGAGCCATCAAGCCTTACGACGACGACATAGTGGAACTCTCAATGAAAGCACCAATGTCGGTGTCAAAACCGGCGGATCTCGGGTAGGGGGTCTCGAACTGTGCGTCTAAGGCGGATGGTAACAGGAGGCGGGGGACACGATGTTTACCCAGGTTTGGGCCCTCTTGATGGAGGTAATACCCTACGTCCTGCTTGATTGTTCTTGATGATATGAGTATTACAAGAGTTGATCTACCACGAGATCGTAGAGGCTAAACCCTAGAAGCTAGCCTATGGTATGATTGTATATTGTCCTACGGACTAAACCCTCCGGTTTATATAGACACGGATGGGGCTAGGGTTACACATTGTTGGTTACAAGGGAGGAGATTTACATATCCGTATTGCCTAGCTTGCCTTCCACGCCAAGGAGAGTCTCATCCGGGCACGGGAGGAAGTCTTCAATCTTGTATCTTCATAGTCCAACAGTCCGGCCAAAGGATATAGTCCGGTTGTCCGGAGACCCCCTAATCCAGGACTCCCTCAATGGGGGTCGGGTGTGGATTATCTACCCGAATAGGCGAGGCCGAGCAGCGTGAAGGAGGGTCGCCGACGAGGAGGCGGCGGTGCGGCAAGCAAGGAGTGAAGGTTTCAACTTGGAAAGGAAGGCGGAAATGGGGGAAATGTGGCTTTTGGTAAGGGGGAGGGGGCGGGGAGGTAGATATTTCCGCGGAAGCCGAAAATTTGGAATCGCTTCAGCCAAAAAACTGGCGCGCAAAGTGTCATCACACACGGCCCCTTATTCAGACACGGTTAGAAGATATCTGTGCTGCATCTCACACGGTTGGTTATAATAAACTGTGTGGGATCTACTTGATTTTTGGTCTTGATTTGAATTACATAATGGGGTCACAGCGGCCATGGACGGTGTTTGAATTGCTAGACCTTTTATCTGCAGTGATCATAAAAGAATTGGAAATATTGAGGGTTCGTTTGGACATTTTTATGCATCAACTGAGTTTTCAATGCATTTTATGTGCATCATTCAAATTTGAACTATATGCACATGCTCTAGTGCATATAAATTGGTTGAAAAATCAAATCTGTGTCCTTGGGTGCATGCTTAGGTCCCATGCAAGAGATGGGAATGAATTTCAAACACCGGGGCACCATTGATTGCCGGCAAAATATTGAGATGCCTGGTTTTTAAATTCTAGTAAATCCAAAACTCGTCTGAAATTCATGAAACTTGGCATGCTATCATGGAGCGGCATCAACATGCCGTGGTACAAATTTTGTTCCATATGGGGCAGGTTTGGGTATATGCTTCTCACAAACCGGAGTTTCTCACAACAAGCATGATGGTTTTCGGTAGGGAACGTCTCACCTTTGGGGACAAAACTATATCCATTGCCTCTTATTGCTTTTAAATTTTTTTCTCATGTCAACATAGAACAACAGGAGTGTTGTGTGAATTTTTGTGATTTTTCGGGGTTTGTTTGGACATTTTTATGCATTAATTGAGTTTTCAATGCATTTTATGTGTATAATTGAAATTTGAACTACATGCGCATGCTCCAGTGCATAAAAATTGGTTGAAAGATCAAATATGTGTCCTTGGGTGCATGCTTAGGTCCCATGCAAGAAATGTGAATTAATTTCAAACACCGGGGCACCGTTGATTGCCGGCAAAACATTGAGATGCATGGTTTTTGAATTCTAGTACATCCAAAACTCGTCTGAAATTCATGAAACTTGGCATGCTACCATGGAGCGGCATCAACATGCCATGGTACACATTTTTCCCATATGGGCAGGTTTGGGTATATACTTCTCACAAACCGGAGCTTCTCACAACAATGTAACATCCCAAAATTCTAAATTTTGGAATGTTATATTAAATAAATAGTTCTGATTGTTTGTTTGATTGTTGTGTGATTGATTGACTAAAAGTGAGTGAATTTGAAACTTTTTGAAAGTTAAATGAGAGGGAATAAAAAGACTTTCCCAAACTTTCATTTTGCTTTTATGATCTCCGTAAATTCAAATTCTTTTCAAATACAAAACCCTAGAGAGAAGATGACATGACTTCTTCCATTTAAATAAATGAAAAGGGTTTTTGAAAATAATTGAATTTCACTTGGAAATATTTCAGATCCAGAAAAACTTTAAGCAACTAAATGATTTTCATGAGAGAAGATAAAATGACTTCTTCAAAATATATGAAATATGAGTTGAAAGTTTTAAAGGAATTAAATTCAAAATTCCATTGGAATTATTTTCAATTTGAAGTTATTTTGGTTTTATTCAAATTATTTTTCTCCAAAAATAAAATATATGGAAATTATGGTAACATGATTCCCTACATCAGAAAATTGGAGAGATAATTTTGAAACCATTTTGGTATTTTTAAAATGGTTTTTATTGGGTTTTATTGCATCAGTAGCACTCTTTGCTTTATTTGAAATTTTGTAGATTTTATTTGACGCTAGTAAAATGGTCATGTCGTAGAAAATCTTTTTCTGAAAAATTTGATATATAATATGCCTATATAAAATTTTAATTTATTTTTGTTATTCGGTTTTACTTCTGTTTTTAAAAAAAACTGTACATGCGGCCCATAATTATTTATTGCCCACACGCGTAGCATAGTGGCAGCTGGCACCCCATTTTTTTCCTAAATGAGCCAGGCCCAGCCAGCCTTTTCAGTTTTTTTACTTAGGCCGAATTTTGTTAAAAAAACATCAGCTGCGCGGCCGGCTGAACCGCCTTATGCGTTTAGGCCCATGTGACGCGCCTTCTTTGTTTCGTTTTCTTTTCATTTACGTGCGTATATGTTTAGTCCCACATTGCCTAGCCTTTGACTCCTAAACCTTTTTCCACCTATAAATATAGACCCATAGAGCCTCCAAAAATCATCCGATTCGGGTTAAATCAATATTTTGGTTTGACTAGATTCATTTAAGAAAAATATTTTTCTCCTCTCCGACGCGACTTCTGGAAGTTGTCTTCTATCTTTCTTCCGTAAAACAGTTTGACCCTGATTTTTCAAATAGCCATAACTTTTTACTCGTTCATCCAAATTAGATGAAACCAGCGCCTATAGTTTTGTCTTGTTTTCACCTATCCAGTGAACCTGTCACATCAACTTTTTGAAATTCTCAAATTTCAAAATTTGTCCAGATTCATATTCAAACTTCTTTTGATCATAACTTGAGTTTTATAACTCCGTTGAGTTTGTAAGGGCATATTTATCCCTAAGGTGTTTTGGTGATTGATGACAACGCGTTTGCGGACTAATCGTGTGCCTTGAGTATCCCATACATTTCATCGCTAGGCACAAGACGGTTGGGTGCCCCTCAAAGACTGTTGAAGACGGCGTCGTTTCTACGTTTCTTTTTGGTGGATTTGAGTCGTAGGAAAGCCGTACTATTAAGAGGGGATCTGCGTCGGAAAGGTTTGGGTGGAATCATCACATACACGTCTCTTTCTTGTCCCCTCCTTTTCCCTTGGAGCTTCCTCCGCTTTCTCGCCTCCCTGGTTCTGGCTGCTAAGTTGGGTCGCGGTAGTACTGCTCCCAGGAGAGCGGTAGTACCGTAGGCACCAGCGGTAGTACTGTGCGGTGGCGCGGTAGTACCACAGGTGCCCACGGTAGTACCGCTTCCCTGGAGCTGCACTACCGCTGCCCACCAGGCTAGTACCGCTCCTTCGCGGTAGTAGGGGCTGATGTAATTTTTTACATCCGCACCTACCATGGTAGTACCGCTTTCGCTCCGCGGTAGTACCGTGCTATGTTGTCAGGCAGTAGTACCGCCCCTCGGTAGTACTACTGTGTCGGGTTTTTGCTTCTTCCGTTTCTTTGCGGAAGTAGGCACGGATGTTTCCTCCCCCCTGGCTAGGGGATTTCTGCCTTGCGGTAGTACCGCATGGCGGCGCGGTAGTACCGCCCTCGCGGAAGTACCGCCCTCAGCTCCTGCGCGCCAGATCTGACCTTGCTGTTTCTGGGGTTGCGGCAGTACGGTAGTACCGCATGACCGTGCGGTAGTACCGCTTGGAAGCAAGCGGTAGTACCGCGCGGCCCTGCGGTAGTACCGCTGGCCTAGAGCGGTAGTACCGCTGGCCGCGGGCTGGTAGGTGGGTAACGGTTGGATCTTTGTCCTACACTATATAAGGGGTCCCCTTCTTCCCTGTTGACTTACCTCTTCCAACCCCAAGCTCCATTGTTGCTCTAAGCTCCATTTCCGCCCGATCTCACTCCTAGCCAATCAAACTTGTTGATTTGCTCAGGAGTGGTTGAGAAGGCCTCGATCCACACTTCCACCAAGAGAAATTTGATTCCCCTCACTAATCCCTTGCGGATCTTGTTACTCTTGGGTGTTTGAGCATCCTAGACGGTTGAGGTCACCGCGAAGCCATAGTCCATTGTGGTGAAGCTTCATGGTGTTGTTGGGAGCCTCCAATTGAGTTGTGGAGATTGCCCCAACCTTGTTTGTAAAGGTTCGGTCGCCGCCTCCAAGGGCACCAATAGTGGAATCACGGCATTTCGCATTGTGTGAGGGCGTGAGGAGAATACGGTGGCCCTAGTGGCTTCTTGGGGAGCATTGTGCCTCCACACCGCTCCAACGGAGACGTACTTCCTCTCAAAGGGAAGGAACTTTGGCAACACATCCTCGTCTCCACCGTCTCCACTCTTGGTTATCTTGTGCCTTTACTTGTGCAAGCTTATTTGTATCATATCTCTTGCTTACTTGTGTTCCTATCCTTGTTGCATCATATAGGTTGCTCACCTAGTTGCATATCTAGACAACCTACTTGATGCAAAGTTTAAATTGTTAAAGAAAAGCTAAAAATTGTTAGTTGCCTATTCACCTGCCCTCTAGTCAACCATATCTATCCTTTCAATTGGTATCAGAGCCTCGTCTCTTTATTAAGGACTTTACCATCCGAAGAGTATGGTTGATACCGTAGACGGTGTGGAGGAACACTCCGGTGTGAATCCGACCTCGTCTACGGGCGATGGGGGAACCTCGGACTCTCATGAGGAGTTCAATGTGGCCTTGGAGACATTGAAAACCTCCATGACGACCGAGGTTGAAAGCATGTTTTACTAAATTCCTTGAGGGGCTTAAACTATCCACCGCATCGTTGAAAGTGGGTGATCCCACCGACAAGGTGACGGATGCTATCTCCGACAAGGGGGAAGCTAGTAGTGAAAAGGCTCCTTCTAGTGGTAAAAATGGAACCGACATCTTTGCTCATGTGGAACCACCACTTGTTTATGGTGGACCGGTTCCTTCCACTCATTTGAATCATGCCGGTCCTCGTAAGATTGTGAAAAATGAGGACTTTGATTCTTTGGTTTACCGCTTTAAACGTCATTTAAATCATGTGAACACTAATCTTTGGAGAATCATTGAAGAAGGTTTCTATCCGCATGATCCAAGCAACTTCACTCCTCAAGAAGCCGCGGATAATCAATTCAATGAGAATGCTCTCTTCATCATTCAAGATGCAATCCCACCCGAAGACCTGCCTCATCTTCGGCCCTTGGCCTTGGCCAAAGACGCATGGGTTTGTGTTGTCTCCCTCTACCGGGGAAGCGCAAGCATTCAACGCTCCAACTATGAAGTGGTGTAAGATGAGGCCGATGAGTTTGCAATGAAAGAAGATGAAGAACCTTGTGAGCTTTATCGGAGAGTAACCAAACTCGCGGTCTCACTGTGAGATCATGGGAGCAAGGACACAGATGACAATTGGATCAAGCGCAAATTCCTCAAGGCAATGATGCCCTACCATAAGGCCATGTCCTCCGTCATTCATCAAAGACCGGACTTCCACACTTTGACCTCAAGCGAAGTGTTGGATGAGTTTGTGGCCATGAACATTTTGGACAAGACCGCCGACAATGCGGTGCTTCGTTCTCAAAGGGCAAAGAAGCCCAACCTTGCATTGAAGGCCAAGCTCTCCATTGAAAAAGAAGAAGAGGAAGAAGAGGAGAGCAATCCCGAGGATACAAAGTATGCATATCATGAACACATGGCACTCGCGTCAAGGCAATTTTGGAGCAAGAAAAACTCGAGGCCAAACTTTAACAAGAACAACTCAAGTAGCACGAAGAGCAAGCAACATGTAAGGACTTGCTACAATTGTGGCAACATGAGTCATTTTGTTGCGAAGTGACCGTATGAGAAGAGGGAAGACAATGGTGGCAAGCTCATCCGAAAGGACAAGGCCAAGTCGTTCCCCAACAAAAGCAACTTCACCAAGAAGACTCCTCCCAAGGCATTGGTGTTACAAGAAGAGTACAATGAGGATGATGACGATGATGAAGGTGATGAGTCGGTTGCCATGGCCTCCGTTGCCATTGCGACGACTCCACGGGTGTCTCTCTTTGACTCACCCAATGAGATCATCACCGCCAAGTGCCTCATGGCTAAAGCCACCAACAAGGTAACCCCCAACATCAAAACTACCATCATTAATCATCCTTCTCCGACGGATAGCATTAATGAACTTGAGGGAGCTAATGTGGATGCAAATGAGTTTGAGGCCTTTATGTGCAAACTGAAGGGAAAATCCAAGAAGCACTTTGTTGCTCTCTTGGAACAACTTGCTGAAGCCAATGACATGATCGAGGCTCATGAAGATACCATCACTAAGATGGAAGGGCATAGTCGTGACTATGCCGATGAGATTTCGGATCTTTCCAATGCTCTTGAGGAAGAGCGCGGTCTTCGTTTGGCTCTTGAGGAGTCACACAACATTGATCATGCTAAGCTAAAGAAAGATTATGATCATGTCCTCATTGTTTCTCATGTGCTAAACTCCGAGAAGGCCGAACTTGAGGTTGATCTTGCTAGACTCAAAGAGGAGTTTGATCTAATTGACAAGGCTCACAAGGTCTTGAAGGGTGCTCATGCTAGCCTCAAAGAGTCTCATGATCAACTTCAAGTAAAGCTAACCAAGGAAAAAGCCACTTTTCCTCGTATGGTGTTAATTGATAATGCAAATGCTACTAACCCGTGTTGTGAGCATGTGCATCTCATTGAGGAGAACGCTAAGCTAAAGGGGCAACTTGAGAGAGGTCTTGCGACTTGCATACAAGGCAAGAAGAACCTCAACGACCTCTTAATCAACCAAAAGGGAGTTGTGGCCAAGGAAGGGGTTGGATACGTGCCCGAGTTCAAGAACAAGAAGAAGAATGACAAGACCAAACAACCTCCTCCTCTCATGCAAACCTTTGTGAAGGAGGGAGAGAGTGCCTCCGAGGAGAAGAAGAACAATGCGAAGGGTGGCGTTGTCCAAAAGGGCAATGCCACTCCTCGCATCAAAGCCGGCGACTTTAATCCTTCTTATGTGTTATGCCGTGCTAGTGATGGGCATGTCTATGCCAAATTCGTTGGTTCTCCTCATGAATACATTGAATGGTCTATTTGGGTTCCAAAGACCCTTGTTACTAACATCAAAGGACCCATTACAAAATGGGTACCTAAAACCAAGCATTAATCTCTTGTAGGTGTTTGCTTCCGGTGGGGGATCATGGTTGCTCGATAGTGGAGCTACAAATCATATGACCGGAAGCAAGGACTTGGTGGTGGATGTGCACAAGATTCCATCTATGCCCACCAATGTCGAGTGGGGTGACGCCTCATCCTCTAAGGTATTGGGACTTGGCAAGGTGGTCATCTCTCATGATCTCACGATTTAGAAGGTCATGCTTGTTGAGTCCCTTGCATACAATTTACTTTCCGTTCGTCAACTTGCAATCATGGGCTTTGCCACTTTCTTTGATATTGATACCGTGGCCCTCTTGTGGAGCAAGACTCTTAAAGTAGCCTTTGTTGGGCATGTCGAGAACGGTCTATATATGATCAATTTTTCGGAGCGACCCACTAAGACCGCGACATGCCTAATGGCTAAAGTTGATGTGGGATGGCTTTGGCATCGCCGTCTAGCCCATGTCAATATGAGATCTTTGCAAAGCCTTCTCAAGGGGGACCATGTTCATGGACTAACGTATGTTAGTTTTGCTAAAGATCGTGCTTGCAGTGCTTGTATCGAAGGAAAGCTACATGAGAAGGCTCACCCTCCCACGACTATCATTTACTCAAAGAGGCCTTTGGAGCTCCTTCACATGGATCTCTTTGGGCCTCCATCCTTCGATAGTCTTGGTGGTAGGAAGTATTGCTTGGTGATTGTGGATGACTACTAAAGATACATTTGGGTGTATTTCTTCAAGAGGAAGAACGAGACCCAACAAACCGTCATTGACTTTGCAAATGAAGCACAACGTCAACACAATGTAAAGATCTTGACAATAATAAGTGACAACGGCACCGAGTTCAAGAACTACACCTTGGATGAGTTTCTTAGTGATGAGGGGATCAAGCATCAATATTCCGCACCTTACACCCCTCAACAAAACGGTGTTGCAGAGAGGAAGAACCGGACGTTGATGGATGTGGCAAGGACCATGATGGCGGAGTTCAAGTCTCCGTACAACTTTTGGGCCGAAGCCATCAACACCGCGTGTCACACATCCAATCGGCTCTACCTCCGCAAGGGCTTGAACAAGATTCCATATGAGATACTCACCGGTAACAAGCCCAACCTCAAGTACTTTCGGGTGTTCGGGTGTAAGTGTTTCATTCTCAAGAAAGGTGTTCGGTTGTCTAAATTTGAGGCTAGATCTTATGAGGGCATATTTGTTGGTTATGCTACAAACTCTCATGCTTACCGTGTCCTCAATAAATCCACGAGACTTATTGAGGAGACATGTAACGTGGAGTTTGATAAGCATAACGGCTCCCAAATGGAGCAAAGTGGCACTTGTGATGTAGGTGATGAAATTCCTCCTCAAGCCATAATAAGAATGGGTGTTGGCTTTATCCTACCCATTGAGGAACCCCTTGTGACCGAAGGAGAAGGACAATGCTCCACTCAAGTGGAGCCATCACCAACCCAAGGCCCACACGCTTCCGAAGAACAACATGAAGGCCCTCATCCTCAAGAAAATGACCACAGGCAAGATCATGCTCAAGACGGTGTTGACACATCAAGTGATGCCCAAGGTCAAGTTCTCTCCTCCGAGCAAGTTCAAGAACAAGAATAAGCTCAAGACGATGCTCAAGATGATCAAGTGACCACTCCTCGTCTCACCCCCGAGGAGGAATTGGAGCGTCGTGCCGCCAAAGTTGCTTCCAAGCTCTCCACCAAGGATCATCTCATGACGAATGTGCTTGGAAGCTTAAGAAAGGGGGTAAGCACTGGTAGACAATTAGCAAACTATTGTGAGCATCACGCGTTTGTCTCTTGTGTCGAACCCCACAAGGTCTATGAGGCGCTAGAAGATCCGGATTGGCTCAATTCCATGCATGAAGAACTCAACAATTTCGAGCGCAACAAAGTGTGGAGATTGGTGCCAAGACCGACGGGGAACCACAATGTCATTGGAACCAAGTGGATATTTAAGAACAAGCAAGATGCCCATGGGATTATCATTCGCAAGAAGGCTCGTTTGGTAGCACAAGGCTGATCAAAAAAACCCAAGCTCCGACCTTGGTCAGAGCGGGTGTCGACGTCGCTCTCGTCGCATCCTCCTTGTGGGAGTCGTCTTGGAGGTATCATCTTCTGTCGGATAACACTAGCACATGAGGTCTTTTTTGCATCGTTGTCGGATAGGCGGGTGCATGACCTGGGGGCAATGTGGCAGACGGAGCGGCGGCTCCGGAGTTCACCCTCTATGGTTGCATCTTGGGTTGCTTGGGGCAGAGTCGACGAACTCGTTCGGTACGCAACCTCGGGGCCGGTCCGTGCGTTTGTGTGATTAGAGCGTCGGGTCCGGGTCGTGTGGTAGGGTGTTGTCTCACGTTTCTTGGGCTACAAAGTCGTTGGCTCATTTGTACCCTAGCCTCAAGGTTGGCGTGTGTGTGGATATGTATCGGTTTTCGGCCAGATATTTTTAACAAATTGGTCAATTCTCTTGTTCCATCTTCTAAAAAGTCATAGCTCATGTTGGTTGCTTGACAAGAAGAACTTATACATAATTTAACAATTGTGTTTAAAACCAAATTCACTCCTTTTTTCTCAACAAACTAATTATAAATATTACTCCATCAGGTCCAAATTAATTGACGCTTGTCAACTTTGTACCGAACAAACGTCAACTAATTTGGATTGGAGGGGGTATTATTTTTCTTTGCAGGGTTCCTAAGTAGACACTGGGTGAAAAAAAGACGTGACTTATCATTGTCAAGAGTGCGATTCCATATTCCAGATGGACGGAACTGAAAAGCTACAAAAGGCTGGGGCTCCAGTATACAGGTCTTGTCAGATCGGACAAGGGCTTCAAAAGAGATCGTAGGAGAATATCTCCACATGGCCCGGCTAGTCCCACCAATCCTTCGCCACTTTCCGGTCAAACGTGGTGACATATGGCCCCCGGGATCGACACGCCACGAGTTGCGACCACCGGGCACAAAGTTAAGCTGCCCATTGACCGCCGTCTCGGTGCATGGAATCCCCATACCGGACTCTGTTTCTTGCACAATCCTATTTACAACACTGATGCATTCAAGAGTCGAAGCAAAAAATCAAAATTAAATCCATGCATTCCATTCTCAATATTTTCTTTGGGAGAAAGCCGATCGAGCTGCTGCTGCCGCTGCTGCTGCCGCTGCCGCTGGCATGTGCTAAAGCAGCAGTAGCCCTGTACTCGCTTGCCCAAAATGGCCCGTCAACTTTTCCAGCTGCTCCTGCGACCGGTCCACACCACACACGCGAAGAGACGAAAGAATAGCAGGGCACTTCTGCCGCAACAACGCTCACAAACACCCCAAGATCAGTACTCTAGATCACTGCTCGTTGCCGATTCGCCCCGCCAAATGTCAATCAAGCGTCAAATTAACCACGCAAAGCCACCGCCAATCGATGCATTACAATCATCAGCTACCACGAGTTCCAACGAAGTCAATTAATTAAAACGGCCCGGGCCGGCGAAGCGCACGGCGGGAGATCACCGACGAACGCGCCCCGGCGGTTAGCTAAAACTACGGCTTGGTGGGCTGGGGGCTGGCCGCGGCGTCCGCCTCGGCGAGCGCCGTCTCCAGGGCGGCGAGCTCCTCCTTGGTGCTCGCGATCTTCCTCTCCAGCTCCGCCTTCTTCGCCTCCCGCCTGGCGCGTGCCTCCTCCGTCGCCTCCTCGCCGGCGCCGGCGAATCTTGTTGGGCGGCCGCACGGCGACCCTCCGGCCGCCGCGTCGCTGCCGTCTTCTCCGCCGGCCGCCGGGACCGCCGGGAATTTTCCCGTGGAGACCGACATGGTTGAGTAGCGCTGGGGTGTGTGGGTGCGCGGCGAGCGAGAAGAAGGTGGTGGTGCTGTGTGGCGTTTGCTGTTTCGCAAGGGATGTCGCGGCCGCGGGGTTGCCAGGTTTTCAGCTTCCATCGTGTATTTGTAGACTCTAGTGTAGGCGCTTCCGCTTCTTCTTTGGCCGCCTGTGCCGCCTTGTGATCCTCTTTAACAGAGTGGTCCTCATTTTTTGGTGCCGCTGGTTAGGGTTCATCATGCTGGACGCGCTGATTATGGTTAAATTTTGAATGCAGGTATGGAGTCACCTAATTTCAGTGTTGAAATGCTATTTGGATGAGAGATTGCTTGGTCTGACAATTTGAACATAAAAAATTAGCTTAAAATTACACAATAGACTATACTAAACGCTATCTCGCAAAAAAAGACTATACTAAACGCTAACGTGGGCTTTGCCATTCCGTTCTTCACTTGTGGGACCTTTTTTTTTCTCTATCAGGTTATTGCGGCCCGCCTTGGGTTTTAATTATGTTGTGAACTTGTGATGTTGTTTGTTTTCGTTCATATATCGTGCTGAGGTGCAGCTAGAGACGGGATTTATTCTCATAGGATAGGGGAATTGTTTGGTGCGTGGTTGTGGCGTCCTTGCAGATTTCGGTCTTGGTGTCAGCCGGTGGTCGCTCTTGTGAGCCCCTTGGGTTCCACTTTGAAACAGTGAAATTGTTGCAATAACGTTACATCGGTCGGCACGCAAAGGTCTCCCTCACGCAACTCAACTCCCTCCCACAACTCAACTCCCTCCGACACTGTCTCGTTTAGATTTTTTTTGCGCTTGCCCAGTGCTATCTTATAAAGAGCTTAGTATCATTTTTAAGTTTGTTCAATCAAAAGATGTTCATGGATTTTAAAAATCTTGAAATTTTAAGAAGTTTTAAAATAAAAAATAGTTATGGGTTGTAACGCCCTAAGACTGGAGCTTCAGACGCCTTCCATGTTTTTCGAGTTTCGTCATGTGAGTTGTTGGTTTGTTGCATTCATCATTGCATCATGTGCATTGCATCATGTCATCATGCCATCATGCCCATTTTACTTGTTATGCCATGTGTTGCATTGTACCCCTTGTTTCCTCTCTCAACCTATCAATGCATTATCACCTCCTCCTTCCTTCTTCTTTCTTTCTTTTTTTGGCAAGTGACATTTTTATTCCTCCATAAATGTTCAATATTTTTCCTATCTATTTTAGACCATGTCCTCAACCCCTCTGCCAAATCTGATCCCATTTGGGACTTTGTAGGGATTTGTGTTTGTTGCCGTGCTTTGAGTCGTCTTGTGGGTTCCTGTGTGTTTTCTTGGTGTCTTTATTTGGTTTGGTTTGGTGTGAGACCTAAGTTCTAGACATATGGTGTGAGACATATGCTCCATATCGCTACCTTATTACTTATGTCTATTTAGAGTACTGTAGTTTATTATGAGATGCATGCTTGTCCTGTTTATTCTCTTCTCTCATATATCTTGTGTTTATATTGTTGGATTATAAAATATAGGGGGAGTGTTGATCCGAATGTGTGTGTCTCGCCATATCTAGGTGCACACATTCTGGGGGAGCCCGTCTATATTTTGTAGTTCTTACTTTTCTTCGTTTTATTTCTTTTCCTTGCGCAAATTCCTAGTTGTCATCAATCCACCAAAAAGGGGGAGATTGTTACGACATATCTCTCTCAAGGTAGTTTTGGTGATTGATGACAACATGTTTGCGGACTAATCTCGTGCTTTGAATAATTCACAGATTCTCCCCTGGCACGAGACGCTTTCTTCCCCTCGCAGTGTATTTCAAGACGGTGTAGCTCTTTCGTTTCTTTCTCGGTGGACTAGTTGCGTAGAGGGCACCGTACTATCAAGAGGGGGTCCGCTGAGGTATTGCATGGGTGGAATCATCACGTACACATCAGCTTCTCACCCTCCGAGCGTCTCCATTCCATTGAAGAGATCTCTCCTCTCTTCCTTGTCCTGTCTGGGTCCAAGCGATAGTACCGCGCAACCCAGCGGTAGTACCGCTGAGGAGCCACAAGCGGCAGTACCGCTCCACAGCGGTAGTACCGCCCGTGGCTCCATAGCAGTAGTACCGCTGGGGTGCCTGGCACCTCCGCCTCGTCCTTAGCATCTTTGAGAGATTCTCTCTCTCTTTTGCGCCCCAGCGGTAGTACCGCACTGCCAGCGATAGTACGGCCGAAGGGTCACAAGCGGCAGTACCGCTCCACAGCGGTAGTACCGCCCGTGACCCCGCTGCCGTAGTACCGCTGGGCAGTCTGGCTCCTACCGCCTCGATTCGAGAGGTCTTTTTCTCGTGTCGGGTTTTGCGGCACTAGTCGCGGTTGTAGAGGCGGTAGTATCGTTCTAGGAGCGGTAGTGCCGTCCCTACCACCGCGGTAGTACCGCGGTTGGGTCCTTTCCTACTAGTCTCCTCTGCGCGGCAGTGCCGCTAGCTGGCGCGACAGTACCGCTGTCCTGGCGGTAGTACCGCCCCCTCTTAGCGGTAGTACCGCCCTGTGCGGGGCTGGTTGGTGGGGGGCAACGGTTGGATTGTTGCCCCCACTATAAAAGGGAGTCCCCTTCTTCTCTTTGACCGGCCTCTTCCTCCCCCAAGTTCCATTTATTGCTCAAGCTCCATTAAATGCTCCAAGCTCCATTTTCGCCCGATCTATCTCTCTAGCCAATCAAACTTGTTGATTTGCTCGGGAGTGGTTGAGAAGGCCCCGATCTACACTTCCACCAAGGGATTTTCGATTCCCCCACTCATCCCTAGCGGATCTTGTTACTCTTGGGTGTTTGAGCACCCTAGACGGTTGAGGTCACCATGGAGCCATAGTCCATTATGGTGAAGCTTCGTGGTCTTGTTGGGAGCCTCCGATTAAGTTGTGGAGATTGCCCCAACCTTGTTTGTAAAGGTTCGGTCGCCGCCTTCAAGGGCATCAATAGTGGAATCACGGCATCTCGCATTGTGTGAGGGCGTGAAGAGAATACGGTGGCCCTAGTGGCTTCTTGGGGAGCATTGTGCCTCCACACCGCTCTAACGGAGACGTACTTCCCCTCAAAAGGAAGGAACTTCGGTAACACATCCTCGTCTTCACCGGATCCACTCTTGGTTATCTCTTACCTTAACTTGTGCAAGCTCTTTAGTGTTTCTTCCCTTGCTTGCTTGTATGCTTGTTGTTATTGCATCATATAGGTTGCTCACCTAGTTGCACATCTAGACAACCTACTTTGATGCAAAGTTTAATTTGGTAAAGAAAAGTAAAATTGGTAGTTGCCTATTAACCCTCCCCTCTAGTCAACCATGTCGATCCTTTCAATTGGTATCAGAGCATCGTCTCTTTATTAAGGACTTTACCGTCCAAAGAGTATGGTTGATACCGTAGACGGTGTGGAGGAACACTCTGGTGTGAATCTGATCTCGTCTACGGGAGATGGGGGAACCTCGTTCTCTCGTGAGGAGTTCAATGTGGCCTTGGAAACATTGAAAACCTCCATGACGACCGAAGTTGAAAGCATGTTTACTAAATTTCTTGAGGGGCTTAAACTATCCACCGCACCGTTGAAAGTGGGTGACCCCGCCAACAAGGTGACGGATGCTATCCCCGACAAGGGGGAAGCTAGTAGTGAAAAGGCTCCTTCTTCTAGTGGTAAGAATGGCACCGGCATCTTTGCCCATGTGGAACCACCACTTGTTTATGGTGGACCAGTCCTTCCACTCATTTGAATCATGCCGGTCCTCCCCCTAAGATTGTGAAAAATGAGGATTTTGATTCTTGGGTTTACCGCTTTAAACGTCATTTAAATCATGTGAACACTAACCTTTGGAGAATCATTGAAGAAGGTTTCTATCCACATGATCCAAGCAACTTCACTCCTCGAGAAGCCGCAGACAATCAATTCAATGAGAATGCTCTCTTCATCATTCAAGATGCAATTCCACCCGAAGACCTACCTCATCTTCGTCCCTTCGCCTTGGCCAAAGATGCATGGCATTGTGTTGTCTCTCTCTATCGGGGAAGCACAAGCATTCAACACTCCAACTATGAAGTGGTACAAGATGAGGCCGATGAGTTTGCAATGAAAGAAGATGAAGAACCTCGTGAGCTTTATCGGAGAGTAACCAAACTCGCGGTCTCACTACGAGATCACAGGAGCAAGGACACGGATGACAATTGGATCAAGCGCAAATTCCTCAAGGCAATGATGCCCTATCACAAGGCCATGTCCTCCTTCATTCTTCAAAGACCGGACTTCCACACTTTGACCTCAAGCGAAGTGTTGGATGAGTTTGTGGCCATGAACATTTTGGACAAGACCGCCGACAATGCGGTGCTCCGTTCTCAACGGGCAAAGAAGCCCAACCTTGCATTGAAGGCCAAGCTCACCGTGGAAGAAGAAGAAGAGGAAGAAGAGGAGAGCAACCCCGAAGATACAAAGTATGCATATCATGAACACATGGCACTTGCTTCAAGGCAATTTTGGAGCAAGAAAAACTCGAGGCCAAACTTTAGCAAAAACAACTCAAGTGGCACGAGGGGCAAGCAACATGTAAGGACTTGCTACAATTGTGGCAACGTGAGTCATTTCGTTGCGGAATGCCCGTATGAGAAGAGGGAAGACAATGGTGGCAAGCTCATCCGAAAGGACAAGGCCAAGTTATTCCCCAACAAGAACAACTTCACCAAGAAGACTCCTCCCAAGGCTTTGGTGGTGCAAGTGTAGGATCGAAAGTATGTCTAAAGGGGGGTGATTAGACTACTTGACCAAATAAAAACTTAACCTTTTCCCAATTTTAGTTCTTGGCAGATTTTAGCTATTGTAGGACAAGTCAAGCAATCATCACACAATTCAAGCAAGCATGCAAAGAGTATATTGGCAGCGGAAAGTAAAGCATGCAACTTGCAAGAATGTAAAGGTAAGGGTTTGGAGAAACCAAACGAAATTGGAGACACGGATGTTTTTCCCGTGGTTCGGATAGGTGGTGCTATCCTACATCCACGTTGATGGAGACTTCAACCCACAAAGGGTAACGGTTGCGAGAGTCCACGGAGGGCTCCACCCACAAAGGGCAACGGTTGCGTGAGTCCACACAGGGCTCCACCCACAAAGGGTCCACGAAGAAGCAACCACCCACAAAGGGTCCACGAAGAAGCAACCTTGTCTATCCCATCATGGCCATCGCCCACACAGGACTTGCCTCACTAGCGGTAGATCTTCACGAAGTAGGCGATCTCCTTGCCCTTACAAACTCCTTGGTTCAACTCCACAATCTTGTCGGAGGCTCCCAAGTGACACCTAGCCAATCTAGGAGACACCACTCTCCAAGAAGTAACAAATGGTGTGTAGGTAATGAACTCCTTGCTCTTGTGCTTCAAATGATAGTCTCCCCAACACTCAACTCTCTCTCATAGGATTTGGATTTGGTGGAAAGAAGATTTGAGTGGAAAGCAACTTGGGAAGGCTAGAGATCAAGATTCATATGGTAGGAATGGAATGTCTTGATCTCAACACATGAGTAGGTGGTTCTCTCTCAGAACATATGAGTTGGAATTGTGTATGTGTTCTGATGGCTCTCTCCATGAATGAAGAGGAGGTGGAGGGGTATATATAGCCTCCACACAAAATCCAACCGTTACACACAGTTTTCCAATCTCGGTGGGACCGAATCAACAAACTCGGTCGGACCGAAAATGTAAACCTAGTGACCGTTAGAGATTTTTGGTGGGACTGACATGCAACTCGGTAGGACCGATATGGTTAGGGTTTGGGCATAACGTAATCTCGGTGAGATCGATTACACAAACTCGGTGGGACCGAATTTGGTAATTAGCTAACCAGAGAGTTGGTCAGGCAAACTCGGTGGGACCGATTTGCTCTTTCGGTGAGACCGAAAAGTTACAAAAAGGAAACACTGAATTTACATTGCAATCTTAGTGGGACCGATCCGCTCTTTCGGTGAGACCGAAAAGTTACGAAAGGGAAACAGAGAGTTTGCAATCCCATCTCGGTGAGACCGAGATCCCTATCGGTAGAACTGAATTGCTAGGGTTTGGCAGTGGCTTATGACAAGTGAAACTCGGTGGCGCCGGATAGGAAGAATCGGTAGGACCGAGTTTGGCTTAGGGTTTAGGTCATTTGTGGATATGGGAAAGTAGTTGAGGGTTTTGGAGCATATCACTAAGCACATGAAGCAAGAGGCTCATTAAGCAACACCTCATCCCTCCTTGATAGTATTGGCTTTTCCTAAAGACTCAATGTGATCTTGGATCACTAAAATATAAAATGAAGAGTCTTGAGCTTTTGAGCTTGAGCCAATCCTTTGTCCTTAGCATTTTGAGGGTTCCACTTTCACATCCATGCCATGCCAATCATTGAGCTTTACTGAAATAATCATCTTGGAATAGCATTAGCTCAATGAGCTATATGTTGTTATGAATTACCAAAACCACCTAGGGATAGTAGTACTTTCAGCAAGAAGAGTACAATGAGGATGATGGCGATGATGAAGATGATGAGTCGGTTGCCATGGCCTCCGTTGCCATTGCGACGATGTCACGGGTGTCTCTCTTCGACTCACCCAATGAGTGCATCACCGCCAAGTGCCTCATGGCTAAAGCCACCAACAAGGTAACCCCCAACATCAAAACTACCATCATTAATCATGCTTCTCCGACGGATAGCATTAATGAACTTGAGGGAGCTAGTGTGGAGGCTAACGAGTTTGAGGCCTTTATGGGCAAACTCAAGGGAAAATCCAAGAAGCACTTTGTTGCTCTCTTGGAACAACTTGGTGAAGCCAATGACATGATCGAGGCTCACGAAGACACCATCACTAAGATGGAAGGGCATAGTCGTGACTATGCCGATGAGATTTCGGATCTTTCCAATGCTCTTGAGGAAGAGCGTGGTCTACGTTTGGCTCTTGAGGAGTCACACAACATTGATCATGCTAAGTTAAAGAAAGATTATGATCATGTCCTCATAGTTTCTCATGTGCTAAACTCCGAGAGGTTGATCTTGCTAGACTCAAAGAGGAGTTTGATCTACTTGGCATGGCTCACAAGGTCTTGAAGGGTGCTCATGCTAGCCTCAAAGAGTCTCATGATCAACTTCAAGTAAAGCTAACCAAGGAAAAAGCCACTTTCCCTTGTATGATGTTAATTGATAACGCAAATGCTACTAACCCGTGTTGTGAGCATGTGCATCTCGTTGAGGAGAATGCTAAGCTAAAGGGACAACTTGAGAGAGGTCTTGCAACTTGCATACAAGGCAAGAAGAACCTCAACGATCTGTTGATCAACCAAAAGGGGGTTGTGGTCAAGGAAGGGGTTGGGTACGTGCCCAACTCCAAGAACAAGAAGAAGAATGACAAGACCAAACGACCTCCTCCTCTCATGCAAACCTTTGTGAAGGAGGGAGAGAGTGCCTCCGAGGAGAAGAAGAAGAACAATGTCAAGAAGGGCAATGTCACCCCTCCCAACAAAGTCGGTGATTTTAATCCTTTTTATGTGTTATGCCGTGCTAGTGATGGGCATGTTTATGCCAAATTTGTTGGTTCTCTTCATGAGTACATTGAATGGTCTATTTGGGTTCCAAAGACCCTTGTTACTAACATTAAAGGACCCATTACAAAATGGGTACCTAAAACCAAGCATTGATCTCTTGTAGGTGTTTGCTTCCGGTGGTGGATCATGGTTGCTCGATAGCGGAGCTACAAATCATATGATCGGAAGCAAGGACTTGGTGGTGGACGTGCACAAGGTTCCATCTATGCCCACCAATGTCGAGTGGGGTGACGCCTCATCTTCTAAGGTATTGGGACTTGGCAAGGTGGTCATCTCTCATGATCTCACGATTTAGAAGGTCATGCTTGTTGAGTCCCTTGCATACATTTACTTTCCGTTCGTCAACTTGCAATCATGGGCTTTGCCACTTTCTTTAATATCGATACCGTGGCCCTCTTGTGGAGCAAGACTCTTAAAGTAGCTTTTGTTGGGCATGTCGAGAACGGTCTATATGTGATTAACTTTTCGGAGCGACCCACTAAGACCGCGACATGCCTAATGGCTAATGTTGATGTGGGATGGCTTTGGCATCGCCGTTTAGCCCATGTCAATATGAGATCTTTGCAAAGTCTCCTCAAGGGGGACCATGTCCGTGGACTAACGAATGTTAGTTTTGCTAATGATCGTGCTTGCAGTGCCTGTATCGAAGGAAAGCTACATGAGAAGGCTCACCCTCCCACGACGATCATTTATTTGAAGAGGCCTTTGGAGCTCCTTCACATGGATCTCTTTGGGCCTCCATCTTTCGATAGTCTTGGAGTTGGAAGTATTGCTTGGTGATTGTGGATGACTACTCAAGGTACACCTGGGTGTATTTCTTCAAGAGGAAGAGCGAGACCCAACAAACCATCATTGACTTTGCAAATGAAGCACAACGTCAACACAATGCAAAGATCTTGACAATAAGAAGTGACAACGGCACCGAGTTCAAGAACTACACCTTGGATGAATTTCTTAGTGATGAGGGAATCAAGCATCAATATTCCGCACCCTACACCCCTCAATAAAACGGTGTTGCGGAGAGGAAGAACCGGACGTTGATGGATGCGGCAAGGACCATGATGGCGGAGTTCAAGTCTCCGTACAACTTTTGGGCCGAAGCCATCAACACCACGTGTCATGCATCCAATCGGCTCTACCTCCGCAAGGGCTTGAACAAGACTCCATATGAGATACTCACCGGTAACAAGCCCAATCTCAAGTACTTCCGGGTATTCGAGTGTAAGTGTTTCATTCTCAAGAAAGGTGTTCGGTTGTCTAAATTTGAGGCTAGAGCTTATGAGGGCATATTTGTTGGCTATGCTACAAACTCTCATGCTTACCGTGTCCTCAATAAATCCACGAGACTTATTGAGGAGACATGTAACATGGAGTTTGATGAGAATAACGGCTCCCAAGTGGAGCAAAGTGGCACTTGTGATGTAGGTGATGAAATTCCTCCCCAAGCCATAAGAAGAATGGGTGTTGGCTTTATCCTACCTATTGAGGAACCCCTTGTGGCCGAAGGAGAAGGACAAAGCTCCACTCAAGTGGAGCCATCACCAACCCAAGGCCCACACGCTTCCGAAGAACAACATGAAGGCCCTCATCCTCAAGAACATGACCAAGGGAAAGATCACTCTCAAGATGGTGTTGACACATCAAGTGATGCCCAAGGTCAAGTTCTCTCCTCCGAGCAAGTTCAAGAACAAGAACAAGCCTAAGACGACACTCAAGATGATCAAGTGACCACTCCTCGTCTCACCCCGAGGAGAATTAGAGTGTCGTGCCGCCAAGGTTGCTTCCAAGCTCTCCACCAAGGATCATCTCATGACGAATGTGCTTGGAAGCTTAAGAAAGGGGGTAAGCACTGGTAGACAATTAGCAAACTATTGTGAGCATCACGCGTTTGTCTCTTGTGTCGAACCCCACAAGGTCTATGAGGCGCTAGAAGATCCGGATTGGCTCAATGCCATGCATGAAGAACTCAACAACTTCGAGCGCAACAAAGTGTGGAGATTGGTGCCAAGACCGACGGGGAACCACAATGTCATTGGAACCAAGTGGATATTTAAGAACAAGCAAGATTCCCATGGGATTATCATTCACAACAAGGCTCGTTTGGTAGCACAAGGCTACTCCCAAGTCGAGGGTATCGACTATGGTGAAACCTTTGCTCCCGCTGCTCTTTTTGAATCTATTCGCATGTTGATTGCTTATGCTTCTCATCATAACTTTAAGTTACAACAAATGGATGTGAAGAGTGCTTTTCTTAATGGTCCCATTAATGAATTGGTTTATGTCAAGCAACCCCCCGGGTTCGAGGATCCCTACTTTCCCGATCATGTGTATCAACTCGATAAGGCACTCTATGGCCTTAAACAAGCCCCACGTGCGTGGTATGACCACCTTACCGAGTTGTTACAAGACCGTGGTTTTGAAGTTAGGCTAATTGACCCCACTCTTTTTACTAAGAAGGTCAAAGGGGAGTTGTTTGTGTGCCAATTATATGTTGATGATATTATCTTTGGTTCCCCTAACAAAGCTTTCAATGAGGAATTTGCCGCTCTCATGACCTCAAAGTTCGAGATGTCTTCCATGGGAGAGTTTAAGTTCTTTCTAGGGTTCGAAGTGAAGCAAAGAAGAGAAGGAACCTTCATCAACCAAGCCAAATATACTCAAGACATGCTCAAGAGATTCAAGCTAAGTGATGTCAAGCCGGCTTCCACTCCAATGCCCACCAAGTGCCAACTTGACATAGATCCCAATGGTAAAGCGGTGGATCAAAAGGTATATCGCTCCATGATAGGTTCCTTGCTCTACCTTTGTGCATCTAGACCGGATATCATGTTGAGTGTGGGAATTTGTGCACGGTTTCAAGCCGCACCTAAGGAAAGTCACTATGTGGCGGTTAAACGAATCTTTCGGTATTTGGCTCATACCCCAAACTTTGGCTTATGGTATCCAGAGCAAACTTCAAGCTTGTAGGATATTCGGATTCCGATTGGGCGGGAGACAAAGTGGATAGGAAGTCCACTTCCGGAGGGTGCCAATTCCTTGGTTGCTCTTTGGTAAGTTGGTCTTCCAAAAAGCAAAGTTGTGTGTCTCTCTCGTCCACCGAAGCGGAGTATGTGGCGGCCGGTAGTTGTTGTGCACAACTCTTATGGATGAGGCAAACTTTAAAGGATTACGGTGTCATTTGTGACAAAGTGCCTCTTTGGTGTGACAATGAAAGTGCCATCAAGATCTCTCTCAACCCGGTGCAACACTTCAAGACGAAGCATATTGAGATCCGGTATCACTTCATCCGGGATCACATTAGGCGAGGAGAGATCGAGCTCAACTATGTCAACACTCATGACAACCTTGCAGATATTTTCACGAAGCCCTTGGATGAAGCAAGATTTCGCGAGTTAAGGCATGAGCTAAATATCATTGATTCGAGCAATGTTGCTTGAACCCTTGCACACCCCACCATACTCAACTTGTTGTCTTGTTAAGATGTAGGCATGGACATATGGGGGAGTGTTGTTCTCTAAATGAACTCTCCCTCCCCCCATTATGCATAAATTGATCAAGTCTTTCACATTAGCCATGTTTGATGGTACTTGTGCTTCAAAGACGAGTTTTGGTCATGGACCCAAGGATAATTCCTCGCGGTGCCATACCAATTGACTCAAACATAGGTGGCTACGGCCACCGCCCTCTCTTTGGAGAGGTGGTGTCTCGTGGGTGTTTCATTTTTTCGTTTGCCTTTCTGCCTTTGTGTGTAGCGTGGTCTTGTGGTGTCGTGTTGCCTCGGAGTGTTCGTGCAAAGACCTCGTTTTTCGTGTGCTTGAAATGTGCATCTTCTTGAGCCCACGGTACTACCACGGCTTGCCGTGGTACTACCGCTTTGAGAGGCACGGTACTACCGCGCCAGAGCGCGGTACTTCCGTAGAGTGGTACTACCGCGATGAGGCACGGTACTACCGCGCCGTCGAGTGAGCGTGGGGGTTATGACTCAGGCAGGGGAGTTCCAACTCCCCATACCCATTCACTCGTCTCTCTCCCCACGTCTCTCTCTCTCTTGCTCAAGAACGGCGCCGAAGGTCCTCGCCGGATCTCCCTCTCCGGTCACTCTCCTCGGATTCTGACCGGTGGGATCGCTCCCCACCACTTCCTCTTGCCATGGGCCAAGGTTTTTCCCCAAATCCCTCTTTTTCTTGGTTGTTCTCTTGCTTCTAGGTTTTTGGGGAGATGCTTGTTGTTCTTGAGATTTTAGGCCAAATCTATGCAAGAGTAGGATGTAGGAGAGTCGTGTTGCGTAGGAATCATACTTGATATGTTGTCTTGTGGTAGATTTGTCCAACCGTAGTACCGCCGCAGTTTCGCGGGCTTTTCTCAGATTTGAACTTGTTCGGATCTGACGCGATGCGGTATTACTGTGTCTCATGTGCGGTACTACCGCTCGTGCGGTACTACCGCCCATCAGGTGCGGTACTACCGCGCTAGCTCGTGCGGTACTACCGCTCATCAGACGCGGTACTACCACGCTAGCTGAGGCACTAAGCTCGTACTACCGCTCCTAGACCTGGTACTACCATGACCTTACACGGTACTACCGCGACTAAGAGTGGTACTACGATCTTAGTTCCGTAGCACTTGGCAGTACTACCGTAGGGGTCAAATCTCTCTCTAGGCAACTATCTTGTGTGCTCTCTACATGTTTCTTTTGCTTTGTTGTGGTCTTTGCATTGATCCCTCTTGTTTGTCGTGGGTGTTTTGCGTTTTGTGTCTCAGGTGGTGGCTCTCGCCGTTCCAATCCCAGTCGTGAAACTGGCTCCAAGCGTCTGCGCAACCCCCAAGATGAAGCCCCACTGGGCTCCAATGCCCCCAAGCGCAATGTCAAGACCACTGCCAGCAAGCACAAGGAACCTGCTAAGGGCATGGACGAGATTTCAGTCACTGAGTATGTCCAAAGCCGGAAGATCAATCCCTATGTGAATTCTCGGGCTATCCTCAGAGGCACCGAGTTGTTCTGGACCAAGCAACGGGCTCTTATCTATCTGGATGTGATTAAGAACAAGCAGAATACCTTCATGGATGTCAAGTGGATAGACATGAATCACATGCGGAAGGACAAGTTTCGTGACTATTTTGGAGAGGCTCCGGACTTGGTGGAGCAGTTTGCTATTGATCCGGTGATATCCTTTCACCTTGACTATGACCCTGAGCTTATCTGTCTGTTCTTTGCCTCAGTTTACTTTCATCCCGGGGATGAGCGGAGGATGACCTGGATGACCAACGACCGTCAGCTGTCTGCTACATGGAAGGAGTTCATGGATCTGCTTCACATTCCTGATGACGGGCTTCATACCCCCGTTGGTTTTCGCCCCCACGCCAACTCTGAGTCTACCAGCAAGAACCTGCTTCAGCCATTCCTTGTTGAGAAGGTGCTCCCCAATGGCAAGTCAACTTGGGTGCTGAACTCCTTTCTGGATAGCATGCATCGCATCTTCCGCAACACTCTGTTCCCACGCATTGGCGACAAGGACAAGGTTCATGCCTATCTAGTGGACATGTTGCTCCTGTGTGCAGAGGCACTTTCATGTCAGACTCAGCCACTTGATGTCTCACACATCATGTGGTGTGAGCTTCGGTTTGCGGTGTTCACTCACAAGGTACCTATCTATGGATCGTACATGTTTCTGCTGCTCTCCACCACTTGGGAGAAGATGTACCCTGGTGATGAGTTCCTTGCTCCAGACTGGATTCGGCATGAGTCCATCAGCCTCCGCGTAAAGCCCAACTGGGCCAACACTACCACTCGTGCTGAGGCTTCTTCTGCTAGGAGGGCTGTTGGTGAGGAGGAGGCTGGTGCAGAGCATGTTGCTGAGGATCGTGCTGCTAGGTCTACCGCTCCTTCCTTTGAGCCATCGTGGGCCAAGAAGTTAAAGGACAAGATGAAGACTCTCTTCTGCATGCAGGCAAAGGGACAGTACAGGGCTCACGTGGCAAACAAGGAGAGTCGCCACCGTGACAAGAAGGTTATGAGGCTCTTTGGAGAGGATGTGTCTGGCGGTTCTGAGGACGTCATCACGCCTGAGGCTGCCTGGATGTCGAAGCAGGGATACAAGTGGACCAGTTCAGAGGAAGACATCGAGGAGCCCGTCCCCGTTGCTGAGTCTGACGAGGAGCACGAGGAGCAGTGGGACGACTTCTCTGCCTGAGCCACCCCGTGTGTGTAGGTGTCCTCTCTGCCTTTTTGGCGTCTCGATGCCAAAGGGGGAGAGAGTGTAGGGATTTGCGTTGTGTCATGCTTGGTGTGTTTGTTTGCTTTGTCGTTTGAACCTCGTTTGCCTCGTTTGCTTTTGTTTGGTTTGTGCCTTCGAGACCTACCCTACATATGGTGTAAGACATATGCACTCTATCTATCTTAGTTAACTTATGTTTGTGCTATCTTGTCTAGTGATAGCCTTCCTATTACTAGATATGCCTTGTCTCTATAATATAGGGGGAGCTTTGATCCTAGTATATGTGTCGTGCAGTCCAAAGCACTCATCTAGGTGGCACACATCTAGGAGGAGCCCGTCTATATTCTAGAGAGGAGGGGTTTGCGGTTGCTTAATATTATTTCCCTTGTGCAAATCCCATATTGTCATCAATCCACCAAAAAGGGGGAGATTGTAAGGGCATATTTATCCCTAAGGAGTTTTGGTGATTGATGACAACGCGTTTGCAGACTAATCGTGTGCCTTGAGTATCCCAGACATTTCATCGCTAGGCACAAGACGGTTGGGTGCCCCTCGAAGATTGTTGAAGACGGCATCGTTTCTACGTTTCTTTTTGGTGGATTTGAGTCATAGGAAAGCCGTACTATTAAGAGGGGGTCCGCATCGGAAAGGTTTGGGTGGAATAATCACGTACACGTCTCTTTCTTGTCCCCTCCTTTTCCCTTGGAGCTTCCTCCGCTTTCTCGCCTCCCTGGTTCTGGCTGCTGAGTTGGGTCGCGGTAGTACTGCTCCCAGGAGAGCGGTAGTACCGTAGGCACCAGCGGTAGTACCGTGCGGTGGCGCGGTAGTACCGCAGGTGCCCACGGTAGTACCGCTCCCCTAGAGCTGCACTACCGCTGCCCACCAGGCTAGTACTGCTCCTTCGCGGCAGTAGGGGCGGATGTAATTTTTTACATCCGCACCTACCGCGGTAGTACCGCTTTCGCTCCGCGGTAGTACCGTGCTATGTTGTCAGGCAGTAGTACCGCCCCTCGGCAGTACTACTGTGTTGGGTTTTTGCTTCTTCCGTTTCTTTGCGGAAGCAGGCACGGATGGTTCCTCCCCCCTGGCTAGGGGATTTCTGCCTTGCGGTAGTACCGCCCTCGCGGAAGTACCACCCTCAGCTCCTGCGCGCCAGATCTGACCTTGCTGTTGCTGGGGTTGCGGCAGTACCGCGGGCCTGTACGGTAGTACCGCATGACCGTGCGGTAGTACCGCTTGGAAGCAAGCGGTAGTACCGCGCGGCCCTGCGGTAGTACCGCTGGCCAAGAGCGGTAGAACCGCTGGCCGCGAGCTGGTAGGTGGGTAACGGTTGGATCTTTGTCCTACACTATATAAGGGGTCCCCTTCTTCCCCGTTGACTTACCTCTTCCAACCCCAAGCTCCATTGTTGCTCTAAGCTCCATTTCCGCCCGATCTCACTCCCTAGCCAATCAAACTTGTTGATTTGCTCGGGAGTGGTTGAGAAGGCCTCGATCCACACTTCCACCAAGAGAAATTTGATTCCCCCCACTAATCCCTTGCAGATCTTGTTACTCTTGGGTGTTTGAGCATCCTAGACGGTTGAGGTCACCGCGAAGCCATAGTCCATTGCGGTGAAGCTTCGTGGTGTCATTGGGAGCCTCCAATTGAGTTGTGGAGATTGCCCCAACCTTGTTTGTAAAGGTTCGGTCGCCGCCTCCAAGGGCACCAGTAGTGGAATCACGGCATCTCGCATTGTGTGAGGGCGTGAGGAGAATACGGTGGCCCTAGTGGCTTCTTGGGGAGCATTGTGCCTCCACACCGCTCCAACGGAGACGTACTTCCTCTCAAAGGGAAGGAACTTCGGCAACACATCCTCGTCTCCACCATCTCCACTCTTGGTTATCTCGTGCCTTTACTTGTGTAAGCTTATTTGTATCATATCTCTTGCTTGCTTGTGTTCCTATCCTTGTTGCATCATATAGGTTGCTCACCTAGTTGCATATCTAGACAACCCACTTGATGCAAAGTTTAAATTGTTAAAGAAAAGCTAAAAATTGTTAGTTGCCTATTCACCCCCCTCTAGTCAACCATATCGATCCTTTCAGAGTTGATTCTTTTTGCAAATCAAAGCTCTTGACCTAAACTTTGTGATAAGGCCAAATCTACCTAATTTTGATATTGTTTGAAATTGTTTTATGTTGCAAGAGTTATTTGTTTGGTTTTGATGTTTTCCAAATCATCTTCTTCACTCTTCCCGATCTTTTGAGTGATTGCTTATGTGTGGTTACTATTGCTTGCTTATGATAGATTGACCGGAGTGTGACGAGTAGAACTATCAAGAGTTTTGAGTGCGAATCATCTTCATCAACAGTACAGGCAAGTTCACACTTTGATCATATCCCTTTAATACCCAGTTTTTATGCATTAGTTTCAACCCTCAAACATTGCATGGTTAGGAATTGATAACATGTGGGTTTTGGGAAGTAGTTGATGAGGTAGGAACCTATTGTCCTGCATTCAAACCTTGGGAGTTACTTCTGTGCTATGCTTATATTGCCATGCTATGCTCGTAGACGTGGATTGGGTTTGAGTGTATCCATGACAGATGTGAGTTGTTAATTAATGGTTAACTTAAGGTGGCAACTTTAATACACATCTGGGTGGATTGAGGCACCTGGGGAATCCAGTGATTGCCTGTATTTTTGGAAATCCCAGGGTACCGTGTGATTCTCCTATGGACTGCCACCCAGGCTCAAAGGGATCATAATATTATTCATGCTAGAAACTTCCGTGTGCAGCCACATGCCATTATGGGCTCTAGCATAGTTGAGTAAGTTGTGGGAAACCTTTCCATGATGGGCTAGCAGATGTAGGGGATTGTAGGTGTACAAGCCTATCTATCGGTTAAGGGGACCTCTTCGGAAAGACCGTGTCTCGGCCATCCGTTTCTCAAACATTATGTAGTGCGAGAAATCCAACGGAGGAGATCGAGTCTTGTGGGGAAACATGCACAAACCTCTACAGAGTGTACAAACTAATCATGATTAGCCGTGTCCCCGGTTACGGACATCTTGAGTATCTGGTTCTTGGATTGTCATGTTGATCTTATCACTCTAAATTAATTTTGTTGGGTTATTAATTACCTTTTAATTGGGATTGAGACGGGGTTTACCATTCTCAGTGTTTTCAATCAACTTTGTAGTTAAATAAAATGTATTCCTTTGTAGTAGGGAAAAATTGACTTTTCGCAAAAAACATGTTAACCATAGAGCCTCCACCAGCCAAATATGCATGTAGTGATAGCTATTTGATACGTCTCCAACGTATCTATAATTTTTGATTGCTCCATGCCATATTATCTTCTATTTTGGACATTATAGGTCTTTATTATCCACTTTTATATTATTTTTGGGACTAACCTATTAACCAGAGGCCCAGCCCAGAATTGCTGTTTTTTTGCTTATTTTAGGGTTTCGAAGAAAAGGAATATCAAACGGAGTCCAAACGGAATGAAACCTTAGGGAACGTGATTTTTGGAACGAACAAGATCTAGGAGACTTGGACCCTACGTCAAGCAACCAACAGGGAGGCCACAAGGTAGGGGGCGCGCCTACCCCTCCCAGGCACGCCCTCCACCCCCGTGGGCCCCTTGTTGCTCCACCGACGTACTTCTTCCTCCTATATATACCTACGTACCCCAAAACGATCAGATACGGAGCCAAAACCCTAATTCCACCGCCGTAACTTTCTGTATCCACGAGATCCCATCTTGGGGCCTGTTTCGGAGCTCCTCCGGAGGGGGCATCGATCAAGGAGGGCTTCTACATCAACACCATAGCCTCTCTGATGAAGTGTGAGTAGTTTACCTCAGACCTTCGGGTCCATAGTTATTAGCTAGGTGGCTTCTTCTCTCTTTTTGGATCTCAATACAAAGTTCTCCCCCTCTCTTGTGGAGATCTATTCGATGTAATCTTAATTTGCGGTGTGTTTGTTGAGACCAATGAATTATGGGTTTATGATCAAGTTTATCTATGAACAATATTTGAATCTTCTCTGAATTCTTTTATGTATGATTGGTTATCTTTGCAAGTCTCTTCGAATTATTAGTTTGGTTTGGCCTACGAGATTGATCTTTCTTGCAATGGGAGAAGTGCTTAGCTTTGGGTTCAATCTTGCGGTGTCCTTTCCCAGTGACAGCAGGGGAAGCAAGTCACGTATTGTATTGTTGCCATCGAGGATAAGAAGATGGGGTTTTCATCATATTGCATGAGTTTATCCCTCTACATCATGTCATCTTGCTTAAAGCGTTACTCTGTTCTCTTGAACTTAATACTCTAGATGCATACTGGATAGCGGTCGATGTGTGGAGTAATAGTAGTAGATGTAGGCAGGACTCGGTCTACTTGTCTCGGACGTGATTCCTATATACATGATCATACCTAGATATTCTCATAACTATGCTCAATTCTGTCAATTGCCCAACAGTAATTTGTTCACCCACCGTAAAATACTTATGCTCTTGAGAGAAGCCACTAGTGAATCCTATGGCCCCCGGGTCTATCTTCATCATATTAATCTTCCAATACTTAGTTATTTTCATTGCTTTTATTTTACTTTGCATCTTTATCATAAAAATACCAAAAATATTATCTTATCATATCTATCAGATCTCACTCTCATAAGTGACCGTGTAGGGATCGACAACCCCTTATCGCGTTGGTTGTGAGGATTTATTTGTTTTGTGTAGGTGCGAGGGACTGGCGCATAGCCTCCTACTGGATTGATACCTTGGTTCTCAAAAGCTGAGGGAAATACTTATGTTACTTTGCTGCACCACCCTTTCCTCCTCAAGGGAAAACCAACGCAAGTGCTCAAGAGGTAGCAAGAAGGATTTCTGGCGCCATTGCCGGGGAGGTCTATGCAAAAGTCAACATACCAAGTACCCATCACAAACCCTTATGTCCCGCATTACCTTATTTTCCATTTGCTTCTCATTTTCCTTTCCTCCACTTCACCCTTACCGTTTTATTCGCCCTCTCTCTCTATCCTCCCTCTCTTTCTCTATTTGCTTTTTTTGCCCGTTCCTCGTTTGCTTGTGTGTTGGATTGCTTGCTTGTCACGGTGGCTCAAGATAACACTAAATTGTGTGACTTTACCAATACCAACAACAATTATTTTATTAGCACTCCGATTGCTCCTTTTGCCGATGCTGAAACTTGTGAAATTAATGCTGCCTTGCTGAATCTTGTCATGAAAGATCCGTTTTCCGACCTTCCTAGTGAAGATGCCGCTACCCATCTAAATAGCTTCGTTGATTTGTGTGATATGCAAAAGAATAAAGATGTTGACAATGATATTGTTAAATTGAAGCTATTTCCTTTTTCACTTTGAGATCGTGCTAAATCTTGGTTTTCGTCTTTGCCTAAAAATAGTATTGATTCTTGGAATAAGTGCAAAGATGCTTTTATCTCTAAGTATTTTCCTCCTGCTAAGATCATCTCTCTTAGAAACGATATTATGAATTTTAAGCAACTTGATCATGAACATGTTGCACAAGCTTGGGAGAGGATGAAATTAATGATACGTAATTGCCCAACACATGGTTTGAATTTGTGGATGATTATACAAATTTTTTATGCTGGATTGAATTTTGCTTCTAGAAATCTTTTAGATTCGGCCGCGGGAGGCACTTTTATGGAAATCACTTTAGGAGAAGCTCCTAAACTCCTAGATAATATTATGGTTAATTATTCTCAATGGCACACTGAAAGATCTACTAATAAGAAAGTGCATGCGATAGAAGAAATTAATGTTTTGAGTGGAAAGATGGATGAACTTATGAAATTATTTGCTAATAAGAGTGTTTCTTCTGATCCTAATGATATGCCTTTGTCTACCTTGATTGAGAATAATAACAAATCTATGGATGTGAATTTTGTTGGTAGGAATAAGTTTGGTAACAACGCGTATAGAGGAAACTTTAACCCTAGGCCTTATCCTAGTAATTCCTCTAATAATCATGGTAATTCCTACAAAAATTCTTATGGAAATTATAATAAGATGCCCTCTGATTTTGAATCCAATATTAAAGAATTTATTACTTCGCAAAAGAATTTCAATGCTTTGATTGAAGAAAAAATGCTTAAGATTGATGAGTTGGCTAGGAACGTTGATAGAATTTCTCTTGATGTTGATTCTTTGAAACTTAGATCTATTCCACCTAAGCATGATATCAATGAGTCTCTCAAATCCATGAGAATTTCCATTGATGAGTGCAAAGAAAGAACCGCTAGGATGCATGCTAAGAAAGATTCCTTTATAAGAGCGTGTTCTTCTAGTTTCCATGAAAATAAAGATGAAGATCTAAAAGTTATTGATGTGTCCCCTATTAAATCTTTGTTTTGCAATATGAATCTTGATAATGATGGGACTTAATATGATCCACCTTTACCTAGAAGGCGTTCCAAAAATTCAGAGTTTTTAGATCTTGATGCTAAATTTGATAAAAGTGAGATTGAAGAGATCAAAACTCTAGATGTTAATGAACCCACTATATTGGATTTCAAGGAATTTAATTATGATAATTTCTCTTTGATAGATTGTATTTCCTTGTTGCAATCCGTGTTAAATTCTGCTCATGCTTATAGTCAAAATAATGCTTTTACCAAACATATCGTTGATACTTTGATGCAATATTATGAAGAAAAACTTTAGTTGGAAGTTTCTATCCCTAGAAAACTTTATGATGAGTGGGAACCAACTATTAAAATTAAAATTAAAGATCATGAATGCTATGCTTTGTGTGATTTGGGTGCTAGTGTTTCCACGATTCCAAAGACTTTGTGTGATTTGTTAGGTTTCCGTGATTTTGATGATTGCTCTTTAAACTCGCACCTTGCAGATTCCACTATTAAGAAACCTATGGGAAGAATTAATGATGTTCTTATTATTGCAAATAGGAATTATGTGCCCGTAGATTTTATCATTCTTGATATAGATTGCAATCCTTCATGTCCTATTATTCTTGGTAGACCTTTCCTTAGAACGATTGGTGCAATTATTGATATGAAGGAAGGAAATATTAGATTCCAATTTCCATTAAGGAAAGGTATGGAACACTTCCCTAGAAATAAAATTAAATTACCTTATGAATCTATTATGAGAGCCACCTATGGATTGCCTACCAAAGATGGCAATACCTAGATCTATCCTTGCTTTTTATGCCTAGCTAGGGGCGTTAAACGATAGCGCTTGTTGGGAGGCAACCCAATTTTATTTTTATTCCTAACTTTTTGCTCCTGTTTAGTAATAAATAATTTATCTAGCCTCTGTTTTGGTTGTGTTTTTGTGTTTAATTGGTGTTTGTGCCAAGTAGAACCGTTGGGAAGACTTGGGGAAAGTCTTGTTAATTTTGCTGTAGAAAACAGAAACTTTAGCGCTCACGAGAACTGCTGCCATTTTTATTTGGAAAGTGATATTTAGTTAATTCCTTTTGAAGATGATTAATAGATAAATTCCTCACGTCCATCAATTTATTTTAGAATTTTTTGGATTCCAGATCTTGCTCTAGCTACAGATTACTACAGACTGTTCTGTTTTTGACAGATTCTGTTTTTCGTGTGTTGTTTGCTTATTTTGACGAATCTATGGCTAGTAAAATAGTTTATAAACCATAGAGAAGTTGGAGTACAGTATGTTTAACACCAATATAAATAAATAATGAGTTCATTACAGTACCTTGAAGTGGTCTTTTGTTTTCTTTCACTAACGGAGCTCATGAGATTTTCTACTTTGAGTTTTGTGTTGTGAAGTTTTCAAGTTTTGGGTAAAGATTTGATGGATTATGGAACAAGGAGTGGCAAGAGCCTAAGATTGGGGATGCCCATGGCACCCCCAAGATAATCTAAGGACACCTAAAATCCAAAGCTTGGGGATGCCCTGGAAGGCATCCCCTCTTTCGTCTACTTCTATCGGTAACTTTACTTGGAGCTATATTTTTATTCACCACATGATATGTGTTTTGCTTGGAGCGTCTTGTATGATTTGAGTCTTTGCTTTTTAGTTTACCACAATCATCTTTGCTGTACACACCTTTTGAGAGAGACACACATGATTCGGAAATAATTAGAATACTCTATGTGCTTCACTTATATCTTTTGAGTTATAGAGTTTTGCTCTAGTACTTCACTTATATCTTTTAGAGCATGGTGGTGGATTTGTTTTATAGAAACTATTGATCTCTCATGCTTCACTTAGATTATTTTTAGAGTCTTAAATAGCATGGTAATTTGCTTAAATAATCCTAATATGCTAGGTATACAAAATTAATAATAAAATTCTCTTATGAGTGTGTTGAATACTATGAGAAGTTTGATACTTGATAATTGTTTTGAGATATGGAGATGGTGATATTAGAGTCATGCTAGTTGAGTAGTTGTGAATTTGAGAAATACTCGTGTTAAAGCTTGTGATTCCTGTAGCATGCACGTATGGTGAACCGTTATGTGATGAAGTCGGAGCATGATTTATTTATTGATTGTCTTCCTTATGAGTGGCGGTCGGGGACGAGCGATGGTCTTTTCCTACCAATCTATCCCCCTAGGAGCATGCGCGTAATACTTTGCTTTGATAACTTGTAGATTTTTGCAATAAGTATATGAGTTCTTTATGACTAATGTTGAGTCCATGGATCATACACACTCTCACCCTTCCACTATTGCTAGCCTCTCTAATACCGCGCACCTTTCGCCGGTATCATACACCCACCATATACCTTCCTCAAAACAGCCGCCATACCTACCTATCATGGCATTTCCATAGCCATTCCGAGATATATTGCCATGCAACTTTCCACCGTTCTGTTTACTATGACACGCTCCATCATTGTCATATTGCTTTACATGATCATGTAGTTGACATTGTATTTGTGGCAAAGCCACCGTTCATACTTCTTTCATACATGTCACTCATGAGTCATTGCATATCCCGGTACACCGCCGGAGGCATTCACATAGAGTCATATTTTGTTCTAAGTATCGAGTTGTAATTGTTGAGTTGTAAGAAAATAAAAGTGTGATGATCATCATTATTAGAGCATTGTCCCAGTGAGGAAAGGATGATGGAGACTATGATTCCCCCACAAGTCGGGATGAGACTCCGGACGATAAAAAAAAGAGGCCATAAAAGAAAAAAGAAAAGGCCCAAATAAAAAAAATGAGAGAAAAAGAGAGAAGGGACAATGCTACTATCCTTTTACCACACTTGTGCTTCAAAGTAGCACCATGATCTTCATAATAGAGACTCTCCTATGTTACCACTTTCATATACTAGTGGTAATTTTTCATTATAGAACTTGGCTTGCATATTCCAATGATGGGCTTCCTCAAATTGCCCTAGGTCTTCATGAGAAAGCAAGTTGGATGCACACCCACTTAGTTTCTTCTTGAGCTTTCATATACTTATAGCTCTAGTGCATCCGTTGCATGTCAATCCCTACTCACTCACATTGATATCTATTGATGGGCATCTCCATAGCCCATTGATACGCCTAGTTGATGTGAGACTATCTTCTCCTTTTTCGTCTCCTCCACAACCACCATTCTATTCCACCTAGAGTGCTATGTCCATGGCTCACGCTCATGTATTGCGTGAAGATTGAAAAAGTTTGAGAATGTCAAAAGTATGAAACAATTGCTTGGCTTGTCATCGGGGTTGTGCATGATTTAAATACTTTGTGTGGTGAAGATAGAGCATAGCCAGACCATATGATTTTGTAGGGATAACTTTCTTTGGCCATGTTATTTTGAAGAGACATAATTGCTTAGTTAGTATGCTTGAAGTATTATTATTTCTATGTCAATATTAAACTTTTGTCTTGAATCTTTCGGGTCTGAATATTCATACCACAATTAAGAAGAATTACATTGAAAATATGCCAAGTAGCATTCCACATCAAAAATTCTGTTTTTATCATTTACCTACTCAAAGACGAGCAGGAATTAAGCTTGGGGATGCTTGATACGTCTCCAACGTATCTATAATTTTTGATTGCTCCATGCTATATTATCTTATGTTTTGGACATTATTGGGCTTTATTATCCACTTTTATATTAGTTTTGGGACTAACCTATTAACCGGAGGCCCAGCCCAGAATTGCTGTTTTTTTGCCTATTTTAGGGTTTCGAAGAAAAGGAATATCAGACGGAGTCCAAACAGAATGAAACCTTCGGGAACGTGATTTTTGGAACGAACAATATCTAGGAGACTTGGACCCTACGTCAAGCAACCAACAGGGAGGCCACGAGGTAGGGGGGCGCGCCTACCCCCCCAGGCGCGCCATCCACCCTCGTGGGCCCCCTGTTGCTCCACCGACGTACTTCTTCCTCCTATATATACCTACGTACCCCCAAACGATCAGATACGGAGCCAAAACCCTAATTCCACCACCGTAACTTTCTGTATCCACAAGATCCCATCTTGGGGCCTGTTCCGGAGCTCCGCCGGAGGGGGCATCGATCACGGAGGGCTTCTACATCAACACCATAGCCTCTCCGATGAAGTGTGAGCAGTTTACCTCAGACCTTCGGGTCCATAGTTATTAGCTAGATAGCTTCTTCTCTCTTTTTGGATGTCAATACAAAGTTCTCCCCCTCTCTTGTGGAGATCTATTCGATGTAATCTTCTTGAACTTAATACTCTAGATGCATGCTGGATAGCGGTCGATGTGTGGAGTAATAGTAGTAGATGCAGGCAGGAGTCGGTCTACTTGTCTCGGACGTGATGCCTATATACATGATCATACTGTAACGCCCACGATGCGGCTATATCTCCCACGTGTTGAAGCACGACTTAGAGGCATAACCGCATTGTAAGCAATGTCGCAAGAGAGGTAATCTTCACACAACCTATGTAATACATAAGGGAAAGAGATACATAGTTGGCTTACAATCGCCACTTCACACAATACATGAATAAAGCATTACAACATCCAGATACAATCAAGGTCCGACTACAGAACCAAAATAAAAGAAGACCACCCCTGATGCTACACAGACCCCCGATCGTCCCAACTGGGCTCCACTACTGATCAACTGGAAACGGAACAACATAACGGGCACGATCTTCATCAAGCTCCTCCTTGAGCTCGGTTACGTCACCTGCACGGTATCATCGGCACCTGCAAACTGGTTTTGGAAGTATCTGTGAGTCACAGGGACTCAGCAATCTCACACCCTCGCGATCAAGACTATTTAAGCTTATAGGTAGGGTAAAAGGTTTGAGGTGGAGCTGCAGCAAGCGACTAGCATATATGGTGGCTAACATACGCAAATGAGAGCGAGAAGAGAAGGCAAAGCACGTTTGAGCAACTATGATCAAGAAGTGATCCTAGAACAACCTACGTCAAGCAAACTCCAACACCGTGTTCATTTCCCGGACCCCGCCGAGAAGAGACCATCACGGCTAGACACGCGGTTGATGTATTTTAATTAAGATAAACCTCAGATTTTCTACAACCGGACATTAACAAATTCCTATCTGCCCATAACCGCGGGCACGGCTTTCGAAAGTTCAATCCCTGCAGGGGTGTCCCAACTTAGCCCATCACAAGCTCTCACGGCCAACGAAGGATATTCCTTCTCCCAAGACAATCCGATCAGACTCGGCATCCCGGTTACAAGACATCCTCGACAATGGTAAAACAAGTCCAGCAAAGCCGCCCGAATGTGCCGACAAATCCCGATAGGAGCTGCACATATCTCGTTCTCAGGGCACACTTAGATGAGACTAGCTATGAGTAAAACCAACCCTCAAGTTTCCCCGCAGGCAGCTCAGTTCGGATCAACACTCAAAGGAGCACTGGCCCGGGGGGGTTAAAATAAGATGACCCTCGGGAGCGCGACTCCCAAGGGAAAAGTAGGTGGTGGTGAGGCAAATAGTAAAACCAAGGTTGGTCCTTACTGGAGGAGTTTTATTAAAAGCGAACTGTCAAGGGGTTCCCATTATAACCCAACCGTGTAAGGAACGCAAAAACCGGGAACATAATACCGATATGACGGAAACTAGGGCGGCAAGAGTGGAACAAAAGACTAGGCATAAGGCCGAGCCTTCCACCCTTTACCAAGTATATAGATGCATTAATTAAATAAGAGATATTGTGATATCCCAACAAAATAACCATGTTCCATCAAGGAACAAACTCCAATCTTCACCTGCAACTAACAACGCTATAAGAGGGGCTGAGCAAAGCGGTAACATAGCCAAACAACGCTTTGCTAGGACAAGGTGGGTTAGATGCTTGGCTCAACAATATGGGAGGCATGATAAGCAAGTGGTAGGTATCGCGGCATAGGCATAGCAAAAGAGTGAGCAACTAGCAAGCAAAGATAGAAGTGATTTCGAGGGTATGGTCATCTTGCCTGAAATCCCGCAAGGAAGAAGAACGAGTCCATGAAGAAGACAAACAGACATAGACGAATGGGTCCTCACAAACGTGACGTTACCGGATCTAACCTGAAGAAGCAACACCGGAAAGAAGCAAACAACATAGTAAACAACCAACACATGAACATGGCATGATGCACAATCGAGTATGGTGCATGTCCGGTTTAATGAAGCATGGCATGGCAAAGTGCATAGGCAATCCTACAAATTAAGTGGAGCTCAATATGCAACAAGTTTCATATTGACGGAACACCACATGACTTATTTAGTTCGATCTCGTTTATGTACCCAACAATATTAAATGTTGATTAACATGGCAAGGGGTGAAGCAAATGAAAACTACCTAACTAGGCAAGTTTAAATGAGGCCGGAAACAACGAACAACAATTCCGGTAAATCCTGATATGCATATTTTAGGTGTGGTACTGTTCTGCCCTAAACCAAATTTTAGGGTTGTTAAACATGCAAAATAAGGCCACCATGTTAAACTAGGCATTTTCTACCCCATTTATATATAAAGATTATTTAAAACCGAGCTACGGTTATTAAGTTATGAATTAAAGCATTTTAACATGGCATAGGAGCAAATTTAATCAAACCGAATTTTAAACATTTCAAACATGCATGAAAGTGGAAAAATATTAAACTACACAAAATTTTAAGCATTTTTCATATTTGGAGTTTTTACATATGATGCACGGTTTGTGAGTTATTAAATGAATGAAGTATGAGGGCTTTTCTGTAAAACTGCCATCTCTGGAATAAAGAAAAATTTACAGATCTGTAAAAAAACACAAGTGGGCCGAAATTGCTGGGTGCAGGATAGTATGCAGCGCACAAGGCGGGGGAAAAAGGTGGCTTCTCACATTGGGCCAACGGGCCGAAGGGGAAGCAGAGTGGTGGGCCGGCGGATCTGGCGAAGAGGAGATGGGCCTTGGGGACCGAGTGGGGAGCTGGGCCAGGCCGGGGCGTGCAGTGGCCCATGCGGGTGAGAGGGGCGAGCGTCGGCATCGTCCTTCTCCCGTGCTCCTCACGGACAGAAGAACAAGGCGGCGGCGTGACAAAACTCCGACGATGGTGGGGTTCGGCGAAGCTGGAGAGGCCGGGAATGGGTCGCAGGGCGGATCCGGCAAGGGCGGGGCCGGCAGAGGCCGGATCTGGCCAGAGGAGCCGACTCCGGGGCATGGAGGCGAGAATCCATGGCGGCGGCGGAGGTTTCCTGCGGGGAAGAGATAAGAGCAGGGTGAGGGAGAGAGGCGGGATGGTGAGGAGGGAGAGGGTGGCGGGGCACTGGCCTGGCGGCGGAGCACCCGTGGTCGACGGCCGGTGCGAGGAACGACGGCATTCCGGTGGCCTCGGGCGACGGAGACAGACGGGAGGTGCACGGCGACGAGCTCGGGATCGAGCGGACGAGCTCGGGGACGAGCCGCGGGCTGCGGCCGTGGGATCCGGGCCGAGCGGGCCGCGGATGGGCCGAGTGGGCCCGCGGGATGGGAGGCGTGGCTGGAGCGACGGGGAGCCAGGTGGCGGCCTGCGGTAGGCCGATCCGGCGGCTGGGTGGCGGCGCAGCCACTGGGATGCTACCAAGTGGCGCTGGTGAGGTGGCTGGCACCGGATTTGGAGGGGGAAGGCGGCTGGTGGCACAGAATTTGAGGAGGGAGGCGGCATGGAGGTAGGGGAAGGGCTAGGCTGCCAAATTTGGAAGGGGTTGTCCATATATAGGCAGGGATGGCTAGGGTTTGTGTTTAGGGGGGTTTTAGGAGCGTTTCGGAGCCTCTGATCGGGATCTGACGGTCCGGAATGAAGGGGGGTTTAGGTGGGCTGCAGGTGGGTTGTGAAAAGAGGTTGGGCTGAGATGAGAGGAGAGGAGTGCAGCCCCGCAACTGTTTCCGGAGACCGAAAACGTCCGACATTTGTCCAGCTATAATGCCGCTATAGTTTACCAGTTGGGCTATCAAACGAACTCCGAATGCGATGAATCTTGACAGGCGGTCTATCTACACTATAATAAGACCACACGCGAACTTTCAACCCAATCCAAGAACATTTTCCAACCACTTATAAAATACTATTACGGACATGCCGCGGGCGCGTGCAAGTGTGTCTGGGCTCAGAACGGACAACGGAGAGAACCAGAAGACCCGGACGGATGCAAGTTTTGAAAACATGATGATGCAATGCGGATGATGACATGGCAAGATGCAACACGCAAGCGAAAGACATGGCAACAACGGTGAATAACTGGAAGACACCTGGCACAACGGTCTCGGGGCGTCACAACACTCCACCACTACGAAAGGATCTCGTCCTGAGATCTAGGATGGCACCGGAGGGAAAAGGAAGAGGAAAAGGAAGGGGAAAAACTAAGTTGCTTCTTTGACAAACGAGTGAAACCAAAGAACCTTGAGAGGTTGAACTACTTCGAGAAAAGAATACAACGGAGATGAACAAAGTTGAAAACACTCCATTAGAAAAGAGGAACAAGGAACATTACTAGAACCTTGTAGGTTGAAAGGCATAAGAAAAGTGTTACAAAGGACAAGAAGTACATGCAAGCACTCCGGTAGAAACGAGATGCAGAAGGAACGATAAGGATCAATTACGACAACACTCTGGTTAAAACAAGATAGAGAAGGAATAAGAATGATGAAATTTGGGCAGCACTTTGACTGTAAATGGAAGGAATTGGACATGATCTTGACAAAACAAGATGATGGTTCGAAGAGAGCAGCATCGCAATGCCTCCGGAACAAATGAAAGAATGCAATGAAAAGAACGGAGAAGAAAACAACATGTTCTACCTCAAATGAATTTGAGAGAGCATCCTTAAAAAGAAGGATTTAATGGAGTTGTTGGGAAATCAACAACGAAAAGAACAGGCTTGTTGAGGGCTTATGGAAAACATCTCAAGAACTTGAGGTGAAAACCTACCATAAATGGAAACAAGATTGAATTGATATGAACAAGGAGACAAGAAACTTATTTCACCGGGAGGATAAATGAAGAACTTGGGCCATTTATAAGCACCATAAATAGCAACGACCCTTAGGGAAAGCTTTAGGTGAAATATAACCCAAGATAACTCCAATGAAGAGATTGATGGGCTTAAAATACCTCATTCTTAACAACATGTGAATCATGAAACATGGACACAAATTATCAAGAATGACATAATACCACCTCAAATGATACGGTAGAAAGAATTGCACTACGGAATGCAAGATGAAGAATGCTTGAGCTCCTTTGAAAAGAATCCCGATGAACACTTCGAGAAGGGATTAAATCCTTGGTGAACCATCATGTATAACCTCCATGAATAACTCCTATAATCAAAAGGATGACAAACGAAAGAGAAGTTGAGAATATAAGGTGAAGCCTTGGAATGATTAAATGGAACTTTGCGGCAAGATAAATGAGAGATCTTGAAACTCCGGGAAAAGAAAAAAAATGAACAAAAGAAAATAAGAATTTTGATGAACTTCCGGGATAAGGAATTGAATTTACACAATGAAACAAGAATAAGAATTACATTATGCTTATCCTTCATCAATTAAATTGATGACAAGCAACAGATTTGGCATACTAATCATTCTCGTAGAAAAGATTAAAAGAGATATAGCACAAACTTGAGAAGGACTTCAACGAACCGCCGGTATGATTGGAAATAACAAATGAATTGATATGATACCAAGAGAAAAAGGAATCTTGAATGAACCACCGTAAGAATAGAAAATGAATGAAGTAAAAGGGATGAATCACCGGTAAGAATAAGAGAACAAATGAAGATACTTGAGGGGATTCAGATACATGAGAACGAAGAGAGCACGAGCTGATTAGAGGATATTTGAATGATGCACCGGTAAGATTTAGAGAAAAAGAGCTGAAAGCTGAGAATGAATAATTCTGAGATGATGGCCTCCGGAGAAACAAACTGAAAAGGCTCTTGAATTGCTCTGTATGGTTGAAAAGAATTCTCACAAACCGAAAACAATTATGAGAGGATGGCAGCAAGCTAGAACCACGACTCTTCAAGAGAATGGACCAAGATTTAGAGTAAACACTTCTTCGGTCTTCAAATGTTGAGCGTGACTACGAGAAAACACCACCATGAATTGTTGTGATACTCCGGAATGAAGAATGGAAAGGTTGAGCCAACAATGAAAAGGATTATGAAAGATCTTGGAGAAAGCATTTGATTGATGATAACTCATTCTTACGTCAAACTTGGAAAAGAATTTGAGAAGCTCCGGGAAAATTAGAAGAGTCAGGTAAGATCCTAGGAAAAGACCTGTGGGTTAGGGCCCACTGAAAAGATACCGTTGAACGATTTTGAAGAGAGATTGCACCGGTTGATTTAAATGGCTTGAATGAGATAACAACCTCGAAATAGGTTGAACGGATCTAGAATGACAAGACGAGCATTTTAAGATATCTTGAGCACTCCGGAACAAATTAATAGCGAGAAGTGAATTATTATGAGGTGCACCGGTATGAGAAGGCATTTGAAGCAAGGAAAAGAATATGATCAACACAGAAAACTTGAATTGAATCCACCGGAGAAGAAAAGGAATGAGGAATGACGAACTAGATGCTCCGTTAGAATATTCATGAGAATCACCGGGTAAGAACATTGACGGAAAATAATGGAGATAATTCATAATCATAAGATCGATACTTGATAAAGAAATCTTAGTCCTTGAAGAAAAAGGGTGGGTGGGCGGGAAAAACAAAGGCAACTTGGAGACGGATGAAACAAACACCGTTGAGAAGAACTGATACTTGATCTTGCGGATGTTGAAATGTTCGGATCCACTTGAAGAGAAATACACCGGTGAAAAGGATTGACATGACAAACTCGATGATCGAGAAGGATTAGTATTCATATCGGAGTATGAGAACACCGCTTAGGAAAGGTATGGAATCAACACTTGACTTCGAAACAACTCGAATACCACAACTCAAAACAAAACAAAGGATTGGCTTGCAAAATAAGCCGGAACAAACATATGATAGAGATTTCGTCCGAAGTTTTCGTGGTGGGGCCTACACGGGCTCGATCGTACAACACCATCATGTACAAGGCAGTGCACATGACATACGAAGCGTCCCCGAGTCAGCATAGCCAAGGACTCTTTAAGACACAACGAGACCACTGTAAAACCAACCGTGGATAGGCGGACCACTAGACGTCGAACCCCAATTTCATATCATACATCTGTCGGAAAGATATCCTAAGAGCTACTTGAATTCCCACTTATAAACTCTCGAAACTTTCTGGTTATGCAATCAGGTGTTGGGGATACAGGGGAAGCATAATATCTCAACCAAAACTACTCAAATATCCAGCTGTATCCATCCTTCAACACATAACCAAGAAACCTTCGGAAATCATTTACCTCAACCTTCGAAAAGCATCTGTTATACAAGTTATGGCAATACTCCCGAACTCCCGCCCCAGTACTGGGTGGCGTCGAGGTTATCTCACCAACAGCTGCATAAAAGAGATTTTCAATGTCGGTGAAACTCAGGTATTCCAGAACTACAACGATAAAATTGTGATGACAACACCTCGGAGCTCAACTCCCCGGGACACTGCCACAACCCCTAAATGTCAGGAGGCACCAAGAACAATGTTCTCGTCACAAAACCATCGGAACGATTCCAAGATACCCACGTGATCCTAAATTTTTTTAGTGAAATTTGAGAAGAGAAGATTCAAAACTCTACGCCAGGATGCCTCACCAGAGCGACGAAGGGACTGAGGAGTAAAAAGAATCCTACTCTCCCATATATATAATCCTAAATGACTCAAAACATTTTTCTAGACTCAACAACGCCAGCGATTCGATCAAGCAGGGGGCTCCTAAGTCGGGGAAGGCTCTGATTACCAACTTGTAACGCCCACGATGCGGCTATATCTCCCACGTGTCGAAGCACGACTTAGAGGCATAACCACATTGTAAGCAATGTCGCAAGAGAGGTAATCTTCACACAACCCATGTAATACATAAGGGAAAGAGATACATAGTTGGCTTACAATCGCCACTTCACACAATACATGAATAAAGCATTACAACATCCAGATACAATCAAGGTCCGACTACGGAACCAAAATAAAAGAAGACTACCCCTGATGCTACACAGATCCCCAATCGTCCCAACTGGGCTCCACTACTGATCAACTAGAAATGGAACAACATAACAAACACGATCTTCATCGAGATCCTCCTTGAGCTCGGTTGCGTCACCTGCACAGTATCATCGGCACCCGCAAACTGGTTTTGGAAGTATTTGTGAGTCACAGGGATTCAGCAATCTCACACCTTCGTGATCAAGACTATTTAAGCTTATAGGTAGGGTAAAAGGTTTGAGGTGGAGCTGCAGCAAGCGACTAGCATATATGGTGGCTAACATACGCAAATGAGAGCGAGAAGAGAAGGCAAAGCACGTTTGAGCAACTATGATTAAGAAGTGATCCTAGAACAACCTACGTCAAGCAAACTCCAACACCGTGTTCACTTCCCGGACCCCGCCGAGAAGAGACCATCACGGCTACACACACGGTTGATGTATTTTAATTAAGATAAACCTCAGGTTTTCTACAACCGGCATTAACAAATTCCCATCTGCCCATAACCACGGGCATGACTTCCAAAAGTTCAATCCCTGCAGGGGTGTCCCAACTTAGCCCATCGCAAGCTCTCACGGCCAACGAAGGATATTCCTTCTACCAAGACAATCCGATCAGACTCGGCATTTCGGTTACAAGACATCCTCGACAATGGTAAAACAAGTCCAGCAAAGCCGCCCGAATGTGCCGACAAATCCCAATAGGAGCTGCACATATCTCGTTCTCAGGGCACACTCAGATGAGACTAGCTACGAGTAAAACCAACCCTCAAGTTTCCCCGAGGTGGCCCCGCAGGCAGCTCAGTTCAGACCAACACTCAGAGGAGCACTGGCCCGGGGGGGTGTTAAAATAAGATGACCCTCGAGAGCGCGACTCCCAAGGGAAAAGTAGGTGGTGGTGAGGCAAATAGTAAAACCAAGGTTGGTTCTTGCTGGAGGAGTTTTATTCAAAGCAAACTGTCAAGGGGTTCCCATTATAACCCAACCGTGTAGGAACGCAAAAACCGGGAACATAACACCGATATGACGGAAACTAGGGCGGCAAGAGTGGAACAAAAGACCAGGCATAAGGCCGAGCCTTCCACCCTTTACCAAGTATATAGATGCATTAATTAAATAAGAGATATTGTGATATCCCAACAAAATAACCATGTTCCATCAAGGAACAAACTCCAATCTTCACTTGCAACTAACAACGCTATAAGAGGGGCTGAGCAAAGCGGTAACATAGCCAAACAACGGTTTGCTAGGACAAGGTGGGTTAGAGGCTTAGCTCAACAATATGGGAGGCATGATAAGCAAGTGGTAGGTATCGCGGCATAGGCATAGCAAAAGAGTGAGCAACTAGCAAGCAAAGATAGAAGTGATTTCGAGGGTATGGTCATCTTGCCTGAAATCCCACAAGGAAGAAGAACGAGTCCATGAAGAAGACAAACAGACATAGACGAACGGGTCCTCACAAACGTGACGTTATCGGATCTAACCCGAAGAAGCAACACCGGAAAGAAGCAAACAACATAGTAAACAACCAACACATGAACATGGCATGACGCACAATCGAGTATGATGCATGTCCTGTTTAATGAAGCATGGCATGGCAAAGTGCACAAGCAATCCTACAAATTTAGTGGAGCTCAATATGCAACAAGTTGCATATTGACGGAACACCACATGACTTATTTAGTTCGATCTCGTTTATGTACCCAACAATATTAAATGTTGATTAACATGGCAAGGGGTGAAGCAAATGAAAACTACCTAACTAGGCAAGTTTAAATGAGGCCGGAAACAACGAACAACAATTCCGGTAAATCCCCATATGCATATTTTAGGTGTGGTACTATTCTGCCCTAAACCAAATTTTAGGGTTGTTAAACATGCAAAAAAAGGCCACCATGTTAAACTAGGCATTTTCTACCCCATTTATATATAAAGATTATTTAAAACCGAGCTACGGTTATTAAGTTATAAATTAAAGCATTTTAACATGGCATAGGAGCAAATTTAATCAAACAGAATTTTAAACATTTCAAACATGCAAGAAAGTGGCTAAATATTAAACTACACAAAATTCTAAGCATTTTTCATATTTGGAGTTTTTACATATGATGCACGGTTTGTGAGTTATTAAATGAATGAAGTATGAGGGCTTTTCTGTAAAACTGCCGTCTCTGGAATAAAGCAAAATTCACAGATCTGTAAAAAAACACAAGTGGGCCGAAATTGCTGGGCGCAAGATAGTATGCAGCGCACAGGGCGGGGGAAAAAAGGTGGCTTCTCACATTGGGCCAACGGGCCGAAGGGGAAGTAGAGCAGTGGGCCAGCGGATCTGGCGAAGAGGAGCTGGGCCTTGGGGACCGAGCGGGGAGCTGGGCCAGGCCGGGGCGTGCGGTGGCCCACGCGGGCGAGAGGGGTGAGCATCATCATCGTCTTTCTCCCATGCTCCTCACGGGCAGAAGAACAAGGCGGCGACGTGACAAAACTCCGACGACGGCGGGGTTCAGCGAAGCTGGAGAGGCCGGGAACAGGTCGCAAGGCGGATCCGGCAGGGGCGGGGACGACAGAGGCCGGATCTGGCCGGAGGAGCCGACTCCGGGGCGCGGAGGCGAGAATCCATGGCAGCTGCGGCGGTTTCCTATGGGGAAGAGATAAGAGCAGGGTGAGGGAGAGAGGCAGGATGGTGAGAAGGGAGAGGGCGGCGGGGCACTGGCCTGGCGGCGGAGCACCCGTGGTCAATGGCCGGCGCGAGGAACGGCGGCATTCCGGTGGCCTCGGGCGACGGGGACAGACGGGAGGTACACGACGACGAGCTCGGGGACGAGCCGCGGGCTGCGGCGGCCGGATCCGGGCCGAGTGGGCCGCGGATGGGCCGAGCAGGCCCGTGCGATGGGAGGCGCGGCTGGAGCGACGGGGAGCCAGGTGGCAGCCTGCGGTAGGCCGATCCGGCGGCTGGGTGGCGGCGCAGCCACTGGGATGCTGCCAAGTGGCGCTAGTGAGGTGGCTGGCACCGGATTAGGAGGGGGAAGGCGGCTGGTGGCACGGAATTTGAGGATGGAGGCGGTAGGGAGGTAGGGGAAGGGCTAGGCTGCCAAATTTGGAAGGGGTTGTCCATATATAGGCAGGGATGGCTAGGGTTTGGGTTTAGGGGGGGGGGGGGGTTTAGGAGCGTTTCGGAGCCTCCGATCGCGATATGACAGTCTGGAACGAAGGGGGGTTTAGGTGGGTTGTGAAAAGAGGTTGGGCTGAGATGAGAGGAGAGGAGTGCAGCCCGGTAACTGTTTCCGGAGACCGAAAACGTCCGATGTTTGTCCGGCTATAATGCCGCTATAGTTTAACGGTTGGGCTATCAAACGAACTTCGAATGCGATGAAACTTGACAGGCGGTCTATCTACACTATAATAAGACCACACGCCAACTTTCAACCCAATCCGAGAACATTTTCTGGCCACTTATAAAATACTATTACGGACATGCCGTGGGCGCGTGCAAGTATGTCTGGGCTCAGAACGGACAACGGAGAGAACCGGAAGATCTGGACGGATGCAAGTTTTGAAAACATGATGATGCAATGCGGATGATGACATGGCAAGATGCAACACGCAAGCGAAAGACACGGCAAAAACGGCGAATAACTGGAAGACACCTGGCACAATGGTCTTGGGGCGTCACACATACCTAGATATTCTCATAACTATGCTCAATTCTGTCAATTGCTCAACAATAATTTGTTCACCCACCATAAAATACTTATGCTCTTGAGAGAAGCCACTAGTGAAACCTATGGCCCCGGGTCTATCTTCATCATATTAATCTTCCAATACTTAGTTATTTTCATTGCTTTTATTTTACTTTGCATCTTTATCATAAAAATACCAAAAATATTATCTTATCATATCTATCAGATCTCACTCTCGTAAGTGACAGTGTAGGGATTGACAACCCCTTATCGCGTTGGTTGCGAGGATTTATTTGTTTTGTGTAGGTGCGAGGGACTGGCGCGTAGCCTCCTACTGGATTGATACCATGGTTCTCAAAAACTGAGGCAAATACTTACGCTACTTTGCTGCACCACCCTTTCCTCTTCAAGGGAAAACCAACGCAAGTGCTCAAGAGGTAGCACTATTATTCATCATTATCCTATGGTGTGAATTTGCCAGTACATTCAATGTACTGACGCTTTGTGGCTGCAACGTCCGATGTTGCGGGATTCTTACGACGAGTAAGTGATACGTTAGGGTTACGATTTCTACACTCAACTTTTCCGTTGGTGTTGATGGGAATCCACAACCTTGTCGTTACTTCCGCTATTTTTGGATTGAGGTAATAGTATTTACGTTATTTTATACATGTGATTTACCTCTGTTATAAATCCTCGAGTACTGTGTGTGTTAGCATACCGATCCAGGGATGACACTTAAGCATAGAGACTTGACCGTCTGAGGTCGGGTCGCTACAAGATGGTATCAGAGCACATATTGACTGTAGGACGTGACCCCTAGAAACTGGCAAGCCCATAAGAAAGATTTTCTCTAAAACTTTCTTTTTCAAAAAGATCTTTTACCTCTCTTCTCTTTTGAGCTTATTCAAATATTCTCTTTAAGTGAGACCATACCCCTTTTCCCTTTTGACCACGCGAAGATTTCACTGATGAGACCACTCCGAGAAGGACAAGATATTGTACAACTAAGACCACTTCGGAATGAAGAGGATTTTACCGAGCATTATAATAATGAAACTACAACGGTTGAAGACTCTGAAGACTAGGAAAATTTGAAGGCCCTGTAGAATTTTCCAGATTTGTATGACCTAGGAAGGCACCCCTTATGGAACTTGGCAGACTATGGAAGCTGTCACTACCCGAGATTAAGGTGTATTGGAGAAAGACCAGAACATGGAGCATTAGAACTCAAAGTTTTGTCAAGAAAACCCTAAGGCAGGAGATATCAACTATGGAATGATAGCTCATGGAAATGATAAGAGCAGAAACACGGCTATCCATGAATCACCTGCTTATGCTATTGTCACCATGCTGAGTTAAGCATGCATGCATTTCTTCAGAAGGATTGGATGACAAAAAGGACTAATGGAGTATCTATCAGTAAGAGATGAAGTTTTAACCTTAACTGGTGTATCACCATGAACTGGAGTATTACATCAAGAAGTTTAGGGTGGACCTTTATGAAACCGTATTTTGACAAGGAAGCATTTCATGAAGAACTTAGGACCCAGAAGCTGAAGTAGCCAAAATGGAGGAACAAAACCTTGAGATACCGGAGATTCGTTAGCAAACGAAGGACACTAGGACCATGGTTCATGCAAGGATGTTGAAACCCAGAAGTTTGGAACGCAACTCCAGGAATATTAAAGGACATCACGAGAAACTTTTTGTCAATAGAGAGGATCTAGTAAAAGAACATGAGAAGGACAAGCACGATCGGAAGAAGCCATCGGAGACATGAACAAGACTTGAAGAGTTAGACGACCTTGAAGATTTATTGACCTTTAGAAGACCAAACCCCTGTTATATACCTATGTTAGATGCGACGATTGTGAGCTGTCATTTGTTTGATGTTTTCCGACAGCCACAATAAAATCTGTCTTTTCAAAACTGTTGTTTGCATTGTGTGTATCCCTCTCTATCTCTCTTATCTCACCCCAAACCCTTGGAACCAATAGAGGATGAATGGAGATGAAACCATATTTTCTGGACCAATGAGTCAATTGGAGACGGACCAATGGATTCAGAACATGGAGAATCATATGAAGAATAACCCTATAGTTGGAAAGGATATGACCCAGCATGCTCTTCAGTGCTTTGAAAGAGGTGCTTCTACTTGGTGGAGGATGTACCAAACCATCAATGGATGGAAATGAGTAACCACTTGGAAATAATTTAAGTTGACTTCGCGAAAGTCCTGGTTTGTGTCCCAAAAATTGAAGCCTTATGGAAATGATATGAAGAAACCCTATGAATGCAAGCTTTGTGGAGAAATAGGACACAACCATAAGGAACAAAAGGATGAATGCACTAATTGTGATGAAAGTCACCCAGATAAAGAATGCCCAACTAGGAAGATTACTTGCTTCTTATGTGAATGGACTACCCACTATCCTGCACAATGTCACATTTACCCCGTGGTTCAAAGAACCATCCAATAGAAGAAAGAAGCAATCAAAGGAGCCCTCATGGAAATTTTAGAAGAACAAGTGATGAAGGAAGAAGTGGAGAACACACCCAAAGAAGACCCAATTAAACCCTGCACCAAGTCGTGCTATTCATGTGGAGAAGAAGGACACATCTCCCAAAAATGTTTGAATGGGGATCTAGTAGAATTCCCAACAGGGGAAGTAGAGTATGACCCACAAGAAATAGAAGCCCTGATTGGAACGGAAAAGTCCAGGAAGAGAAGTAGATTGGATTCCAGGAAGAACGTGAGTCATATCACATGTTGCAGGTGCAAGGAGTCAGGGCACTACCTCAGAAGTTGCCCAAAAAGGAAGCCAATGACCCAAGGAGGCTATATAATCACAAGGAAACCTCGGGACTTGTCAGAAGTAATATGTTTTCGTTGTAATAAAGCAGGGCACTTTGCCAGAGATTGTCCCAAAGAGAAGGAGACTCGTGATAAATAGTTGAGTCTGTGAGAAGTATAGTAGTAGAAGTGAGAACATTTTCTTTAAATTGAGGTGTTGAGTTGAGGCATGTAAGGGAAATACATGAGATTGTAATAATTTGAGATTCAATAAAGTTAGCATCGTTGGTACTAATTTTGAATTTATGAGTAGTCACTCTATGAAGAACGATTTTGATCATTTTCGAGGATATGAGAAATATGGTCTATGGATGAATTTGTGCATTTCAAGGGTGGTAGTACCCTGTAAGAACCCTTGACCCCTGGAAAAGATAATGATATTCCGCAAAGTGGATTTCAAACAGAATAAGTATGAGTTTTAATTCGATATGTGGGATACCTCAGGAGTATGAAGGGAGGAAGTATTGTTGGATATAAAGGAGGTATGATGTTGGAAATATAGAGCAATTGTAACTCCAAGATGAGTTTGAGTAATCACGTATGAGTTTGGTACAAATAGAAGGAAGAAAGACAGTACAATTGGATGGATTTAAGAATGCTAGAAGCTGGATGTTGGAATGATGAACAGTTGCCCCGATGATGAGTTCAAGGTTTACAAGTGATGAGATGGGCCATAACCCACAGGCTCCAGGACCTGCCAAGAAGCAAGCACACTCTTGCTGAAGGAAAAAACCCTGGAAGAGATTACGACCTTACCCACCAACGATTTTATAGGAGTAACGCAAAACCTGAGAGTTGCGAAGAAATGATAGATGTTTGTTTGGCTTGCAGAATCAATGGGTTTATCCGAACCTAGTTCGTCGACAAGAGAAATTCTGCAATGCTTGTGAGGATGACCGAGTGTTAAAATGCGAGATTCACTAAACCATATACAAGGTAATGATTTGGATGCGGGATGGATTGATCACCATACCAACTTACTCTTATTATTCACCTTGCTATATGGGATGGTAAATCTGAGTGACTTACCCATAGTAGAGAGACGACGATCAAAACCTTGTTTAAACCTTAGAATGGTATAAGTATTTTTTCCTTGTACAAGGCAGTTGTTGCCAATCGTAGGACATACGATGAGGTTCAACCTAGACCCATTGTCTGCAGGAGAAACCATAAATGGTTGACCACCATGAGATATCGATAGTTGATTAGTATTGGCGCCAGACCCGTCACCTAAGAAGACCCAGTCATGGAAGAACCTTACCAAGATGAAAGGACAGAAGAATTGCGGTAAACGTTATGCCACTATCGAAAGATCCCTGAGAAGGAATTATCCTAAAGATCTGAGAAGATCGACACTGCCAACAAAGAGGACGGAGAATATGAGTTTTGATGGAACCGTAGCAATGCTTCTAAGGGTGGTAGCACCCGAGACCCCGAAGATGATCGATGGATTTTGAGAAGACTCAGAACCCTAACCTATTTCTTTTTAGCCTCTCCGAATCTCGTGTACGAGATTCATTTTAAGAATGGTAGGTTTGTAACATCCCAAAATTCTAAATTTTGGAATGTTATATTAAATAAATAGTTTTGATTGTTTGTTTGATTGTTGTGTGATTGATTGACTGAAAGTGAGTGAATTCTAAACTTTTTGAAAGTTAAATGAGAGGGAATAAAAGGACTTCCCCAAACTTTCATTTTGCTTTTATGATCTCCGTAAATTCAAATTCTTTTCAAATACAAAACCCTAGGCAGAAGATGACATGACTTCTTCCATTTAAATAAATGAAAAGGGTTTTTGAAAATAATTGAATTTCACTTGGAAATATTTCAAATCCATAAAAACTTTAAGCAACTCAATGATTTTCATGAGAGAAGATAAAATGACTTCTTCAAAATATATGAAATATGAGTTGGAAGTTTTAAAGGAATTAAATTCAAAATTCCATTGGAATTATTTTCAATTTGAAGTTATTTGGGTTTTATTCAAATTATTTTTCTCCAAAAATAAAATATATGGAAATTGGGGTAACATGATTCCCTACATCAGAAAATTGGAGAGAGATAATTTTGAAACCATTTTGGTATTTTTAAAATGATTTTTATTGGGTTTTATTGCATCAATAGCACTCTTTGCTTTATTTGAAATTTTGTAGATGATTTTATTTGACGTTAGTAAAATGTTCAGGTCGTGGAAAATCTTTTTTTGAAAATTTTGATATATAATATGCCTATATAAAATTTTAATTTATTTTTGTTATTCGCTTTTACTTCTGTTTTTTAAAAGAAACTGTACATGCGGCCCATAATTATTTATCGCCCACACGCGTAGCATAGTGGCAGCGGGCGCCTCATTTTTTTCCTAAATGGGCCAGGCCCAGCCAGCCTTTTCAGTTTTTTTACTTAGGCCGAATTTTGTTAAAAAAACATCACCTGCGCGGCCGGCCAAACCTCCTTACGCGCTTAGGCCCATGCGACGCGCCTTCTTTGTTTCGTTTTCTTTTCATTTACGTGCGTATATGTTTAGTCCCATATTGTCTAGCCTTTGACCCCTAAACCTCTTTTCCACCTATAAATATAGACCTATAGAGCCTCCAAAAATCATCCGATTCGGGTTAAATTAATATTTGGTTTGACTAGATTCATTTAAGAAAAAAAATATTTTTCTCCTCTTCGGCGTGACTTCTAGAAGTTGTCTTCTCTCTCCGAAGGCATCTTTTCTCTGCCTTATAAAGGTATCTTTCTTTGTCTTTTTTTCTTTTTTATACTTTCGTAGTTTATTATTTCTAGACTAGTATGATAGAATAATTAGATTATCATTAGTCTACGTATTTATACATTACACCTAAAAAATTCGTAGCTAATTTTCTTCCGTAAAACAGCTTGGCCCTGATTTTTCAAATAGCTATAACTTTTTACTCGGTCATCCAAATTAGATGAAACCAGCGCCTATAATTTTGTCTTGTTTTCACCTATCCAGTGAACCTGTTACATCAACTTTTTGAAATTCTCAAATTTCGAAATTTGTTCAGATTCATATTCAAACTTCTTTTGATCATAACTTGAGTTTTATAACTCCGTTTGAGTTGATTCTTTTTGCAAATCGAAGCTCTTGACCTAAACTTTCTGATAAGGCCAAATCTACCTAATTTTGGTACTATTAGAAATTGTTTTATGTTGCAAGAGTTATTTGTTTGGTTTTGATGTTTTCCGAATCGTCTTCTTCACTCTTCCCGATCTTTTGAGTGATTGCTTATGTGTGGTTACTATTGCTTGCTTACGATAGATTGACCGGAGTGTGACAAGTAGAACTATCAAGAGTTTTGAGTGCGAATCATCTTCATCAACAGTACAGAAAAGTTCACACTTTGATCATATCCCTTTAATACCCAGTTTTTATGTATTAGTTTCAACCCTCAAACATTGCATGGTTAGGAATTGATAACATGTGGGTTTTGGGAAGTAGTTGATGAGGTAGGAACCTATTGTACTGCATTTAAACCTTGGGAGTTACTTCTGTGCTATGCTTATATTGCCATGCTATGCTCGTAAACATGGATTGGGTTTGAGTGTATCCATGACAGATGTGAGTTGTCAATTAATGGTTAACTTAAGGTGGCAACTTTAATACACATCTGGGTGGATTGAGGCACCTGGGGAATCCAGTGATTGCCTGTATTTTTGGAAATCCCGGGGTACCGTGTGATTCTCCTATGGACTGCCACCCAGGCTCAAAGGGATCATAAGATTATTCATGCTAGAAACTTCCGTGTGCAGCCACATGCCATTATGGGCTCTAGCATAGTTGAGTAAGTTGTGGGAAACCTTTCCATGATGGGCTAGCAGATGTAGGGGATTGTAGGTGTACAGGCCTATCTATCGGTTAAGAGGACCTCTTCGGAAAGACTGTGTCTCGGTCATCCGTTTCTCAAACATTATGTAGTGTGAGAAATCCAACGGAGGAGATCGAGTCTTGTGGGGAAAAGTGCGCAAACCTCCGCAGAGTGTACAAACTAATCATGATTAGCCATGTCCCCAGTTACGGACATCTTGAGTATCTGGTTCTTGGATTGTCATGTTGATCTCATCACTCTAAATTAATTTTGTTGGGTTATTAATTACCTTTTAATTGGGATTGAGATGGGGTTTACCATTCTTAGTGTTTTCAACCAACTTTGTAGTTAAATAAAATGTATTCCTTTGCAGTAGGTAAAAATTTGCTTTTCGCAAAAACATGTTAACCATAGAGCCTCCACCAGCCAAATATGCATGTAGTGATAGCTATTATTCATCATTATCCTATGGTGTGAATTCGCCAGTACATTCAATATACTGACCCTTTGTGGCTACAACGTCTCATGTTGCAGGATTCTTACGACGAGTAAGTGATACGTTAGGGTTACGATTTCTACACTCAACTTTGCCGTTGGTGTTGATGGGAATCCACAACCTTGTCGTTACTTCCGCTTTTTTTGGATTGAGGTAATAGTATTTACGTTATTTTGTACATGTGATTTACCTCTGTTATAAATCCTCGAGTACTGTGTGTGTCAGCATACCGATCCAGGGATGACACTTAAGCACAGAGACTTGACCGTCCGAGGTCGGGTCGCTACAAACAAGTATGATGGTTTTCGGTAGGGAACGTCCCACCTTTGGGAACGAAAAGATATCCATTGCCTCTTATTGCTTTCAAATTTTTTTCTCGTGTCAACATAGAATAACAAGAGTGTTGTGTAAATTTTTGTGATTTTTCGGGGTTTGTTTGGACATTTTTATGCATTAACTGAGTTTTCAATGCATTTTATGTGCATAATTCAAATTTGAACTACATGCACATGCTCCAGTGCATATAAATTGGTTGAAAAATCAAATATGTGTCCTTGGGTGCATGCTTAGGTCCCATGCAAGAAATGGGAATGAATTCCAAACACCGGGGCACTGTTGATTGTCGGCAAAACATTGAGATGCCTGGTTTTAAATTCTAGTAAATCCAAAACTCATCTGGAATTTATGAAACTTGGCATGCTATCATGGAGCAGCATCAACATGCCGTGGTACAAATTTTTCCCATATGGGGCAGCTTCGGGTATATGCTTCTCACAAACCTGAGCTTCTCACAACAAGCATGATGGTTTTCGGTAGGGAACGTCCCACCTTTGGGGACGAAACGATATCCATTGGCTCTTATTGCTTTCAAATTTTTTTCTCGTGTCAACATAGAACAACAGGAGTGTTGTGTGAATTTTTGTGATTTTTCAGGGTTCGTTTGGACATTTTTATGCATTAACTGAGTTTTCAATGCATATTATGTGCATAATTCAAATTTGAACTACGTGCACATACTCCAGTGCATATAAATTGGTTGAAAAATCAAATATGTGTCCTTGGGTGCATGCTTAGGTCCCATGCAAGAAATGGGCATGGATTTCAAACACTCGGGCACCGTTGATTGCCGGCCAAACATTGAGATGCATGGTTTTTAAATTCTAGTAAATCCAAAACTCGTCTGAAATTCATGAAACTTGGCATGATATCATGGAGCGGCATCAACATGCTGTGGTACAAATTTTATCCCATATGGGGCAGGTTTGGGTATATGCTTCTAACAAACCGAGCTTCTCACAACAAGCATGATGGTTTTCGGTAGGGAACGTCCCACCTTTGGGGAAGAAACGATATACATTGCCTATTATTGCTTTCATTTTTTCTCTCGTGTCAACATAGAACAACAGGAGAGTTGTGTGAATTTTTGTGATTTTCAGGGTTCGTTTGGACATTTTTATGCATTAACTGAGTTTTCAATGCATTTTATGTGCATAATTCAAATTTGAACTACATGTACATGCTCCATTGCATATAAATTGGTTAAAAAATCATATTTGTGTCCTTGGGTGCATGCTTAGGTCCCATGCAAGAAATGGGCATGAATTTCAAACACTGGGGCACCGTTGATTGCCGGCAAAACATTGAGATGCATGGTTTTTTAATTCTAGTAAATCCAAAACTCGTCTGAAATTCATGAAACTTGGCATGATATCATGGAGCGGGATCAAAATGCTGTGGTACAAATTTTGTCCCATATGGGGTAGGTTTGGGTATATGCTTCTCACAAACCGGAGCTTCTCACAACAAGCATGATGGTTTTCGGTAGGGAACGTCCCACCTTTGGGGACGAAACGATATACATTGTCTATTATTGCTTTCAATTTTTTTTCTCGTGTCAACATAGAACAAGAGGAGTGTTGTGTGAATTTTTGTGATTTTTGGGGTTCGTTTGGACATTTTTATGCATTAACTGAGTTTTCAGTGCATTTTATGTGCATAATTAAATTTGAATGACAAGCACATGCTCCATTGCATATATATTGGTTAAAAAATCATATCTGTGTCCTTGGGTGCATGCTTAGGTCCCATGCAAGAAATGGGCATGAATTTCAAATACCAGGGCACCATTGATTGCCGACAAAACATTGAGATGCCTGGTTTTTAAATTCTAGTAAATCCAAAACTCATATGAAATTCATGAAACTTGGCATGCTATCATGGAGCGGCATCAACATGCCATAGTACAAATTTTTTCCCATATTGGGCAGGTTTGGGTATATGCTTCTCACAAACCGGAGCTTCTCACAACAAGCATGATGGTTTTCAGTAGGGAATGTCCCACCTTTGGGGATGAAACGGTATCCATTGCCTCTTATTGCTTTTAAATTTTTTTCTCGTGTCAACATAGAACAACATGAGTGTTGTGTGATTTTTTTGATTTTTCGGGGTTCGTTTGGACATTTTTATGCATTAACTGAGTTTTCAATGCATTTTATGTGCATAATTCAAATTTGAACTACATGCACATGCTCCAGTGCATATAAATTGGTTGAAAAATCAAATATGTATCCTTGGGTGCATGCTTAGGTCCCATGAAAGAAATGGGCATGAATTTCAAACACCGGGGCACCGTTGATTGCCGGCAAAACATTGAGATGCCTACTTTTTAAATTCTAGTAAATCCAAAACTCGTCTGAAATTCATGAAACTTGGCATGCTATCATGGAGCGACATCAACATGCCGTGGTACAAATTTTGTCCCACATGGGGCTGGTTTGAGTATATGCTTCTCACAAACCGGAGCTTCTCACAACAAGCATGATGAGTTTTAGTAGGGAACATCCCACCTTTGGGGATGAAACGGTATCCATTGCCTCTTATTGCTTTCAGGGGAACTGCTAGACCTTTTATCTGCAATGATCATAAAAGAATTGGAAATATTCAGGGTTCGTTTGGACATTTTTATGAATTAACTGAGTTTTCAATGCATTTTATGTGCATAATTCAAATTTGAACTACATGCAGATGCTCCAGTGCATTTAAATTGTTTGAAAAATCAAATCTGTGTCCTTGGGTGCATGCTTAGGTCCCATGCAGGAAATGGGCATGAATTTCAAACATCGGAGCACCGTTGATTGCCGGCAAAACATTGAGATGCCTGGTTTTTAAATTCTAGTAAATCCAAAATTCTGTTAACCATTCATGTGAGACCACATGTCTTGGTTTTAATGATTGTAGGAGATGCCGTGCGGAGAACTGTTTGACCTTGACTGAACGGGAGGCGTGCGAGCGCCGTCCGGTGCGCAGGCTGACCAAGAGGCGTGCAAGCTGTCCTCGAGTGCGTAGGCTCACCAGGAAGCGTGTGAGTAGTACGATGCGCAGGCTCACTGGGAAGCGAGCCCTTTGATTTCCATGGCCGCCCGCCTTGCCCGCGTCCTCTCCATTAATGGTGCCCAAGCCGCAGTTTAATTCACTTTTTAAATATAAAACACTCATCGCAAATGTTTTAGTTAGAACACCCATATGCAAACCGATAGCTTCCCTAGGAAGCCAAAAGAAAATGTGCCGAGCAAGATTTCTGCAGCTCTTGATCGCAAACGATTTAGATAGAGCACCCATATGCAAAGTGAGAGCGGCGCAGGATTTGTGCATCCCTTCAATGTAAACGGTTGTTTTGGATGACCCGTGTGCAACCACGTACAAACAATTTGGTAAGATTTGCATCTGTCATATTGAGTATGTTGCCATTTGTCAAACTAGAAAGATTTACATTTGTTGATCTAGTAACATTGCCATTTGTCAATCCTTGTAACACTGCGATTTGTCAAAATATGCAGCTAGAAATCATTAGCACTATGTAATTTTTGCAACTAAAATTCAATAATTAAGCTAGAAATCATTGCCCAATTGTTGCCAACCACGTACTGAAATAGCTAGTTCAACTGGATATACTAGCTAATTTTAAGTACGTTGTACAGTTCGACCACACATCTATAGTCAGATGAACTGAACAAAATAGCCCCTAAGTAGTACTACATGCTCTCACGGAGGGGCTTTGTGCTACTTCCAGCAGCCTCTCCTCTGCCGAGCGCGCTCAGTAAGAGGAAGAGGAGGAGGAGGAGCCTACCAACGAGCTGGACAAATGCAATATGGTGCCTGTCGCTGCTGCATGTTCAGCGATGCTCACCAGCTCGAACGCCCACTGCTGCTCCAGACGATACCACTCGAAGCGGCTGGACTGCTCGTAGATCTCCTAATTCCTCGCCTCGTCAGCGGCGTGTGCTGCGGCCACGACTGCGGTAAGGCTCTTTGCATGCTCGACGAGGTGCTCCTCCTCCTCCCACAGGAACTCAATGTAGCGCGCAAGGTCGCTGACGCCCGTGTGGGCCTCCACCTCCGCCCCCCTCCTCTTGCCTTCGGGCCGCGGTGGCGGAGCGAGTGATGGCCACGGTGGCCTGCAGTGGGGTGGCGGCCATGACGGCCACCTCTCGCCTTCGGGCCGCGGCGGCGGAGCAGGAGATGGCCCTGGCTTTCAACGGTGGTTTGGCGGCAACGGCGGCCGGCAACAGCTACCGACGGGCAGCGGCGACGGAGCGTGTGATGGTTGTTCCGTGCACATCCAACAAGGACGCCACGCGCACTACACTACGCTGGGGATTGTGCCGCTACCGCGGTGTAGCCTCCCAGTTGGAGCTGTCCTTTGATGACAGCGGAGTGGCTGAGCGATGACGATGGACCGGTGCCATTGGCGATTATGGAAGAAGCAAACGAGATAAGCTATAGGGAGAGAGGGGAAAATGCGACGCAGGACTCGCCGGCCATGAGGGTTTTTATAGCAGGCTGGTAAGCATTGGGATTTTGGGGGATTTCACGGAGTCAGGCGGGAAGCTTGCGTGGGAACCTACGAGGTTGCGTGGGAACGGGCTCACCGACGATTATATCATTGGAGTCGTATTTGAACATAGTTTCCAGCTATACAATTTTTGTAACATGCATTAACACTTTTTTGGTTAAATTTAAGGTTATACACCAGCAAGCGTTTTCCCGCAACACACATGGCTTGTTCCATCACAAACAGCTCTGATGGATCAATTGTCTGCCACGTATCGCACACGCAACTCTAATATGATTCGTGCTTGATGTCTCCAACATCACTCGTACAATTCGTCTTATTTGCCACATATCACTGTGCTATCCTCTGCTCGCATCCCTCGGCAAGCTCTGCTCGCCGTTAGGCGCCGCCGTGCGTTGTGCTCGCCGTTAGGCGCCGCAGCGTGCTCGGTCACGTCCGTTGGCGCGCTCTGCTCGTGTCCGTCGGGGCGCTCGGCTTGTGGAAAACTTTTCCATGAGGCGACTGCGGAGCGCTCTGCTCATGTCCCTCCACGTGCGCTCTGCCAGCGGTTGGGCGTGCACATGATCACGTCAGGGCCCCCATATGCATGCGGTTGCGCCGCGCTGATACGTCTCCAACGTATCTATAATTTTTGATTGCTCCATGCTTTTATATTATCTATTTTGGATGTTAATGGGCTTATTTTACACTTTTATATTATTTTTGGGACTAACCTATTAACCGGAGGCCCAACCCAAATTGCTGTTTTTGCCTATTCAGTGTTTCGTAGAAAAGGAATATAAAACAGAGTCCAAACGGAATAAAACCTTCGGGAACGTGATTTTTGGAACAAACGTGATCCAGGAGACTTGGAGTGGACGTCAAGAATCAATCGAGGAGGCCACGAGGCAGGGGGCGCGCACACCCCCTGGGCGCGCCCTCCACCCTCGTGGGCCCCTGGTTGCTCCACTGACGTACTTGTTCCTCCTATATATATCCATATACCACACAAACATCCAGGAGCACCACGAAACCCTATTTCCACCGCCGCAACCTTCTATACCCAAGAGATCCCATCTTGGGGCCTTTTCCGGAGCTCCGTCGGAGGGGGCATTGATCACAGAGGGCCTCTACATCAACTCCATGGCCCCTCCGATGATGTGTGAGTAGTTTACCTTAGACCTTCAGGTCCATAGCTAGTAGCTATATGGCTTCTTCTCTCTCTTTGGATCTCAATACAAAGTTCTCCTCGATTCTCTTGGAGTTCTATTCGATGTAATCTTCTTTTGTGGTGTGTTTTTCAAGATCTGATGAATTGTGGGTTTATGATCAAGTTTATCTATGAACAATATTTTAATCTTCTCTGAATTCTTTTATGTATGATTGGTTTATCTTTGCAAGTCTCTTCGAATTATCAGTTTGGTTTGGCCTACTGTATTGATCTTTCTTGCAATGGGAGAAGTGCTTAGCTTTGGGTTCAATCTTGCGGTGCTTGATCCTAGTGACAAAAAGGGAAATGACACGTATTGTATTGTTGACATCGAGGATAAAAAGATGGGGTTTACATCATATTGCATGAGCTTATCCCTCTACATCATGTCATCTTGCTTAAGGTGTTACTCTGTTCTTATGAACTTAATACCCTAGATGCATGCTGGATAGCGCTCGATGTGTGGAGTAATAGTAGTAGATGCAGAATCGTTTCGGTCTACTTGTCATGACGTGATGCCTATATACATGATCATGCCTAGTTATTCTCATAATTATTCGCTTTCCTATAAATTGCTCGACAGTAATTTGTTCACCAACTGTAACACTTATGCTCTTGAGAGAAGCCACTAGTGAAACCTATGGCCCCCTGGGTCTATTCTCCATCATATAAGTTTCCAATCTATTTTATTTTGAAATCTTTACTTTCAATCTATATCATAAAAATACCAAAAATGTTTATCTTATTATTATCATCTCTATCAGATCTCACTCTTGCAAGTGGCCGTGAAGGGATTGACAACCCCTTTATCACGTTGGTTGCGAGGTTCTTATTTGTTTGTGTAGGTACGAGGTGACTCGCGCGTGGTCTCCTACTGGATTGATACCTTGGTTCTCAAAAACTGAGGGAAATACTTACGCTGCTTTACTGCACCACCCTTTCCTCTTCAAGGGAAAACCAACGCAGTGCTCAAGAGGTAGCAAGAAGGATTTCTGGCGCCGTTGCCGGGGAGATCTATGCCAAGTCAAACATACCAAGTACCCATCACAACTCTTATCCTTCACATTACATTATTTGCCATTTGCCTCTCGTTTTCCTCTCCCCCACTTCACCCTTGCCGTTTTATTCGTCTCTTTCCCATTTGTTTTCTTGTACCATGGCTGATTCAAAAAGGGCTAAGGGTTCTCTCCCGGGTTTTACCTTGGATAGTCCTCCTGTCCTCTCTTAGCTCATAAATAATGACGCTATGGAGAGACCTACTGAGGTTATCAATGAGAGTTTGAATAATTTTGATGAAGATGATCCCGGAATTTTTCATTATTTACTTGATGAATCTTTGAAAGACGCTTGGGATAGGCTATTAAGAATTCAAGCTAGCTATGTGCCCCAATATCAAATTGAGGTTTACCTGAAAAGCTTTTATATTGATTTACCCTCTTCATTCAAGAAAGTTCTAGATTCTATCTTTGAAGAAGGTTTTCTTGAGGGGATCCCATTGATACTTAAGAAAGGATGAAAACTATATTCGGGCACCCCATGAGTGAGAAGGTTGAATCTACCTCTCTTTTGTGCTTTTACCAAAATGAAACTATCAAAGAAATGAGGGCTAGCTTAGATGCCAATTTCCGTAACATGCTTAATATTTCTTCCACTATCAATGGACACGTGCTAACTCAAAAGAAATTTTCTCTTTTCTTTCCTAATACCAAAGATGACAATACCTAGATCTATCCTTGCTTTTATGCCTAGCTAGGGGCATTAAACGATAGCGCTTGTTGGGAGGCAACCCGATTTTATTTTTATTCCTTGCTTTTTGCTCCCGTTTAGTAATAAATAATTTATCTATCCTATTTTTTGTTGTGTTTTTTTGTTTAATTAGTGTTTGTGCCAAGTAGAACCGTTGGGAAGACTTGGGGAAAGTCTTTTTGATCTTGCTGTAAAAAACAGAAACTTTAGCGCTCATGAGAATTGCTGTCATTTTTTATTGGAGAGTTCTATTTAGTTAATTATTTTTGCAGATGATTAATAGATAAATTCCTCACGTCCGGCAATATATTTTAGAATTTTTGGGGTTCCAGAAGTTTGTTTTAGTTACACATTATTTCAGACTGTTCTGTTTTTGACAGATTCTGTTTTTCGTGTGTTGTTTGCTTATTTCAATGAATCTATGGCTAGTAAAAGAGTTTATAAACCATAGAGAAGTTGGAATACAATAGGTTTAACACCAATATAAATAAATAATGAGTTCATTACAGTACCTTGAAGTGGCATTTTGTTTTCTTTCGCTAACGGAGCTCACGAGATTTTTCTGTTAAGTTTTGTGTTGTGAAGTTTTCAAGTTTTGGGTAAAGATTTGATGGATTATGGAAGAAGGAGTGGCAAGAGCCTAAGCTTTGGGATGACCATGGCACCCCAAGGTAAAATACAAGGACACCAAAAATCCTAAGCTTGGCGATGCCCCGGAAGGCATCCCCTCTTTTGTCTTCGTTCATCGGTAACTTTACTTGGAGCTATATTTTTATTCGCCACATGATGTGTGTTTTTCTTGGAGTGTCTTGTATGATTTGAGTCTTTGCTTTTTAGTTTACCACAATCATCCTGGCTGTACACACCTTTTGAGAGAGACACATATGAATTAGAATTTATTAGAATACTCTATGTGCTTCACTTATATCTCTTGAGCTATATAGTTTTTGCTCTAGTGCTTCACTTATATCTTTTAGAGCATGACGGTGGTTCTATTTTATAGAAATAATTGATCTCTCATGCTTCACTTATATTATTTTGAGAGTCCTTTAGAACAACATGGCAATTCGCTTTTAGGCATAATAAAAACTTTCATATAAGTGCATTGAATACTAAGAAAAGTTTGATACTTGATAATTGTTTTGAGATATGGAGATGGTGATATTGGAGTCATGCTAGTTGAGTAGTTGTGAATTTGAGAAATACTTGTGTTGAAGTTTGTGATTCCCGTAGCATGCACGTATGGTGAACCGTTATGTGATTAAGTCGGAGCATGATTTATTTATTGATTGCCTTCCTTATGAGTGGCGGTCGGGGACGAGCTATGGTCTTTTCCTACCAATCTATCCCCCTAGGAGCATGCGCGTAGTACTTTGTTTAGATAACTAATAGATTTTTGCAATAAGTATGTGAGTTCTTTATGACTAATGTTGAGTCCATGGATTATACTCACCCTCACCCTTCCACATTTGCTAGCCTCTCTAGTACCACGCAACTTTCACCGGTACCATAAACCCACCATATACCTTCCTCAAAACAGCCACCATACCTACCTATTATGGCATTTCCATAGCCATTCTGAGATATATTGCCATGCAACTTTCCACCGTTCCGTTATTATGACACACTTCATCATTGTCATATTGCTTTGCATGATCATGTAGGGTGTGTTTGGTTCGGGAATGAAGTGTAATGGAATGGCATGGTTCCATTCCAGTGTAATGGGTCGGTTCCATCTTTGTGTTTGGTATGGATAAATCGAAGGAACGGAACCATTATATTTTGGTGTTTGGTTTTAAGAATGGAATGAGATGGATTTGTAAGTGGTCATCCATCCATCCATGCAAAAATGCTCAGTAAACATTGAGTTCGATTTCTGAACAGGGGTGTGAGCATCAACAAATCAGACTCAAGCAATTTTTTTTGACCAGCAACGAAACGAATCCATCCATCCATGCGACGAACAAGAGTGTGGGTACACCAATCAGACTCAAAGCACAAGATAAACAATAGCTAGAAGAAATATACGAAAGTTGAACATGACGGCCGGCTGGATGCAAGGCTTGGCTTTGGCGTCCCCACGCGCAACCGCAGCTTCTGGCGGCGCTTGCTCACGCGGTTAACAAACGGCGCCTGGATCAAGTGCGGCAGCACGACCCTCCCGGCGTGTGCTGCCGCTGTTGCCCAGCTTCAAGATTTTCTCGCAGCCGCTCGCCTGCCGCACACATGCTTCAGAGGAGAGGGAGGTTGTGCTTCGGAGGTGGACAAGACGACAAGGGCTGGTGGCGCAGACCAGAGGAGGGGAGAGGCCGGCAGCATAGATCGATGGAGGGGAGAGACGAGGGAGAGGAGCCCGCACGAGAGAGGATAAGGCTGCGGGAGCGAGAGGAAAGAGAACGATTTTGCATCATCCGCCCAATTTGGAGGTCTCACCCGGTTCCGGATCTGGGACGAATATTCGGTCCGTGGGAACCAGGTGGTGACCGTTCCACCTGCCTACTGAACGCGAGAACGAGGCCCATGAACGGGTTGGACCCATGCCATTCCAGTCCATGACTGCAACCAAACATACCCGTAGTTGACATCATATTTGTGGCAAAGCCACCGTTCATAATTCTTTCATACATGTCACTCTTGATTCATTGCATATCCCGGTACACCGCCGGAGGCATTCACATATAGTCATATTTTGTTCTAAGTATCGAGTTGTAATTCTTGAGTTGTAAGAAAATAAAAGTGTGATGATCATCATTAGAGCATCGTCCCATGTGAGGAAAGGATGATGGAGACTATGATTCCCCCACAAGCCGGGATGAGACTCCGGACGAATCTAAAAAAAAGAAAAAAAAGAAGCCAAAAAAAGAAGAAGGCCCAAATAAAAACAGAAAAAAGAGAAGGGACAATGTTACTACCATTTTTCCACTCTTGTGCTGCAAAGTAGCACCATGATCTTCATGATAGAGAGTCTTCTATGTTGTCACCTTCCCACTATTTTACATTATAGAACTTGGCTTATATATTCCAATGATGGGCTTCCTCAAATTGCCCTAGGTATTCGTGAGCAAGCAAGTTGGATGCACACCCACTTAGTTTCTTTTGTTGAGCTTTCATACACTTATAGCTCTAGTGCATCCGTTGCATGGAAATCCCTACTCACTCACATTTATATCTATTGATGGGCATCCCCATAGCCCATTGATACGCCTAGTTGATGTGAGACTATCTTCTCCTTTTTTTTTCTTCTCCACAACCGCCATTCTATTCCACCATAGTGCTATATCCATGGCTCACGCTCATATATTGCGTGAAGATTGAAAAAGTTTGAGAACATCAAAAGTATGAAACAATTACTTGGCTTGTCATCGGGGTTGTGCATGATTTAATATTTTGTGCGATGAAGATAGAGCATAGCCAGACTATATGATTTTGTAGGGATAACTTTCTTTGGCCATGCTATTTTGAGAAGACATGATTGCTTAGTTAGTATGCTTGAAGTATTATTATTTCTATGTCAATATTAAACTTTTATCTTGAATCTTTCGGATTTGAACATTCATGCCACAATAAAGAGAAAAATACATTGAGAAATATATTAGGAAGCATTCCACATCAAAAATTCCGTTTTTATCATTTACCTACTCGAGAACGAGCATGAATTAAGCTTGGGGATGCTTGATACGTCTCCAACGTATCTATTTTTTTATTGCTCCATGCTATTATATTATCTATTTTGGATGTTAATGGGCTTATTTTTACACTTTTATATTATTTTTGGGACTAACCTATTAACTGGAGGCCCAGCCCAAATTGTTTTTTTCTATTTCAGTGTTTCGTAGAAAAGTAATATCAAACGGAGTCCAAACGGAATGAAACCTTAGGGAACGTGACTTTTGGAACAAATGTGATCCAGGATACTTGGAGTGGACGTCAAGAATCAATCGAGGAAGCCACAAGTCAGGGGGCGCACCCACACCCCTGGGCGCCCCCTCCACTCTCGTGGGCCCCTCGTTGCTCCACCGACCTACTTCTTCCTCCTATATATATCCATATACCCCACAAACATCCAGGAGCACCACGAAACCCTATTTCCACCGCCGCAACCTTCTGTACCCAAGAGATCCCATTTTGGGGCCTTTTCCGGAGCTCCGCCGGAGGGGGCATTGGTCACAGAGGGCCTCTACATCAACTCCATGGCCCCTCCGATGATGTGTGAGTAGTTTATGTCGGACCTTTGGGTCCATAGCTAGTAGCTAGATGGATTCTTCTCTCTCTTTGGATCTCAATACAAAGTTCTCCTTGATTCTCTTGGAGATCTATTCGATGTAATCTTCTTTTGTGGTGTGTTTGTCAAGATCCGATGAATTGTGGGTTTATGATCAAGTTTATCTATGAACAATATTTGAATCTTCTCTGAATTCTTTTATGTATGATTGGTTTATCTTTGCAAGTCTCTTCGAATTATCAATTTGGTTTGGCCTAGTAGATTGATCTTTCTTGCAATGGGAGAAGTGCTTAGCTTTGGGTTCAATCTTGCGGTGCTCGATCCCAGTGACAGAAAGGGAAACAACACGTATTGTATTGTTGCCATCGAGGATAAAAAGATGGGGTTTACATCATATTGCATGAGTTTATCCCTCTACATCATGTCATCTTGCTTAAGGCGTTACTCAGTTCTTATGAACTTAATACTCTAGATGCATGCTGGATAGCGGTCGATGTGTGGAGTAATAGTAGTAGATGCAGAATCGTTTCAGTCTACTTGTGACGGACATGATGCCTATATACATAATCATGCCTAGATATTTTCATAATTATTCGCTTTTCTATCAATTGCTCGACAGTAATTTGTTCACCCACCGTAATACTTATGCTCTTGAGAGAAGCCACTAGTGAAACCTATGGCCCCCGGGTCTATTCTCCATCATATAAGTTTCCAATCTATTTTATTTTGCAATCTTTACTTTCAATCTATATCATAAAAATACCAAAAATATTTATCTTATTATCATCATCTCTACCAGATCTCACTCTTGCAAGTGGTCGTGAAGGGATTGACAACCCCTTTATCGCGTTGGTTGCGAGGTTCTTATTTGTTTGTGTAGGTACAAGGTGACTCACACGTGGTCTCCTGCTGGATTGATACCTTGGTTCTCAAAAACTGAGGGAAATACTTACGCTACTTTACTACACCACCCTTTCCTCTTCAATGAAAAACCAACGCAGTGCTCAAGAGGTAGCACACGCGCGTTGCCACACCATGCAGTTACGTGCGGCACGATGGAGTTACGCGCTGCAAATTAGAACTGCCATCAGGACCTGCCGATATTCCTGGCTGTCCGGCTTCCCCTTTAATTCCTGCGGCCATTATAACCTTAGTCTCTTCAACCATTCGGTCACGCCCCACAACACAACAAGCACACCCATGACGACACATAGAGAGGGGATGTCCGACGGCGCTCCAATGGAGTTCGTCGAGCATAGAATGGAGACCCACGCGAGGGTGACAGATCTCTCGGTGGTGTACACCATCGACCCGGCCATGGTGGACGACTACATCAACAGCGTTGAGCAGTTGCTTGCTGGAGACAAGTACAAGGTGGTCGGCATCGACACCCAGTACACCGACGATCGTCCCGACATATATCAGAAGGTTGCCGTCGCCCAGTTGTGCGTGCGCCATCATGTCCTCATCTACCACTACTGCATGGCCACAGGGTCTTGCGACCGTTTCAACAGGTTTATCAACAGCATTGACTACAAGTTCGTCACGGTGGATACCAAAGACGATGTAAAAGGGCTCAGTGTTATGGGCTTGGCCTGTAAGAACCTTGTCGAAAACCGTGACCACTACAGGGTCTGGGGCAGCATGAAGCAGGACTCCCTGGTCGAACTCGCCTCAGCCATCATCGACCCCTACTACGAAAAGATGAAGCAGGATGCCCAGAGAACAAGTCCCGTATCCTGGCACGAGGCCTGGATGCGGCAACTGGATGAACCTCACCTCAGGTTCGCGGTCAAGAGCGTGTACACAAGATACGAGATGCACAGGCGGATCGTTGACATGAGGAAGTGCCTCGTTACCCAAATCGATGAGCCCGGATCGAGCCACAAGAAGAGTGTCGATGTCAAAACCGGCGGATCTCGGGTAGGGGGTCCCGAACTGTGCGTCTAAGGCGGATGGTAACAGGAAGCAGGGGACACGATGTTTACCCAGGTTCGGGCCCTCTTGATGGAGGTAATACCCTACGTCCTGCTTGATTGTTCTTGATGATATGAGTATTACAAGAGTTGATGTACCACGAGATCGTAGAGGCTAAACCCTAGAAGATAGCCTATGGTATGATTGTATATTGTCCTACAGACTAAACCCTCCGGTTTATATAGACACCGGAGGGGGCTAGGGTTACACAAAGTTGGTTACAAGGGAGGAGATTTACATATCCGTATTGCCTAGCTTGCCTTCCACGCCAAGGAGAGTCCCATCCAAACACGGGAGGAAGTCTTCAATCTTGTATCTTCGTAGTCCAACAGTCCGGCTGTCCGAAGACCCCCTAATCCAGGACTCACTCAGTAGCCCCTGAACCAGGCTTCAATGACGACGAGTCCAGCGCGTAGTTTTGTCTTCGACATTGCAAGGCGGGTTCCTCCTCCGAATACTCCATGGAAGATTATGAACACAATGATAGTGTCCGGCTCTGCAAAACAAGTTCCACATACCACCATAGACAGAATAATATTTCCACAAATCTAATCTGCTGACATGTTTTGATAGCATGACATCACGCCATGGCCCGGTCATTATTCGAACCGTTTTTCTCAACCAGCACTGCACATATCGTGAGGCGGTTTTCTTGACACGTCTTGTCAAAGCAGAGATCGTGTTCCCCTTATTACGGGATTCTTATCAATACAGATGTGGGTAACCCAACCGCACCATCAATAATGGTGCTTGGGGAATAAGAGGTTTTACCGTGTGAGTGGGGAGGCACACCGCCTCTTCTGCCCTTATAAAGGGACAATGACTCATTCTTTTCACCCACGCCTTCTTCCCGGTTCATTCCCTTCTGCTCAGGCTCCATTACCCAAGCATTCATCTTCTCTGCCCACAAAAGGCCTTCCAAAAATGTCTAGATCCGGAGCAGGAGGCAAATGGATGGCCTCTACCATCCAAGAGAAGGATATCAAAAAGCTTCGTGAGGCCGGGTATCTAGCCAAGAAAATCAGCCACCGTCTCCCGACGGCGGGACAGATCGTCCCTACACCGGAACCCCATGAGAGGGTTGTATTCCTCCCTCATTTTGTCCGCAGGCTAGGGTTTCCCCTCCACCCGTTCGTTCGCGGCATCATGTACTATTATGGTATCGATCTTCACGATCTGTCCCCAAATTCCTTCCTCAACATATCGACATTTATTGTCGTGTGCGAGGCTTTCCTCTGCATTTCACCACACTTCGGTTTATGGCTGAAGGTTTTCAATGTGAAGCCCAAGGTGGTGGGCGGCGAGCACGCCGAGTGCGGGGGCGCTATGGTGAGCAAGATGCCCAACGTCATATGGCCAATGGGAACCTTTAATGATTCTATCAAGGAGTGGCAACAATAGTGGTTTTACATCATTGCGCCGTGCGGCAAGGAATGGGCCGCCTCTCCCGAGTTTCGATCCGGCGCCCCTCTGCGGCTTACATCCTGGGTCAAGAAAGGCCTGGACTGGTCCTCGTCCAACGAACTGTCGGTGCTTCAGACGCGTATTAAAGATATGGGAGATAAGAACATTGAACTTGTCAACGTAGTCCAGGTGATGTTAGTCCGCCGGATACTGCCTTGTCAACACCGGACTTGCAATCTATGGGATTTCGATCCGGCCAGGCACCATACTTTGCGAAGGTTCTTCGGCTCCTCGCATGAGGACATTTGGAAGGTGCTTTTCAAGTCCAGCAAATCATGGCCAGACTCCGTCGAAGACCGCGGGTACCAACTGTCCCGCCCTGCAAGTTCGGCGAGTTTATCAGACTTTTCCATCCGCATGACCCAAAGGTAGCGCTTAACGCATGTTTATTCAAATCCCCCAGAGTTGGACGAAGAAGGCGGAGCAGATCCATTGTCCAGCCCCACTGCCCGAAGACCCGGCCATCCCACTTCTAACGAAGATGTTGGTCCCGATGCCCTACAAGGTGATGAAGAAGACGGTCGAAAAGGAGGCCAAAAAGACCCGGGGCGGTCTTCGTCATCGTGGCACTTCGGACATAATACCCGAAGGCTCTGATGCACGTTCCGCCTCCGAAGAGGATAAAAAGGAGGAGGAAGATGAATCCCCTGCGGGGGGAAGGAGGAAGAGGACGACCTCCGCACCCTTGGAGGCCGAACTTCCCAAGAGGGGAAGGGCTTCTCTTCCGGAGGAGTCCACTGCCGCCGCCGACAGCGACCTGGCATGGGATCCCGGGCCCCAGCCCCTGGTCAACTCGTAAGTATATAAAATCCGAGTACGTTTAAGCGTCCGGACTCATGGTGGCTTAGTATTTTAACCTTAAACCATATTTTTTGGTAGTCCGGTGAGGTCCCGTACCAAACAATCCTCATCAGAGGACCTACTGAGCTCGAATGCTATGGAGAGTGGGACACCCCAAAAGGCCCCTTTCCTCCAAATAGGTGCATAACACCGAGGCTTCGTCCCAGGAGGACCCCGACCAAGGAGGAAAGGAAGAAACCGTGAAGGCGGCGCCTGGAGGTCAAATCGCAGGGGCCGGACACGTGGGGGAAAAGATTCCCATAGGGTCTGACGATGGGGGCGACCTTGAGTTCGGCTCCTCACTGGATGCGATTCTAGAGGTTTATATGGCTCCAGAATCAAGAAGGCAGCCTCCTTCAGCTGGAGGGAGCGTGCCTGTTCCGCCGGTGACCTTTGTCCATCCAGAGGTGTCGGATGCTTTGTTGGTGGCGTTACGAGGCGCCTCCATTGTTGATGAACACCGTGCCCTTATGGGTGTGGTGATTGAGAAGATTCAGTCAACCGCGAGTGGACTGAACGAAGCCTGTATCAGCCTTATAAGAGGCTTTGAGGTATGTTTTATAAGTTGTCTAAGAGTGTCATAGTATAGATAGTAGCCCCTGATACCCTGTTCGGTGAAAGAAGGAACCAGACAGGGGATCGCATTGATGATCACAGGAAGACTCATTGAGTGATATTGATTTCACTTCTATTCCAAGAAGATACCTGTATCGGCTGCTGCCTCTCGTACTGCGGAGATCTCTGGACTGAATCAAAGTCTGGAGCGGGCCATAGAAGAATTTGGCCAATTAAAAATGCAGTTGAGGGATAAACAAGGTATGCACAAGCATTGCATGCATTTATTGTGAAATAAATGTTCACTATAAAATAAGCCGCATAATTTGTGCTAGGGGTTATGACCGAAGTCGAGGTCGAGAAAAAGGCGGCCATGGAGCAAACTCTTCATGAGAAACACGAAGCTAGAGTTATTAAAGCTGAGGAGGAGCTGCAAGAGGCCATAAGTAAATGCGAGGCCTTGGAGCAGAGTTTAACAGAAAAAGAGTCCGAACTCACCAAGGCGCGTCAAGCCACAAGCGACGCCTGGGGGGAAACCCAAAGCGCCTTGCAGGTGGTCCAAGAGGCGAGGAAGATCGCGGCGGGTAAGGCTTTTCCCATGTAAAGCAAGTATTTGAAGGGAAAACTATGTTTCTGATTGTGAATCCGGACTTCTCAGGTGTATTTGCCGAGCTACCTCACAGTATATCAGATGCCGCTCAATTCTACCGAGTTGAAGGAAGGAACACCGCCGATAAGCTCTTTTGGTCGCAGCATTTGGCACCGAATTATCCGGTGCCTTTTGCCGATCAACTGAAATAGTTGATCGAACTGCATAAGGCGGCGGAACTAGCCATGAAAGATATGGTTATCCAGCTATGGCCTGCCGAGCCGATTCCAAGCAGCTACTTCGGGCTCGTGAGGCGGCTTGTAAGCGCTTTCCCACGACTTGACGTCATCAAGCGGTCGGTTTGTATAGAAGGAGCGCGAATGGCTTCCGCCCTCGCAAAGGTGCACTAGGGGAAGATGGATGCTGAAAAGCTAGTGACCGAGGGACCGCCAGTGGGGAAGGAGCACCGCAAGCCCGAATTGTATTATAAAAGTGTCCTGAAAGGATCCTACCTTGCAGCGGAGCTGTGTACCATGGACATTATATTTCCATGAATGCCGATCATGTTGTCCTTTGTAATGTTTGAACAAGGTCGTGTATATGTCGCCTGTTATATAAAAGTTTACCCTCCTGTGCGGCCGTTTGTATGTTAAGGCTGAGAGTTGGCCAGTCGTCGGCTTCTGCCCCCACGTAAAAAGTACGGGGGTGTTCGGGATAAACCTGAGCACTCTTTATCCCAGTTTTGGGTCCTTCGAAGGAGGTGCTTAGCACAACGAACCAGGCAATCGGACTATAGGGCTTTATCGCTCTCACTTAGCCATAGGAGCTTTAGTATGGTCGGCGCAGCCCCTTGTGTTCGAAAGACCGTACTAGGGGCTCTATAAGCGCCCGATCGGAGAAAAAGCTGATCCATCGCACGCTACATTGGTTATGGCATTATGCGGGAGAAATCCTTAAAGATTTTGTGACCGCTCGAACAGCTGACCAGCTCTCGCCGTATCATGATAGTTAGTTTTCGGCTTTCTCTACCGAGGTGCTTATCCGGAAGAACCGGGACACAATCGCAGTAGTTCTCCCAGTGCTACCTTAGCCGATATAGCGGAACTTAAGGTACCAAAACATGGGAGCCGGGCAAACCCAACTATTGACCCAAGACATGATTCAGAGCTGATGCATATAATGCTATAAGTTCGGGGTGCCGAACTTCCATGAAGGTGCTCGGACTTTTATTGCCATGTTACGGGGAAAACGAAGCCCCTGGCATATTTAAGGCATATCGCTATGTACGGATGCTATTTGACAAAATGATTTCGATAAGAAATAAATAGCAGGTAAACGTCATATAAATCCACATATTGTATTTGAATAATACGTCTATGCATATGGGTGCAAGTAATGTGATAAAAAAAGGAGTTGTGATAGCAGAACCTGCTGTGACCAGGGGGAAGAGGTTGAGTGCGGATCTGTATTGTAGTCGGACGTTCGCTGCAGGGAATGTCTGAGGATCCCCTCACGCGTTCGAGCTGCCTCTGTGGAGTCCGTCCTGATCGGTGTAAAGGTGAACCTGCAAAGGAAATATAAGAAATGTTTGCGTGCCGAAGGGCGGTTGAACCGTTGAGTTCGGTCCGTCATGGCCTTCGCCAGAGTGTTTAGTTGAGCTCTGGACGAGCCGGGGTATCCTTCCACGAAGTAGTTCGGAGCCCCTTGACGGTGTCCGGGAGCCTGGGCGTCGACTCAAGGTTCGGCTGCAAGGTGCTGCTCGTTGTTCCCGCTACTAAGGCAGTGATGTATTTGTTGGTGCCGAAGGAATGTTCAGCCTTGCCATGAACCGTGATGACGCCGCGTGGACCGGGCAATTTGAGCTTGCTGTAGGCATAATGTGGCACCGCATTGAATCAAGTGAACGCGGTTCACCCGAGTAGTGCTTGATAGTCACTGCGGAAAGGGGCGATTTCGAAGATTAACTCTTCGATACGGTGATTTTCTGGTGATCCGAAGATTACCTCGAGGGCAATGGAGCTTGTACAGCTAACCTCCATACCTGGTATGATGCCTCTAAAAGTGGATTTGGTGGGCTTGATTGCTGAATGATCGATGCCCATCTTGCGCACTGTGTCCTGGTAAAGCAGATTTAAACTGCTACCTCCGTCCATAAGGACTCGAGTAAGGTGGAACCCGTGTACAATTGGGTCGAGGATTAGTGCGTCTGGATTGCCCCGATTGGCGTTAACTGGATGATCCTGCGGTTGAAGGTGACCGGCCCTAGCTTATATTGTGGGAGGGCGAGTTCCGTTCAGTCGCCGTCCCTAAGGGTGCATCTCTGTTCCAAGTGGGCAATTTGGGTGGTATTTACCGCATTCACCGATTGAATATGGGGGGGGGGGATTCTTTTGCCCTCCTGTGTTCGGCGATCTGGGCTCTTCGTCGCTATCATCGCTTTGAGACCCCTCTTCGTTTTTGGCGCCTGCCTTGCCGGCTTGTTTGAAGACCCAGCATTCTCTGTTGGTATGGGTGGCTGGCGTTTCTGGGGTGCCATGAATTTGGCATGGGCGAGCGAGTATGCGGTCTATACTAGATGGACCCGGATTTGTATTTTTGGGCGGCCCTTTCCGCTGACCGGACTTTCAGCCCCTGAACCTGGCATTAGCTGCCATATTTTTGGCGTTTTCACCATATTTGGGGCGCTTGTGTTTGTTGCGTCGTGGTTTGCCGTTGCTATCCCTGGCTTGTGATATGCCAGGTTTGCTTGCTTATTGGTACTACAAGCCAACCGGCTATCTTCGCCCGCACAAAAGCGGGTCATAAGTGTCATAAGGGCTGCCATGGATTTTGGCTTCTCTTGGCCGAGGTGCTGGGCGAGCCATTCGTCACGCATATTATGCTTAAATGCCACTAAGGCCTCTGCATCTGGACAGTCGACAATTTGATTCTTCTTGGTTAGGAACCGGGTCCAGGATTTCCTGGCCGATTCCCCTGGCTGCTGAGTTATATGACTTAAATCGTCAGCGTCCAGCGGTCGCACGTAAGTGCCCTGGAAATTGTTCGGGAATGCCTCTGCCAGGTTCTCCCAACTTCCTATGGAGTTTGCCGGCAAGCTATTGATCCAATGCCGAGCCGGCCCTTAGAGTTTGTGCGGGAGATACTTGATTGCATGTAGGTCATCCCCGCGGGACATATGAATGTGGAGGAAGAAGTCTTCTATCTTTACCGCGGGGCTGTAGTACCATCGTATGATTCGATGCTTACGGGTTTAAACCCTTCTGGGAATTCGTGATCCATTACTTCATCAGTGAAGCATAAGGGGTGTGTGACGCCTCTGTGCCGGGCTATATCGCGACGCGGTTCATACGAGTCTTGTCTGCCATGTCCGGCTCGGCCGGATTTGCTTTTAGTGTATCCGGCGTGACGACCATCATCGCGTATTGGTGCATGCCCCCGTGATCCGTAGATCGATCTTGCATGTTTTACCTTGTTTTACAATACGTCTCTCAGGTCCCGTGTGTTACCCCGGGCCTTGGTATTTTTGTTTGAGTGGCGGCGGGGTGCAGGCTGAACTTCAGGCCGAAATGCCTCTCTGGCTCGGCCACGAGGTGGCTGGTCAGCCGCATCGTACACTGGTGATGTAGGTTTCCATGCTTCCTCCTCGAGGTGGGGTAGCAACCTGCGCTTTGGGTAATTCTTGGAGGGGCGCTCGAGTTCGTATTCCTCAGCCGCAAGGACTTCGGTCCATCTGTCTGCTAGCAGATCTTGATGAGCTTGAAGCTGTTGTTGCTTTTTCTTCTAGCTTTTTGTTGTGGCCATAAGCCGGCGCTTGAAGCGCTCCTGCTCGACGGGATCCTCAGGCAGGATAAATTCTTCGTCGCCGAGGCTCACCTCGTCTTTGGAGAGAGGCATGTAATTGCACTCCTCCGATTCTCCATCCGCTGCCCGCTCTGGAGGGCTAGCTTGTTCACCCTCCTGCTCTAAATCGTGCTGGAGGGGATTATTGTTGTCATCGGCACTATCCGGAGTGTTATTGTCTCTTGTGCCGGTATCACTACTTTTGCTATGGCGGGACTTAGAGCGTTGCCGCTGACGTCGGCGCTTGGGTTGCTTTTTGGAGGGGTCTTCCTCCGCTGTCTCGTCGCCATTGCCTTCTTTGGGGGTGTCCACCATGTATATATCATATGATGAGGTGGCGGTCCAGTGACCTGTGGGCGGTGGTTCCTGTTCGTCTCCTCCATCGTCGTCCATACCGTCGATGTCTTCGAAGTCGAAGTCGAGCATGTCGGTTAAATCGTCGACAGTGGCTACTAAGTGGGTGGTGGGTGGGCAGCGAATTTCTTCGTCGTCCGCATCCCATTCTAGCCAGACATAGTTCGGCCAAGGTTCTCCTAACAAGGAGAGAGACCTTAATGAATTTAGCACATCGCCGAAAAGCAAATGCTGAAAGATATCCGTGGAGGCGAACTCCATGATCGGCACCCAGTCGGATTCGATAGGCACGGATGCAGGCAGCTCGGAGCTCGTGGCCGGAGACAAATCCTGCGGTTCGGCGACACGGCTCTCGTAAGGGGTGAAGTCATTATCCGGCTCCATCGCCGCCGAGAGTGCGGCCTCCATGGCGGGGTCTATCCCTCTGTCCTTGGATGGTGCAATTTGCTCCGGATTGAAGACCGGAGTAGTTGCAGATGCGATCTCCTGAACACTGTCCGACGGTAGAGTTACATCGTGCTCGTTGTGATTGTGCGGCGCACCTGACACGGGCTCGAATCCGTCGAAGATCAAGTCTCCGCGGATATCGACAGTGTAGTTTAAGTTTCCGAATCTGACCTGATGGCCAGGGGTGTAGCTCTCGATCTGCTCCAAATGGCCAAGCGAATTGGCCCATAGTGCGAAGCCACCGAATACCAAGATCTGTCCGGGGAGGAACACCTCACCCTGGACCGCATCGCTATCGATGATCGAAAGAGCCATCGAGCCTTACGGTGACGACATAGTGGAACTCTCAATGAAAGCACCAATGTCGGTGTCAAAACCGACAGATCTCGGGTAGGGGGTCCCGAACTGTGCGTCTAAGGTGGATGGTAACAGGAGGCAGGGGACATGATGTTTACCCAGGTTCGGGCCCTCTTGATGGAGGTAATACCCTACATCCTGCTTGATTGTTCTTGATGATATGAGTATTACAAGAGTTGATGTACCACGAGATCGTAGAGGCTAAACCCTAGAAGCTAGCCTATGGTATGATTGTATATTGTCCTACGGACTAAACCATCTGGTTTATATAGACACCGGAGGGGGCTAGGGTTACACAGAGTCGGTTACAAGGGAGGAGATTTACATATCCGTATTGCCTAGCTTGCCTTCCACGCTAAGGAGAGTCCCATCTGGACACGGGAGGAAGTCTTCAATCTTGTATCTTCATAGTCCAACAGTCTGGCCAAAGGATATAGTCCAGCTGTCCGGAGACCCCCTAATCCAGGACTCCCTCAAAGAGCAAGTGTCACAACAAGTAGATGATGATCAGATGATCGTTTATGCTAGTTAATCATGCATGTAATATATAGTTTACTTTATTGGTGTGTGTGTAAATGTCATGTGTGTAATAGCCACCTATGTAATTATGCATCTAATAGTTTACTTTGGTGTGTGAAAATGCCATGGTTGTAGTAGCTACCTATGTAAGTGGATGTTTAATTTGGTTATGCAAGCATGTCCTTATAAGTGTGTGTGTATATATGTTGTTGTTTTGTATGCAATCCCATCGCACAACACACACATCTTATTAGCAACAACCGTCTGTGTTCTTATCGGTCTTCAGACACATTTCTGATTACAGACCTGTTTGCCGCGTATCACACACATCTTGTTAAGTTGAGCCGTTTCTGTTCTCTTGTGTCAACACAGACAGTTCATCCGAGTGAACCGCATGCCGTATATCGCACACACCTTTGATCTGGCTAACCATTTTTTTGTGGTGCCTATTCGCAAACAGTTCATCCGAGTGAACCATATGCTGTGTATCGCACACACCTCCATCTGGCTGGCTGTTTCTTTTGTTCCTCCTCATCGCAAACAGTTCATTGAATTGAACTGTATGCCCTTCATTACACACGCAACTAAAACCTGAACCGTGTTTGATGCATCCGTCGTTGCAAACGTTTTACACATTTCTGACAATTTTCATACAACACCGTTTGCGATTATGGCATCTCACACAGTTTCTCGAAGGGTCTCTGACCGTAGTGTCGCATTAGCAGCATCCTGCAGTAGTGTGCATTAAGTAAGATGACATTATGTAGATGAATAAACTCAAGCAATATGATGTAAACCCCATCTTTTTATCCTAGATGGCAACAATACAATACGTGCCTTGCTGCCCCTACTGTCAATGGAAAGGACATCGCAAGATTGAACCCAAAGCTAAGCACTTCTCCCATTGCAAGAAAAACCAATCTAGTTGTCCAAACCGAACCGATAGTTCGAAGAGAATTACAAAGATATCAAATCATGCATAAAAGAATTCAGAGAAGATTCAAATAATAGTCATAGATAAGCTGGTCATAAATCCACAATTCATCGGATCTCGACAAACACACCGCAAAGGAAGATTACATGGGATAGATCTCCAAGAACATCGAGGAGAACATGGTGTTGAGAATCAAAGAGAGAGAAGAAGCCATCTAGCAACTAGTTATGGACCTGTAGGTCTGAGGTAAACTACTCACGCTTCATCAGAAGGGCAATAGAGTTGATGTACAAGCCCTCCGTGATTGAATCACCCTCCGGCAGGATGCCGGAAAAAGGCCCCAAGATGGGATCTCATGGGAACAGAAGGTTGCCATGGTGCAAAAGTGTTTTCGTGGATGCTTCTGGTGGTTTGGGAATATATGTGAATATATAGGAGGAAGATCTAGGTCAGGGGGTCACCGAGGGGCCCACAAGGTAGGGGGCGCCCCTACCCCCTGGGTGCACCCTCCACCCTTGTGGCCGCCTCATGGCTCTTCTGACTAGCACTCCAAGTCTGCTGGGTGTCTTGTGGTCCAAGAAAAATTATCGCGAAGGTTTTATTCCGTTTGGTATTCCTTTTCTGCGAAGCTCAAAAACAAGGAAAAAATAGAAACTGGCACTGGGCTCTAGGTTAATAGGTAGTCCCAAAAATAATATAAAATAGCATATTAATGCATATAAAACATCCAAAACAGATAATATAATAGCATGGAACAATCAAAAATTATAGATACGTTGGAGACTTATCAAGCATCCCCAAGCTTAATTCCTGCTCGTCCTCGAGTAGGTAAATGATAAAAACAAAATTTTTGATGTGGAATGCTACCTAACATATTTATCCATGTAATTTTTCTTTATTGTGGCATGAATGTTCAGATCCATAAGATTCAAAACAATAGTTTAATATTGACATAAAACAATAATACTTCAAGCATAATAACAAGGCAATTATGTCTTCTCAAAATAACATGGCCAAAGAAAGCTTATCCCTACAAAATCATATAGTCTGGCTATGCTCCATATTCATCACACAAAATATTCAAATCATGCACAACCCCAATGACAAGCCAAGCAATTGTTTCATACTTTTGGTGTTCTCAAACCTTTTCAACTTTCACGCAATACATGAGCATGTGCCATGAACATAACACTATAGGTGGAATAGAATATGGCGGTTGCGGAGAAGACAAAAAGAAGGAGATAGTCTCACATCAACTAGGCGTATCAACGGGCTATGGAGATGCCCATCAATAGATATCAATGTGAGTGAGTAGGGATTGCCATGCAATGGATGAACTAGAGCTATAAGTTTATGAACGCTCAAAAGAAAACTAAGTGGGTGTGCATCCAACTTGCTTGCTCATGAAGACCTTGGGCAATTTGAGGAAGCCCATCGTTGGAACATCCAAGCCAAGTTCTATAATGAAAAATTCCCACTAGTATATGAAAGTGACAACATAGGAGACTCTCTATCATGAAGATCATGGTGCTACTTTGAAGCACAAGTGTGGAAAAAGCATAGTAACATTTCCCCTTCTCTCTTTTTCTCTCTTTTTTGTTTGGCTTCTTTGGCCTCCCTTTTATTTTTCCTCACATGGGGAAATGCTCTAATAATGAAGGTCATCACACTTTTATTTACTTACAACTCAAGAATTACAACTCGATACTTAGAACAAAATATGACTCTTTATGAATGCCTCCGGTGGTGTACCGGGATGTGCAATGACTCAAGCGCGACATGTATGAAAGAATTATGAACGGTGGCTTTGCCACAAATACGATGTCAAATACATGATCATGCAAAGAAATATGACAACAATTCTGGTAAAAAAATGAGCTTTGAAATGTTTGAGCATGATAAGACAAAGATGGCTCTCCACCCACCCACCCACCTCTCCCACCTCCGGCCTAGGTTTTCCGGCGATCTCCTCTTCTAGCCAGTGATTTTTGTTTCTGATCCACCCATCTACTCCGGCGGCATCTGATCTACACGTCTATACCCATTTCATATGGGTCCTTCTGGTGGATCGACGTTGGATCTGGATTTATCGGTGGGCGCCATCTTTGAGGACAAGGTTTTCAAGCATTGTGGGAGATCTATTCATTCCACGGATGACACTGGCCATTTCATTATGGTCGTGTCTTTCAGCAGACATATATTCCATCTTAATGATGATTCTATGGCGGCTGCTTTGGAATCAGCGCTTGGGGGTTCGGCAATTGAATTTTCGGTACAACTCATCCGAGACAAGGTATTCTCCTTTTTTGTCTCATGCAAGAAAGTTGGCCTATGCATTCTCCAGTCGAGATCGTTTGCATGTCCACAATTCAAATGCTATTTTCATCTTTGGGGGAATGGTGGCCCTAATTGGACTCGTGAATTTAAGATCTGGAAAAAGGAGTGTGACGCTGAGTGGATTCTTGTGAGTCCCTCTAAGAAGTGTGCCACTTTGGGGTTGCTAGCTACGCATAAACCACCGGCTAAATCTTCTTTAAGATCACATTCGTCAATCAGGAAGCATCTTTCCTTAGCCACGTTCCAGCAATATCCTGCTTGCAAGGGTTATAGGTACCCTGCCTCATAGTCTATGGTGGATGTGATCTCTGAGGCCGGCTACGTCGTGAATCCCCAAGAGAAAGTGATCTTGCCCCCACCACCGGTGACCAACCTCCAGTGGACGGTGGCGACGCCGTCCATCTCTTTCGGGGCGATCAACGTCCCTGCCAGGAACATCACCGTCATATCTGGATCTGCACCCGCTCAGTTAATTCAAAATGAGCATGTTCCACAAGACACAATAATACGTGATCTGGTTGCATCGGATTCAGCCCAACATGGTTGCATGGCCCAGCATGGGTCCCCAGCCCAACATGGTTTCATAGCCCACAATGGCTCTACAGCTCTGGGCGGGGCTGTCATGGCCCAATCTGTTACGACCCAGCCATCTCAGGATATTTTGGATTTTTTTGTTGCCACAGTTGGAATATCTGCTCAGGCTGTTATGGATGACCAACCACCGGATCTTTTAGACGATGCTGCTCAACTTAATGATCTCATTGATGATGTTGTTTTCAAGGTTTGGAAATACGAGAATTATTTATCTATGCTGCATTACTCCAATTTGTGCACCAGTCCAATTCGCTGCCGTAGATGCTTTCGGCTGGGCCACCGAGCCAAAGGATGCTCCGACGCTGCGCATTCACCAACCTACAAGTGGGTCCTGTGGGTCAATCCTACTTCCCTGGGCCGGTCAGTTGAGATTTTCTCGCCCAACGCCTCGGTTTGCCACGCAGCTAGCCAAGTTGGGTCTTTGCCCAGTCCCATCACACCTGCAACACCATCTCTTCCGCCATTGCCTGCCGAGCTACCTCCCATCACACCAGCTCCACCCACCTCGCCACCATCGCCCAGCCTAGCCGCACCATTATCCACCGCGGCTCCTACGCTGCCATCAGCTTCTCCTCTGCATCCAGCAATGGCTACCTTCGCCCTTGACCCTGCGCCTTTCGTCCCGCCGGGCTTCGAGATCATCGACGGTGGACCACGGCGGCTTCCGCGAACCTTCTACTCTCCTGAAGTGGCTCCTGACCATCAGCATGAGGAGTACGCCATTGCCATCGTCAAGCCCGCACCCCTGCCTGAAGAAGTTGCAATCTTCAGAAATATGGTCAGTGATTTCATTGTCAACAATCTTGGCCGTGCTGTTCTTGATGCCCAACCTTGGATCCAAGGAGTTGGACTTTTTCGCTTTTGTAGTCCGGTTGCTAGGCAGGCGCTGGTAGATCATCCTCCGTTTCAGCTGGACATTGATCACTTTGTTAGATTTGTGCCACATGATGAGGGTGTCAATTTCGGAGCTATTCAGGGTTTTCACAGGGGTTGGGTTATGATAGTTGGAATACCCCTGGACTATAGGCATACGCAGTATATTGCAGATGCAATCAGTACCTTTGGCTGCTTCCACCACTGGCACCAAGATGATCCGCTGCTCGTGCGTACATTGGCGTATGTTTCTTTTCCGGCAACCACTCTTGTGCCGCGCGAAGTGGTTTATCGGGAGTTTGCGGACTTTGGATGTTCACGCATTTCTTGGTCTGCTCCCATCTACATTTTCTCTGCGGATTTTGCTGATATACTGCCACCTGATGAGGATCCGATGCCCTTTGACGGCAATCCTGTAACGCCCTCGATGCGGCTATATCTCCCACGTGTCGAAGCACGACTTAGAGGCATAACCGCATTGAAAGCAATGTCGCAAGTGAGGTAATCTTCACACAACCCATGTAATACATAAGGGAAAGAGATACATAGTTGGCTTACAATCGCCAGTTCACACAAATACATGAATAAAGCATTACATAATCCAATACACTCATGGTCCAACTACGAAACCAAAATAAAAGAAGAACTCCAAAAGCGACAAGGTCCCCGATCGACCCCAACTAGGCTCCACTACTGATCAACTAGAACGAAACAACACAAAGGACAAGATCTTCATCGAGCTCCTCCTGAGCTTGGTTGCATCACCTGCTCAGTAACATCGGCACCTACAAACTGGTTTTGGAAGTATCTGTGAGTCACGGGGACTCATCAATCTCGCACCCTCGCGATCAAGACTATTTAAGCTTATGGGTAAGGTAAAAGGTATGAGGTGGAGCTACATCAAGCGTCTAGCATATATGGTGGCTAAACATACACAAATGAGAGCGAGAAGAGAAGGCAAAGCACGATCGTGAAACTATGATCAAGAGGTGATCCTATAACAACCTACGTCAAGCATAACCCCAACAACCATGTTCACTTCCCAGACTCCACCGGAAAGAGACCAACACGGTTACACACGCGGTTGATGTATTTTAATTAAGGTCAACTTCAGGTTTTCTACAACCAGACATTAACAAATTCCCATCTGCCCATAACCGCGGGCACGGCTTTCGAAAGTTCAAATCCCTGCAGGGGAGTCCCAACTTAGCCCATGACAAGCTCTCACGGTCAACGAAGGAATAGACCTCCTCCCGAGACATTCCGATCAGACTCGGTATCTCAGTTCTACAAGACAACTCCGACAAGTTAAAACAAATCCAGCAACACCGCCCGAATGTGCCGACAAATCCTGATAGGAGCTGCACATATCTCGTTCTCAGGGCACACTCAGATGAGCGCTCCATACAACTAAAACCAAACCTCGAGTTTCCCCGAGGGAGCGCTGCACAGGACTCTAGTTTGGACCAACACTCAGAGGAGCACTGGCCCGGGGGGGTTTAAATAAGATGACCCTCGGGATGGCCGACCCAAGGGAAAGAAAAAGGCTAGGTGGCAAATGGTGAAACCAATGTTGGGCATTGCTGGAGGAGTTTTAATCAAGGCAAACTGTCAAGGGGTTCCCATTATAGCCCAACCGCGTAAGGAACGCAAAAATCCGGGAACATAACACCGATATGACGGAAACTAGGGCGGCAAGAGTGGAACAAAACACCAGGCATAAGGCCGAGCCTTCCACCCTTTACCAAGTATATAGATGCATTAATTAAATAAGATATATTGTGATATCCCAACAAGTAAACATGTTCCAACAAGGAACAACATCTCGATGTTCCAACAAGGAACAAACTTCAATCTTCACCTGCAACTAACAACGCTATAAGAGGGGCTGAGCAAAGCGGTAACATAGCCAAACAACGGTTTGCTAGGACAAGGTGGGTTAGAGGCTTGGTTCAACAATATGGGAGGCATGATAAGCAAGTGGTAGGTATCGCAGCATAGGCATAGCAAAAGAGCGAGCAACTAGCAAGCAAAGATAGAAGTGATTTCGAGGGTATGGTCATCTTGCCTGAAATCCCGCAAGGAAGAAGAACGAGTCCATGAAGAGACAAACGGATGTAGACGAACGGGTCCTCACAAACGCGACATTATCGAATCCAACCCGAAGAAGCAAACACTAGAAAGAAGCACACAGCATAGTAAACAACCATCACATAATCATGGCATGATGCACAACCAAGTATGATGCATGTCCGGTTTAAAGATACATGGCATGGCAAAGTGCACAAACAATACTACAAATTAAGTGGATCTCAATATGCAACGAGTTGCATATTGACGGAACACCACATGACTTATTTAGTTCTCTCTCGTTTGTGTACCCATCAAGATTAAATGTTGTTAGCATGGCAAGAGGGTGAAGCAAATGAAAACTACCTATCTAGTCAAGTTTAAATGAGGCCGGAAACAACGAACAACAATTCTGGAAACTCCTCATATGCATATATTAGGTTTGGTACTGTTCTGCCCTAAACACAATTTTAGAGTTGTTAAACATGCAAAGTAAAGCCACCATGTTAAACTAGGCATTTTTCTACCCCATTTACATATAAAGATTATTAAATTTGGAGCTACGGTTATTTAGTTATGAATTAAATCATTTTAGCATGGCATAGGAGCAAATTTAAACAAACAACAATTTAAACATTTTAAACATGGGTGAAAGTACCATATTATTAAACTAGACAAAATTCTGAGAAAGTTTCATATATAAATCATTTTAATATGATGCACAGTTATTAAGTTATTATATGCATGAACATGGAGGGTTTTTCTGTAAAACTGCAGTCTTTGGATAAATAGTAAATTCGGCCGCGAAAAAAATAGGCACTCGGGCCGAATCTAGCTGGCCCAACAAGAACAGGGGATCTGGAGGGGAAAGCTCACATTGGGCGTAGCAGGGGCGCGCGGAGCTGGGCCTCGCGGGCGAAGGGAGCTGGGCCTGCGCCTTGGTGCTGGGCCGGACTTGATGGAGGAAGCTCTGGGACGGGGCGAGGTAAGAGGAGGCCCACACGCGGTCGCTGTGGCATCGTGCCCGGTCAATGCAAGGCGCAGGCGAGCGGGCAAACTGCTCGCTCTGAAGAAACATCGACAGCAACAGGTGAATTCCGGCGCGATTGCAGGGACTTAGCGAGGCGATGAAGGCGAGGATCAACGACGACCGGATGCGGGAGCGGGTGGGGGAGGCGTCTGGGTTCAGATCCGGTGACTGACGCGGTGGCCTGAAGCAGAGGAGGCAGCGGCGCTAGAGCGGCTTGCAGGCGGACTTGGCGCGGCGGCTTGCCGGTGGTCTCCGGCGAGGGCACCGGTGGCCGGGGATAGGGCCCAGCTGGCGGGATCCGGCTGGAACGGGCAAGATGGCGGAGATACGGATCCGGGCGGTCGATATGTCCTGGTGAAGCGACATTGCAGGGGGGTCGAGGCTCTCGTGACCCATGGAGGCGATGAAGCAGAGGATCAAGCGGACACCACGGTGCTCCAGCGAAGTTGGGGAGGTCCGGCGCGCGAGGAACAGCACGGGGAAGGAAGGCTGGGCGCGGGTCCATGGCGCGGGGCAGGCGAGGATCTCGTCGAGGCGCTGGTGCGGACAAAGCTCAGCGAGGCCATGGCGCGGATGCTCCTGTCGACAGAGAAACATGAGAACAGAGAGAGATGAGAGGGGGAGAAACGGGAGGAGCACGGGAAGAGGGAGCAGAAGGAGAGGGTCGCGACGGGGGCTCATCTGCTGGTCTCGGGAGGAGCTCGTCTCCCTGGTCGACGAGGAGAGCGAAGACGAGTTGGATCGAGGGGAGGCCTCGGGTGGAGTCTGGTTGGTGGGATCGGGTCAGGGGGAATGAGGGGATTCCGAGGATTTGATTGTGGCGGCGGCGAGGAGGAAATGATGGGACAGTTCCCCTAGATTTTAGGGTTTGGTCTGGTTATATAGCAGGTAGGTTAGTTTAGGGGCTACTCGGGTCCTCCGATCATAATCGGACGGTCTCGGATAAACAGGCTAGGGAGATCAAATAAGAAAACGGAGACGTTTTGTAGATGTTTGGGCATGATCCGGATCCAACGGTGACGACTGTCCAGGTCGGGTCCGGGACAACTTTCGGACGCGCGCGAGGAGGGCCGCGGACTGATGAGAGAGGTTAGGTTGGGCCTCGCGGTAGGTAGTGGACTGTGTAAACGGTTTCGAGCTGAGAGAAAAGAAGAGAGGGAGGCCCGGCGACTGTTTCCGGAGACCGAAAACGTCCGACGTTAGACCGGCTATACTGCCGCTATAGTTAATCATTGGGGCATCAAACGAACTCCGATTGCGATGAAACTTGACAGGCGGTCTACCTACACTATAACAAGACCACACGTCAACTCTCATCCCATTCCGAGAACATTCTTCGGACACTTATAAAATACTATTTCGGACATGCCGCGGGCGTGTGCAAGTGTGTCTGGGCTCAGAACGGACAACGGATGGCACTGGGGGAACCTGGACGGATACAGGTTTTGAAAACATGAAGATGCAATGCACATGATGACATGAGAAGATGCAACACGCAAGCAAATGACATGGCAACGCTGGCGAATAACTGAAGGACACCTGGCACATCGGTCTCGGGGCGTCACAAATCCTCACCCACTCCCTAGACATCTGCAGTTTAATAACCAAAATTGGGTTATGCCTGAGTTTCCTGAAATTGGTTGGGATGAGCTGCCACCTCCAGCGCAGGAGAATGGTCCAAATTTCCAAGAGGCTCCTCATGATGATCTGAATATTCAGCAGGAGGTTGTGGAGGAAAACCAGGTTGGTGTGAACCAATCCCAGGAATCTATCATCCTATAGGTTTCAGATGACTCTGTTAATGCTCAGCCAGTTGACGACTTAGCGATCTTGCAGCAACCAGCAGTCCAGCTACAGCCACCTCTTCATGTTGGCAGAGTTCTCACTGTTCTTGGCCCTGTCTTGCCACCTGTGATGCAATGGGAGAGAGCATTCCAGAAGCTAATGCCGACTATTTTCTCTGCTGACATCCCAAAGTGTGTGTTCATGATTGATTTTGGTAATCTGCTGCTGTCTAAGAGCTTTTGGGATATTTGTTTTGAGGGGCAGATGTTAGTCTCTCTTTGTAGCCTATGACAGAGCCCTCATCCTGCATTCCACACCAGGTTTCTCCAGTTAAGAGGCCAGTTGCAAGGGCACTCTGCTTTGATGATATCTCTGAACCTGTCAGTGAGTCATTTGAGTTCTCAGCTATACCTGAGGTTACTACCAAGCGTGGCCAAAAACCTAGAGCTCTTAAGGTTTTGGTTGATACAAAGGTGTGCCGCAGCGCACGTTTAAGTGCGCTACGCGATGGCTATCATAGATCTCCAAGCAGAGCTTCCCAGTAGGCCAAAACCCAGAGTTCTTTCAAGAGGCGTCGAACTAGATCATCTCAGCCAGAGGAGAATCAGTCAGTGCCTCCGCCAACGCCTGTTTCTGATCTTCAGCGTATTGGGGCACGTTTGTGCATTGCTCCCGAGTTGATCTCCAAGGAAAAGCTTGAGGTTGATCCTTCTACCTCCACCAGCAGCAAGGGTTCCGATGATTAGTTGCACCGGACGGCTTTATGGTCCATGGCGTGCCAATTTAAACGCCATTTATCTGCTCTTATGTTTTCTGTTGGGGTTCTATCCAAACTGTTTAGTTTGTCAGTGTAGGTCATTACATGATCTACTTTTGTTGCTTCATATTATGGTTTGTAATGAATCAGTCCGGGTTTAGAGACTGGAAGGTATTATGTTGGAACGTGCGTGGCCTTAATTCTGAAGCACGACAGTTAGCGGTAAAGCAAAAGATTGATGAAAGTGGTTGTTCGGTCGTTTGTTTGCAAGAAACAAAGTGCATGCATATTGATCATAGGTTTATTAGGAAAGTCTATCCTCGGCGCTTTGATAATTTCTCCTATGTGCCTTCGGTAGGGGCCTCGGCTGGTATGATCATCATTTGGAATTCTTCTTTCTTTGAAGGAAAATTAATTGAGGCAAGACATTATGGTATTATTATGGAATTCTACTCTAAACATACTTCTGAAGTTTGGAACCTAGTGTCAGTATATGGTCCATGCCAGGGTCCGACCAGGGATGATTTTGTTCAATGGTTATATAACCTAAATACCAACTCTGATGATAATTGGCTACTTTTAGGGGACTTCAATTTTATGCGGTCGTTGGAAAATCAAAACCTGCCCGGGGGTAATGTTAACGATATCTTTCTGTTTAATGAAGTGATTGGCCATCTGGGCCTCGTTGAGCTACCAATTAAAGGACGACAATTCACTTGGTCGAATATGCAAACTGAACCTCTACTTGAACAGATCGATTGGTTCTATACTTCAGTTGCATGGACCGCGGACCATCCAAACACGCTGGTCTTGCCCCTTGCACGCACGACTTCCGATCATGTTCCGTGTTTGGTCTCCATTGCTACTGCTATCCCAAAGGCTAAAATCTTCCGTTTTGAAAACTATTGGATTGACTTGCCTGGCTTTTATGACTGTGTGGCCCAGGTTTGGAACAAATCTGTGGACAGACCCTCGGCTGCCCTAACCATTTCCTCTAAATTCAAGGCGCTACGGTATGCACTCAAGAAATGGCACATGAATTTGTCCACAATTATAAAGCACTCATTTCTGATTGCAACAAAGTAATTCTCTTCTTCGATGGTCTGGAAGAGATTAGACCTTTGTCTAGGCCGGAGTTTAATTTCAGGCGAATTGTGAAATTACATCTGGAGGATATTTTGCACTGGCAGTTTGTATATTGGAAGCAGCGTTGTACTATACGCAACATTAAACTTGGTGAGGAAAATTTGAAGTTTTTCCATGCCATGGCCACGGAGAGGTATAGGAGAAACACAATTTCCTCAATTAAGAATGCTGATGGTGAAGTTGTCTCGGATCACCAACAACTTGCGAGCATGTTTTGGTCTAATTTTAATCAACGAATGGGCAATGCAAAAGGAATTCGCATGGGTTTTGACTTGGACACATTAATTCCGAGAGTTGATGGCCTTGAGGATCTGTCCCAGCCTTTTACTAATTCTGAGGTTGATGCTGTCATTAAGCACATGCCGCAGGACCGGGCCCCTGGTCCCGATGGTTTCTCTGTTCTGTTCTTAAAGAGGTGCTGGCCAATCCTAAAAGAGGATTTCATGCAACTGGTGAAGGAGTTTTATGAGGGAAGGTGTAGCCTGGAATGTCTTAATACTTCCTTAATTACCCTTATACCGAAAAAGCTGAGCCCTGAAGTTGTTGGAGATTTTTGTCCAATCTCACTGACCAACACGTGCTTGAAATTTTTAACTAAGCTACTCGCTAATCGTCTCTAGAACGTGATCCTAAGGTGCATCCACCGCAATCAGTATGGTTTTCTTCAGTCTCGTTCGATCCAAGATTGCCTAGCATGGTGTTTTGAGTATATACACCAATGCAAGGCCCCGAAGCGCCCCATTGTCCTCTTAAAGCTGGATTTCACTAAAGCCTTCGACACAATTGAACATGACCTAATCCTCAGAATTTTGCAATGCAAGGGTTTTGACTCCCGGTGGACTGGTTGGATCAATTCTATCTTGTCTAATGGATCTTCTTCTGTGCTTCTCAACGGTGTGCCAGGTAAACACTTTGTCTGCAGAACGGGCGTGCGTCAGGGGGATCCTCTCTCACCGTTGCTTTTTGTGATTGCCGTGGATTTATTGCAATCTGTTGTCAATGAGATGTGCTCCAGGAATATTCTATCTCTGCCGATCCCAACCAACTCCAATGATTATCCGATAGTACAATATGCTGACGACACTTTAATTGTTCTTCCTGCGATCGATGAGCAACTCATTGCCTTCAAGGAAATGCTGGTCACTTTTGCTGAGTCCACTAGTTTGCGGGTTAACTTTAGTAAGTCCTCTCTCATTCCTATAAACATGTCTGATGAGGAAGGTGCTAGAGTGGCCTCTCTGCTTGGATGTGATGTTTGGGCGATGCCTTTCACGTACCTAGGTTTGCCAATGGGAACTTCTAGGCCTACAATCTATGATCTGCTACCTCTTGTCAATCGAGTTTAGCACCGTTTATCTGCCTCATCATGCTTACTAACCAAGGGAGCCGACTGCAGCTTCTTCAGTCGGTGTTGTGCTTGATGCCAATATATTTTTTGTGCACATTATCTCTCCCAAAGGGCATTTTACAACAGTTAGAACGAATCATGAGACAATGTCTGTGGAGAGGCAACACGGATAATCCACGTCAATCACTGGCTGCTTGGGATTTAGTCTGTCGCCGTAAGAATTTTGGGGGTTTGGGTGTTCTTAACTTGGCCATCCAAAATGAGGCTCTACTACCAAAGCATCTATTCAAGTTCTTCAATAAAGTGGACGTGCCTTGGGTATCTTTAATTTGGGACACTTATTACGCAGCATCACCACCCCAAAGCACACAGAGCTGTGGTTCATTTTGGTGGCGTGATATCATGCGCTTATATCCCAAGTTCTGCAAGCTTGCTGTTCCACAAGTTCTTGCTGGTGACACGGTGCTTTTTTGGCTTGACCGTTGGTAGCTGGGAAATCATGTTGTTCTCTTGTAGGACCGTTTCCTGAGGCTACATTCATTTGTGGTGGATGATGCAATCACAGTCAAGGACTTTATGGAGCAGCCCGATATCTTGGATCATTTCCATTTGCCTCTATCGTAGGAGGCCTTCTCTGAACTCACACAATTAGAGGCCCTCCTGCCTTTGATCAATCTGGATGGTGAGATCAAGGATATTTGGTGTAAGACAATAAGTTTTGGGGAACCAGCACAACCCTCTAGGGGTGGCTTATCTCATTATATATAATGGTTGTGTTACAATATGTACCATATACATACATAGGTACAGAAGCTATACATAGTCTAACACCCTCCCTCAATCTTAGCCACTTTCTAAAGAACCGAGAAGGGTAAGATTGCGCCTACAAGCCTCAAACTGTGGCAGCGGTAAAGGCTTAGTGAAGATGTCTGCAAGTTGATCCTTAGATGAGATAAACTTGATCTGGAGTTGCTTCTGTGATACACGTTCCCGTACAAAGTGATAGTCAACTTCAATGTGTTTCATTCGGGCATGAAATACTGGATTTACAGAAAGGTATGTAGCACCGATGTTATCACACCAAAGAATAGGAGGCTGTGGTTGAGACAAACCCAACTCCTGAAGCAAAGACTGCACCCAAATAATCTCTGCAGTAGCATTAGCCACAGCCTTGTACTCAGCTTCAGTACTGCTACGTGACACAGTAGCCTGTTTCCGAGCACTCCAGGCGATCAAATTAGAGCCAAAGAATACTGCATAACCCCCCGTGGATCGCCTGTCATCTGGGCTACCAGCCCAATCTGCATCAGAGAAGGCCGAAAGGACCCGAGAGGAAGTCGGCCGAATATGCATACCAAATGTCAGGGTGAACTGAACATAACGAAGAATGCGTTTAACAGCAGCCCAATGAGTATCTCTGGGAGCCTGAAGATACTGACAAACCCTGTTAACAGCATAAGAGATATCTGGTCTCGTGATCGTCAAGTACTGAAGTCCACCAACAATGCTCCTGTACTCTGTGGCATCCGCAGGAGACAAAAGCTCACCATCAACAGCTGTTATCTTGTCGGTAGACGACATGGGTGTGGTGGTCGGTTTGCACTTCAGCATGCCAGCTCTCTGTAACAACTCCAAGGAGTACTTCTTCTGCGTAAGGACAAGACCAGTAGCACGAGAAGTGACCTCAACTCCAAGAAAGTAGTGAAGCTTCCCAAGATCTTTGACCGCAAAATCAGCACCAAGAGAGCAGACAAGAGCATCAGCAGCATACTGAGAAGAGCTGACAAGGATAATATCATCGACATATACCAAAAGATACATAGTGACTTCTGGCTTCTGTAGAAGAAATAACGAAGTGTCAGCAGTAGACGGCACAAACCCATGAGCACGAAGGGCAGAGGCAAGGCGGGCATGCCAGGCACGAGGAGCTTGCTTCAAACCATATAGTGCTTTGGAAAGACGACAGATATAGTCAGGACGATCAGGATCAGAGAAACCAGGCGGCTGTTTCATATAAACCTCTTCCTCCAAAAATCCATGTAGAAAAGCATTCTGCACATCAAGTTGACGAAGTGACCAACCACGAGAAACAGCAATGGAGAGAAGAAGCCGAATAGTGGTAGGCTTGACGACAGGACTGAAGGTGTCCTCATAGTCAAGACCATGACGCTGCCGAAAACCGCGAGCAACAAGTCGCGCTTTGTAACGCTCAATAGATCCATCCGAATGCTTCTTCACTTTGAATACCCATTTTGAGTCAATAACATTTACCCGTGGTGGTGGAGGAACGAGAGTCCATGTCTTGTTACGAAGAAGAGCATGAAACTCCTGCTCCATAGCCTCTCGCCAATGTGGAATGCGCAGGGCAGCCTGATATGAGCGAGGCTCAGAAGATGGATCCGCAACAGCAGCAGCCAAACAAGCAGCCAACCAAGCAACCGTACCATCCTTACGTTCCTTAGGTTTGAAAATGCCACTGCGACTGCGTGTATGTGGTCGGGACACAGGAACCACCGAGGTCGACGGAGCAGCCTGCAACGGGCTGGAGGACGGCGACGTTGACGAGTCAGCCGGTGACGAGGAGCCAGTCACGGTAGCCTCGGACTCGGTTGGCGAAGAAGGCCGACCCACCGGCGAAACCGGCAGAGCAGACGAAGCAGCTGGCGACTCCGGCATCACAGACCGGGCCGATGGCGAGCTCGGCATAGTGGGCCGTGGCGCGGCCGGTGTCGCGGGCCGATCCGCTGATGAAGGCGACGTGAGGACCCGAGCCGCGGGCGAAGACGGCGTGACGGGCCGAGCCGCAGGCGAAGACGGCGTGACGGGCCGAGCCGCGGGCGACTCGGCGGCCGCTGGCGAAACGGACCGAGCAGTGGAGATGCTCGGCGCGACGGGCTCGTCGGGTGACCATGCATGGGCACGCGAATCGATGCCATGCAACATAGGGCGATCGACGTGCCCACCAGAAGACGACGATGATGATGGTGAATCCTCCAACAGCTCCAAACGAGCTCCACGTCCAGTTCCTGCACCATGGTTAGGTAACAGCAAAGGAGAGTATGCAACATCATCAAATTGGTCAGAAGCAACAGAGGATGAATGCAGGGATGGTGGTTCGACAGTGGACACAGGAAGGTTGGCAAAGGGAAAAACATGCTCATCAAACACGACGTCCCGAGATATATAGACACGATTAGTGGGAACATGAAGACATTTGTAACCTTTATGAAGAGAGCTATAGCCAAGAAAAACACACTTCTTAGAACGAAACTCAAGCTTGCGCTTGTTATATGGACGAAGATGCGGCCAGCAAGCACACCCAAATACCTTGAGAAAGGTATAATCAGGTTGTTCATTAAGGAGAACCTCAATGGGAGTCTTCATGTTTAAAACACGAGTAGGAGTACAGTTGATGAGAAAGCATGCAGTGGTGAAAGCATCACTCCAAAACCGAAACGGAACAGATGCATGGGCCAAAAGAGTAAGACCAGCTTCAACAATATGACGATGCTTACGTTCGACTGAACCATTCTGCTGATGTGTATGTGGACATGCTAAACGATGAGCTATCCCAAGCGACTGAAAGAAAGAGTTGAGGTTGCGATACTCGCCCCCCCCCCCCAGTCTGACTGGACATGAACAATTTTGTGCTTGAGAAGACGTTCAACATGTTTTTGAAACTGAACAAAAATATCAAACACATCAGATTTGCGTCTAATAAGGTAAAGCAAGGTAAAGCGACTATAAGCATCAACGAAACTGATATAGTAATTATGACCACTGACAGAAGTCTGAGCAGGACCCCATACATCTGAAAACACAAGTTCTAAAGGATGTTTCACCTCACGACTGGACTCCGAAAAAGGAAGTTGATGACTCTTCCCCTGCTGACAAGCATCACACACTGCTACATCTTTATGACTAGACAAACTAGGAAGCTCATGACGACGCAAAATATGACGGACAATAGGTGTGGCCGGGTGACCAAGACGAGCATGCCACTGTGACGGAGAGACCCGAACTCAACTGAAAACACGAGCGACACCAGGATGCTCCAGACGGTAGAGGCCCTGGCACAACCGCCCACTAAGAAGAATGTCCCTCGTGCCCCGATCCTTAATAAAAAGATCAAAAGGGTGAAATTCACAAAGCACATTATTATCACGTGTGAGTTTAGGAACTGAAAGAAGATTACGGGTCACAGATGGAACTCGAAGAACATTGCGAAGCTGAAGACTCCTATTGGCATGTCTAGTGAGAAGAGATGCTTGACCAATATGAGAGATGTGCATACCTGCTCCATTGGCGGTGTGGATCTTGTCGGAGCCATGATAGGGTTCACGAGTGTGAAGCTTCCCCATCTCGCTGGTTAGATGCTCTGTCGCCCCAGAGTCCATGTACCAGTGTGGATCGATGGAGTAGGACTGAGTGTGTCCCTGTTGCTTCTGCGGCGCGGGACGATCAGCCATGGCGACCTGACGGGCATTGTTGCCTGTATCTTTGCCGTCATTGCCAAGACCAAGGAAGCTTCGCTGGAAGCGCTTATGACACTTGGAGGCCCAGTGCCCATCGCGGCCACAAAGCTGACACACACGTGGACCGCCAGCCCCCGGTAAGGTCGCAGTAGGTGGGGGGGCCGAGGCGGGCGACGGTGGCAGCCCCAAGGGAGACCGGGGTGATGAAGAAGAGCGGCCACCCTTGGTGGCGGCGTTGGCCGAGAGGGAGCCAGTGCCCCTGGTGCGGCGAGTCTCGACCCGTTGCTCAGTGAGAAGGAGCCGAGAGAAAACCTCGTGTGCCAGCATGGGTGTCGAGTTGCCCCGCTCGTTGATGATCTCGACTAAGGCATCATACTCCTCATCAAGACCATTGACAATAAACAAGTTGAACTCGGAGTCGGTGAGGGGCTGTCCAATGGAGGCCAATGTGTCGGCGAGGCCCTTGACCTTGTTGTAGAACTCAGTGGCAGTGGAGTCAAGCTTCTGACACTCTCCAAGTTGACGACGGAGTGCAGAGACACGAGCCTGGGACTGCGCTGCAAAGGTGCGCTCAAGGATGGTCCAGGCCTCATGAGACGTCTTCGCGAAGACAACAAGGCCGGCAACTGCCGGCGAGAGCGACCCCTGGATGGAGGAGAGGTTCGCCTGGTCCTGCCCCGTCCAGACGCGATGGGCCGGATTGTAGACCGGACCGTGCACACTGTCTACCAGCGCGGGTGGGCAGGGAAGCGATCCGTCGACGTAGCCTAGCAGGTAGTGACTCCCCAAGAGCGGGAGAACCTGCGCCGCCAGAAGATGTAGTTGTCGGCGGAGAGCTTGATGGTGATGAGATGACCGAAGTGAAACGGCGGCGGCGAAGACAATCCCATCGAGGAGGCTGCCTGGGGTGCAAACACCATGGAGGCAGCCGGAGGCACCGAAGCCGATGCGGGAGGAGGCGGGACCGCAGCCAGGGCGGGCGCCGCAAAGCTCGCGGCCGGTGCGGACGCCGCAAGGCCCGCGGCCGGGGCGGACGCCGCCAACCCCGCCAGCGGGGCAGTGTGATCCGCTTGCAGCAGGAGCGGCGGGACGACGCCTGCGGAGTCCGCAGCGGACGGCGGCGCCGCGGTGTGGACCACGAGGTCACGCCCAAGCGAGGGCGCCGGCGGCGTGGAGAAGACGGAGCCGATGCTCCTTGTCCCGATCGGAGCCGGAACAGAGACGTCATCGAGCGGGAGGTTGAGCAGAGCCGCAAGAGAGGCCGGGAGGAAGCCCGCAGCAGTGGAACCGGTGGTGGCGGCGCTCGACATGGCGGCGGCGTGATCGGTGGCGCGGCGGCGGCGGTGAAGGCGGCGGCGGCTGCGGCGGCGGTGCGGGTATTAGGGTTTAGAAGCGGAAGCGATCGTAACCTAGCGTGATACCATGTAAGACAATAAGTTTTGGGGAACCAGCACAACCCTCTAGGGGTGGCTTATCTCATTATATATAATGGTTGTGTTAAAATATGTACCATATACGTACATAGGTACAGAAGCTATACATAGTCTAACATTTGGAAGTGGCCCTCAAAGTCTGGAGTCTTTATGTCAAAGATATATTATGACTCTTGCTTCACACACCTAGTGGTTGATCCAATACTACGGTGGATTTGGAAGTGTGCATGCACGCTAAAGCTCAAAGTTTTTGGTTGGCTCCTGTTAATGGATCGCTTGAATACTAGAGATATGATGCAACGTCAATATCGGATCATCCAGGATAACACATGCGTGCTATGCAACCTTGCACAACATGAGGATCGGGCTCATCTTTTCTTTGCTTGCAACTTTAGCCAAAGGGTTTGGAACTATCTTGGGATTTCTTGGACAGTTCAACCGAACCAAACCACATATGAAATGGCACAAGTAGTTAGGAAGGATTTTGGTCTCCCTTTTTTCTCCGAGGTTGTATTCACTGCTACCTGGAATATTTGGATAAAACAGAATGGGAAGATTTTCAGAAAGGAACAACCATCATTTAGAGCTTGGAGAAGAAACTTTATTCATGACATCGCTCTTCTATCTCATAGGATTAGATGTAAATATAGAGATAGTTTCCTGTCTTGGATAGCTAACCTTTCTTAGCTTTTTCTTGTAAGTATCATTTCTCTCCTCTATAAATTCTTAAACTTGTAACCTATTCCCCTTTTATCTTTTAATAAAGGACTATGAGGCTGTTGCCTTGCCGCAAATAGTCAAAAAAAGAAATATGACAATGATGGAACATGTCATAATAAAACGGAATGGTGGAAAGTTGCATGGAAATATATCTCGGAATGGCTATGGAAATGCCATAATAGGTATGTATGGTGGCTGTTTTGAGGAAGGTATATGGTGGGTGCATGGTACTGGCGAAAGTTGCGCGGTACTAGAGAGGCTAGCAATGGTGGAAGGGTGAGAGTGCGTATAATCCATGGACTCAACATTAGTCATAAAGAACTCACACTGGTACGTGTCGATGCTATACAAACAGTTTTTAACCCCTTTCCGCGATGACATTTGGAACCGTCACCTAGTGAGTGACGGCGATAGGGGGGGTCCTTCCCACACGACCCAGAAACTGTCGGGGATAGGGACCCTACAATACTCCTATTTGTCTGTGCTCGCATTGCCATCGCAGTCGGTATTATGTGGTGCTACGTTTACGATGCACATCCCATCACAAACGGTTCACTATTATAGAACGTGTATGATAAGGATACAATCACACACATTCGCTTTTCCCTAACCGCATGCGATAATAATAAGAAGATTAGCTAATCTTCATACGACTATCGAACGGGATTACGAAACATTGAATCGTCATAACATCGTCATACACGACAACTATCACACATGCTATCTTGTGGTGCAACGTTTATGATGCATACTTCATCAGAAATAGTTCATGGTTGCGAATCATGTACGATAAGGCAACTAACACAAACGTTTAGTTTGCCCGCATCGTTTGTGATATTGTCTGACATCGCACACGATTTGCAAACGGCAACTGTGTGCATGCTTGCACACGTTTCCTCTCTGTGAACCATCTCAGATTATGGTGTATATCACAAATGTTTGTGTTTTACCAACCGTGTGTGCCGTAATGACCTGGAGAGTGTAATTTCACCATAATTTAATTGCTACTATTTAAAATTGTACCGGATTTGAATTTGAACTTGAATGTATGCTACAACTTTATTCATATCCACCAGGTTCAAACAACCAATGCATATTCGATTCATAGGTACATATGTTCAAGAATTACATAAGAACCAAATAAAGAATGATGAACCACAATTTTATACTTATACTATTAAAGACGGTAAAGAAAGAGGCGAAATACATTCTGGTTGCTGAACAAGGTGAAGCAGAATGCCCATATTGTGCCATCCTCCATGCAGAAGGCACACACGACTCTAGTCCAACCCCTTGTGATGGCCGACCGTCCATACTTCACGATCTTCATGAAAACATGTAGATAATCATCTGTTCTGGTAGAAGTACTTTAACCTTTGCATGCCCACCAATCATGTAGTTTGAGAGGTAATCTTGAGTTAACTGCTTTGGCAACCACTGCAAAGGAAAAATATTCAGACATTGTCATCTAACACAACTCATTATGGGCAGTAAAAAGAAGGCTGCAGAGTTCTTACTTACCATCCTGTAGTTCGATGCTGTCTTGGATAAAGTGTAAACAAATAGTTTAATTGCCATCTTTGGACCTATTTTACTTACAATATTTATCAGCTTCCTCACTTGATGCTGGTGCATCGATATCTCATTGCCCCATACGCAGAAAGGGTCAAAGCGCGGATCTTTACCAATGACATATGTACCTAAAAGCACCAAGTTAATATTAGAAGATAAACAACAATTGCACAATGATGTAGTACAACGCTCTTTTATAATATCTTATAACATCCAATATACTCACATATTAGATGAATTAACATCTTATATTATGGGCCGGAAGGAGTTTAGTACATTCTTACAAATTATCGATTGATTATTTGCTGTTGTATCCATGGGTTACAGTTAGTTTGAGCTAGTTCGGGCTCAAATAGCCCTAAAGTATATCTAAACATGAGGGCTAGTTTGAGCTAGTTGCATCTATAACCCACCCAAAAAAACTATCCAACCCAAGAGGTGCTAATTGGAGCTAGTTCTCCTAGTGCACTTATTGTCAATCTAACCCTGCCATCCAAACAACTCTCTGGATGGAGTTAGTTCAGGGTTAGTCATGAGCTACAAAACTAACTCTAACCTCTAGCTAAGTTGAGTATCCAAACAGGGATGTGTTGTTGTTGTTGTTGTTGTTGCTGTTGATGCTCTTCTATGTATATCTAGGCATCATCTGAACATTAATGTAACACTCTTCCTTGTTGTTATGTAGCCTAGGATTGCATATTTAGACATTAAGTACAGTGCATGTTGCTATGTAACCTTAGATATATTACATATGGCCCTAGTTAACCTAACGATAAATGGGTTGCAGATATATTTAGTTAAAAGTCTGATTCACCAATTAGTCCCTTATCAGCCCCCAGCCTATATGGTGCTAGCTACCGATATCCTGAACAGTGACCATATATAAGCCATGGGATGAAACTAACCTCGATGGAAAACAACATTCGTTCCCAAAATTGTCCTGTGTAGGTACATCGAGAAGCATGTTAAGCACAACAGGCTAAACATTAACCAAAATTATCCATGGCAGACAAAATAATCTCCAAAATATAGCTTTAGTGTGCAGATTTAAGAACGCTAGTAAAGCAAAGCAAGTGGAAAGGTGTGTTAACTGCAACAGGGCTAACATTTAACAACAAGCAAACATAGTCATTCAAACTGGTATTGTGCCGGTCTAAGTACACTGGTTATTTTAAAAAAAAATGGAAAGGTGTGTTAACTACTAGATGCAGCAACCAAATGTAGTCATTCATAGTGGTATTGTTAAAACTGGTACTGATGAAATTGAACTGCACAGTTCATACTTGCACATACAGAACATCACGTTGTGAATAACTGGAATAAACAAGGCATACTACGAACAACCAAAGATAGCATTTGAAACTGGACATATGCTAACTACAAACAACCGAACAATAAAAAAACTTTGAAAGAGGCATATGCTTGCTATAACAGGCTTAACAGCAGGCAAATATATGTATTCCTATCGGTATGTTTAAAACTGGATTGATGAAATGTACTGCATAGTAAATGATTGCACATATAGAGCATCACATTGTGAACAACTGAAATAAACAAGGCATACTGCAAAGAACCAGATATAGCGATTAAAACTGGACATATTCTCACTACACTACAAAAGGGACCCGGCAAAAAAATTATGGGTTTCCCCCTGTGAAGAGGCATGGCAAAACAAATCATGGGTTTCCTCACTTATCACAGATGGGTTCATTCCTGTGGGAAGATCACAGACCCTAGATGTGCTCCATGTTGTCGCAGATGGGCTCTCCTTCCCCTTGGAAGAGCACGGCTGTAGGGCGCCCTCCCTGATGTCGCAGATGGGCGCTTTCCCCTTGGAAGAGCAGATGGGCTCTTTCCCCTTGGAAGAGCCGAAGAGGGTGCCCTCCTCGTGGTCGCCGTCGATGAGGTCTGACTTGGAAGTTGTGGATCCCGAGCCAGCATCGCAGAACGTGTCCTTTAGAAATGACAAAAGGGGCTTGATGGCGATGTAGGATGGCAAATTGTTGACAGCGAGCTAGAGGAGATCCGCCGTGGGGCCATGGATGAGATCGATGGCGGTTGAACCCAAGGGGGTGGGCCACTTAACCTGTGACATAGACCACCTCAGGCCGTTGCTGTTGATGACCTCGATGTCATAGCCGGCGGCCAAGACATGCCCGCATAATCTAGCCCGCTGCTTGAGTGCCTACTGCCAGTAATGGTCGTCAGCTTCCTCGGTGACGTCGGGCAAAGAGACCGCGATACACCTCTTTTGGGCCAGTCGCTCCTCGAGCTCTATAGGAAGCGTAGCCGGGCTTAGGCTGTGACGCTCTAGAGTGGGGGATGGGGATCTGTGGGAAAGGGGGCGTTTAGCAGGCGTCATCTAAGAAACTCAGGGCGGCCTGGGTATGGAGATCGGTGGGTAAGATGCATGGGCAAACTGGCAGATGCTGACAATGGAGGCCTTGCGGCGGCGGCGGCGGGGACCTTTATTGTGCGCACGCCCGAGGACGTTTTGGTGTGTGTGTGTGTGTGTGGAGGGGGGCAGGGGGTGTTTGAGGAAATGATGTGGGTACTAAAAATTTTACTACGCGGGAGTCAAACACGAGAGTGAAATGCCGGGGCTATTGAAAATTTTGATGATGGTGCATCGCACACGGTCCAGAGATAACAATCGTGTGTTATGAAACAGAAAAATCCTCGAGGCGGGCATATATTTTTGAGGGATGCAGGCGGGATTGGGAACAACAAACATCACACACGGTCGAAACACAATAACCGTGTGTTATCAAACAGAAAAAAGCTGCAGGTGGGTAGATATTTTGTTGGAAATATACCCTAGAGGCAATAATAAAAGGATTATTATTATATTTCCTTGTTCATGATAATTGTCTTTTATTCATGCTATAATTGTGTTATCCGGAAATCGTAATACATGTGTGAATACATAGACACCAACATGTCCCTAGTAAGCCTCTAGTTGACTAGCTCGTTGATCAACAGATAGTCATGGTTTCCTAACTATGGACATTGGATGTCATTGATAACAAGATCACATCATTAGGAGAATGATGTGATGGACAAGACCCAATCCTAAACATAGCACAAGATCGTATAGTTCGTTTGCTAGAGTTTTTCCAATGTCAAGTATCTTTTCCTTAGACCATGAGATCGTGTAACTCCCGGATGCCGTAGGAGTGCTTTGGGTATACCAAACGTCACAACGTAACTGGGTGACTATAAAGGTATACTACGGGTATTCCAAAAGTGTCTGTTGCGTTGACACGGATCAAGACTGGGATTTGTCACTCTGTATAACGGAGAGGTATCTCTGGGCTCACTCGGTAATGCATCATCATAATGAGCTCAAAGTGACCAAGTGTCTGGTCACGGGATCATGCATTTCGGTACAAGTAAAGTGACTTGCCGGTAACGAGATTGAACGAGGTATTGGGATACCGACGATCGAATCTCGGGCAAGTAACGTACCGATTGACAAAGGGAATTGAATACGGGGTTGCTTGAATCCTCGACATCATGGTTCATACGATGAGATCATCGAGGAGCATGTGGGAGCCAACATGGGTATCCAGATCCCGCTGTTGGTCATTGACCGGAGAGCCATCTCGGTCATGTCTACATGTCTCCCGAACCCGTAGGGTCTACACACTTAAGGTTCAGTGACGCTAGGGTTGTAGAGATATAATATGCAGTAACCCGAAAGTTGTTCGGAGTCCCGGATGAGATCCCGGACGTCACGAGGAGTTCCGGAATGGTTCGTAGGTGAAGAATTATATATAGGAAGTGCAGTTTCGGCCATCGGGAGAGTTTCGGGGGTCACGGGTATTGTACCGGGACCACCGGAAGGGTCCCGGGGGTCCACCGGGTGGGGCCACCCATCCCGGAGGGCCCCATGGGCCAAAGTGGGGAGGGGAATCAGCCCATAGTGGGCTGGTGCGCCCCCCTTGGCCCACCCCATGCGCCTAGGGTTGGGAACCCTAGGTTGGGGGGCGCCCCACCTGGCTTGGGGGGGCACTCCACCCCTTGGCCGCCCCCCTAGGAGATCCCATCTCCTAGGGCCGGCGCACCCCTAGGGGGCCTATATAAAAGGGGGTAGGGAGGGGCAGCCACACCCTTGAGTCTTGGCGCCTCCCTTTCCCCTACTACACCTCTCCCTCTCGTAGTAGAACGGCGAAGCCCTGATGCGGTGACCCCTGCATCCACCACCACGCCATCGTGCTGCTGGATCTTCATCAACCTCTCCTCCCCCCTTGCTGGATCAAGAAGGAGGAGATGTCACGCTGACCGTACGTGTGTTGAACACGGAGGTGCCGTCCGTTCGGTGCTAGGATCTCCGGTGATTTGGATCACGTCGAGTACGACTTCCTCATCCCCGTTCTTTGAACGCTTCCGCGCGTGATCTACAAAGGTATGTAGATGCAATCCGATCACTCGTTGCTAGATGAACTCATAGATGGATCTTGGTGAAACCGTAGAATTTTTTTGTTTTTCTGCAACGTTCCCCAACATATTTTTGAGAGGGGAAGCCTCATGGAGCCCAATGCACACGGTCAGTTTGAGTGAATCGTGTCTGTTGCATCATCCGACTTGTCTAATGTTCATAAATTGGGTGAAAATGACACGGGAGAGGGTCATAACACAAACACACTTGCATGTGGACCAAATTTATGTATGAAAATGGTGGTTTAATTTTCAAATACCAAATGCAACTTCAATGTGGCACCTATCTCGAAAAGCGCACGGTATTGCTTGCCCCCACCCTCTCGTGTCGGCACGAAGGGAATGCTTAGCTATGAATGCATGCCCCCTCCCCCCAACCGTGTTTCACCTAGCAAAGTGTGAAGTAGCTAGCATCCCCCTCCCTCATGTCGGCACTAAGGGAATCCTAATCTATGAATGCATGCCCCCAAACCGAGGTTCACCTAGCAAAGTGCGAAGTAGCTAGCAGCCCTCCTCCCTCGTGTCGGCACGAAGGGAATCCTAAGCTATGATTGCATGCCCCCAACCGAGGTTCACCTAGCAAAGTGCAAAGTAGCTAGCAGCCCCCCTCATGTCGGTGCGAAGGGAATCCTAAGCTATGAACGCATGCCCCCCTAACCGAGGTTCACCTAGGAAAAAGTGCAAAGTAGCTAGCAGCCCCCCTCATGTCGCCACGAAGGGAATCCTAAGTTATGAATGCATGCCCCCCAACCGAGGTTCACCTAGCAAAGTGCGAAGTATGTAGAAGCCCCCCCCCCACACACACACTTTGAGTCGGCGGCCAGAGAGGCATATCTCACCAAGATGGATCATAAAACGAACCAAGAATAATCCACCTTGGTCGTACAACCTCTCTCTTGTTGTTTGTCAAAGTGATGGACGTCCATGCGACCTCGGAGATGGGCTAGCTCACCAATAATCACGCAAGTAGCTAGTCCCTGAAGACAACCACTGCATGCGTGTGGGCCAAACATATGTATGGAGAGGTGTGTTTTTGAGTCACAATGGAACAACTTTGATGTGGCACCATGATTTCAAACTAGAAATCCCCACACTGAGTGAGGGTTAGGTTGACGATGCCTATGTATGTTACACCACACTTCAAGCCAACGACGGGGATTCATGCATGCATGCGTGCATAGTATATGCGCTCAAACTTAATTAGGTCTGAATCTCACCATGACCTATACTATCATAACATGAAGCAAATGAAGAATTCGCCATGGTAACCTATATTCTTGTCGGTCAAGGTGATCATGGATGTCCATGCGGGCCCACGAATATATAGGCCTGTCGCCGATAACCACGCGAGGGAGTGTACCGTTCGAAGGCAACCACTACATGCATATGTATGGAGGTGATGCGTGCATGCATGTTTGAATACCATTTCACAACATTGATGTGGCGCGTGCGTCAAAAATCGTACATTAGCTCTCCACACAAAGCGAGATCGGTTCATGACGTGTGGTTGTACTAGCCACTTCGACTTGATGGGAGGGATTCATGCGTATACATGCATGTGTGTGCGCTCAAACTGTATCATGCATGTCATCCCAGAGCATGACCTATATATATATATACCATATTACAAGAAAAAATCCCCTCCTAAGTAAAATTAACCTCTCTTGTTGTCAGGCAAAAAGTAGTGATGGACCAAGCGGGCCCACAGATGGAAAGCATCGATATTGCTGATAATCGCTTAAGTGGGTGTGAGAGGACAACCACCACCGCTTTGCATGTGAGCCAAACATATATATGTTGAATACCCAAAATGCACAACTTTGATGTGCCACATGCCTCAAAAACCGTAAACCATGCACCCACACAGAGCGAGGTTCATGAAGCGTACTACATATGATGGTCCCCTTCCCCCCTCTTCACCGCATGCTATATGCTCCTGCCGTAATATGTACAACCCAAAAGAATCCTCATCGATGGTGAAATTAATTAACCTCTCCCAATGTAGGTCAAAGTGATGCATGCATGTATCGACGATGGCCTCGTGGGCCCATAGATGGAAGCGTCACACGTGAGTGTCCTAGCTAGGATAACTACCGCATGCATGCATGTGGCCCAAAGAGGTGTTGTGTGATGTTTGAATAGCCAATTTCACAATTTTGATGTGGCACGTGCCTCGGAAACCGAAAAGTCCCGACACTGAGTGAGGTGTACTTGTTCACAGACGCGTACGTATAGTATATAGGCTAGTCCCCTCCCACCTCTTTGACGCGTACTATATACCACCATAACACAAACAAAAAAGATTCTACCTTGCTGGTCAAATTAACCTCACTGCCGGCTGTTCATCAAAGTAATGGACAATGACCTCGCGGGCCCACAGAAAGCGTCACACACGAGTATCGAGTTTCATGTAGGACAACCATCAACTGCATGTGGCCAAAACATGTATGTACGAAAGGGTCGTGTAATGTTTTAAATAATGAATTCACGACTCTGATGTGGCACCGACCTGCCTAACAGAACGGCTAACCCACACGGTGGCTCACAACCCATAGTGTACTGCGAGCCACCCGCCACCCCCAGACGCACACACCCTCACACACCCCGCGAATCCCCCGCAACTACGATGCATGTTAAATTAATTATCCCACTATGAACATATGTTACCAAAGGAGGGACATTTTAATTTCGAAAAAATCACGGAGATCAGTAAGATGTTTTAGTATATTAATTGATTGATTTTGTACGGGTATAATGTGCAAAAATCAGATTTGAGCTACATACACATGTGACAGTGCACCTAAATGGATTGCAAAAACACATGTGTCTCACTAGGTGCATGTTTACTCCCCATGCAAAAAAATTCAAACATTGAGAATCTTGATTTTTAAAGCTTAGTACATCCAAAACTTATTTGGAGTTCATGAAACTTATCGTGTTGTCATATGGACACCAATACAAAATGGCATTGTACTTTTTTTGTCAAATTTGAGACCAGTTTTGATGTAATCTAATTACAAATGGGAGATTGTTAATAATTGGGAACCAATATCCCAGACGGATTATTTATTCGAACCGTGAGGGTTAGACCAACAATGGATACGTTCCATGCTTCGGTTAAGCAATAAAGCGGCAACATTAATCATCCAAATAGAAAAACAATATACGTGCCGCCGCGCGACCCGTGTGCCGTGCGAGCAGGCGTGAGTTGACGGGACGCATACGAGCAGTCTGCTGCATAGGCAGACCAAGAGGCGTGTGTGCAGGTGTGTGAATTGACGGAGGCGTGCTCGCTGCATAGTATCATCAGGAGGCGTGCGAGTAGCTGTGTGAAACTTTGGTAGGCATGCCAGCAGTCCGGTGCAGGCTCACCGGGAGGCGAGCCATCGGTTTGACCGTCGCCCGCCTCTCTCCCACAACTCCCACTACTCCATATTAATGGTGCGCCCGAGCGGCCGCACCCCCCATCCTCGCCACACACACAATCCTCTCTCTCCGCTTGCATCCTTGACGCCGCTCTTAGTCCTCAAAGCCGTCAGTGTATGAGGATGTCACCGAAGCGCCCCATCGGAGGGAGTGGCGACGCCGGGGCTGCTAAAGCACCAGAGCACGGCGTGGAGATGGAGAGAGAGGTTTCCATCACTGCCGGCGAGTTATCGCTGCACCCTGACGTCGTCGACGGCGTCGAGCTTCCATAGCTGGAGGCAGAGTTCCACACCAACTCTAGTGACGACCTCGGTGACGACTCCGACGAACACTCCGATGATGACTCCGACGACCACTCCGGCGACGATTCCGAGGACGACGGACAGCTGGTTAGTCATCTATATCCATTTATGTGTCAAATAGATCATAGGGTTTCTCTGGTTACTCCCGCCTCCCCATTTTTGGAATAGAAATCCTATGGTTATGTGAGTAAGTTTCGTTATATCCGTGTAGTGTATTGATTGTTTGAATGGTACAAGTGATAAATGTTTAGTTGTTTCATCTGTGCAAATGATTTCTGCTAGAAATCCGACTAGGGTTAGTGTTCGTGCTAATAATTCCTAGCCAGGACTTAACAATTGATTTTGAATGACCTACATATGTTTGTGCCATTATTTTCTTCAAGATTGATCTGCACATAGACGATTGTGCTTAAAAATCAAACCATAATCTCTGGATATGTATAAATAAATAGACATAAATTCCTAATCCTACTTCACGGCATGTAATTATTGATTTGATGCCAAATTTGTTTTACTATTTGTATAGGTGCTGTCTGACGATGTGGACAACGAGGATGAAGATGGCAAGAGGAGGTACAAGAGGCAAATCCAGAGGGGGCTTTATGCGGGAATGCATAACAGGCATATTAGGGCCTGGAACGGCAGCTATCGATGCCCATTTTGCAACCACAAGCTTCATGACGCATATCTAAGTGTTCTGGCGCATGCAAGAGGATGGGTCGTTGGCTCCTTCAAGCAGAAGTATTCTCGCAGGGTGGCACACGACGTGTATGCTGAGTACCTGGAGAAGCTTCAGAATCGTGCCGACATGAGATGTGGGATCAAACTATGTACGCTTGAGTATGCTTAATGACGGTTGAACTATATATGTACGTATGGTTGAACTATGCTTGTGTACGTGTACGCTTATTATCTATGTCTGAGTATGTTTAATCTATGTTTACTTATGTCTAACCGTGGGATATGGATGCAATTAGTTTGGTTGATGGAATCTACCCCCGTCTTGGTTTATTGGCACCCTTTGTAATCTGTGTTAAATTTTTACCAAAGGTTTAACTGACAAAATGTTAGTGCAAGTCAGCAAAAATTATATCGTTGGATGGGTATTTGAGCATAGTGTTCAAAGATATAATTTTTGGTGACATGCATAAACATTTCTTAGTTAAATATTTGGTCAAAATTTGGTAAAAATTACAAAGGGGACCAATAAACCAGGACGAAGGTAGTAAGTCAATCACACATGGTTCCCAAAATTGAAACCATGTGCAATGACTTTCATTTTGCCTGTTGCGTCAATCACACACGGTTGGCTCTAGCAAACCGTCGCCTCCAAAATTCTTTGTGGGACAGAAAACCCTCACCACCCAATTCAAAAAAGAAAAAAGAAAACCCTCACCATCCCCACGTTAAAACCCTCACCCTACCCGCCACCCCTCCGGTCCCCATTCACACCAGCACAAGCTCCTCCGCGTCTATGCATGGCACCGCCTATCATGGCGGTAAACACTTAGCTCGACGCCTGGCGTCGCCGCCAAGCTGCTGGCAAAGTCCATCGCATTGCGCCTCTTCCTCTTACCGCCGCCTATCGCCATCGACTTTCTCGATGCTGCTTGCGGTCGAGCCAGCTCCACTTGGTTGGGGAATCTGCCGTACTAAGGGTTCTTTCTCATGGACAACAAGGTAACTAATTTAATGATATATTATCTCATCTCTTATCCCAGTTCATCTGCCTCCTTTAATCACCCGGTCAAAATCACCGTGAATTCATTTTTATTCGAGATGGTTTGAGGGTTTTCTTCCGTTCATAGAGTGTACAGTGCACGGACACATCAGGACCTTGCGGCCTCCGCCAGACATTCCATCTCACCGTACTGGATGACTTGAGGATGCGCGCGGTATGTTCAATCTCACCCTAAATCGGCTGGCATGGCCTACTTTCCTGAACATATTCTAAATATTACTACATTTGGATAAAAGGTGCCACATGCACCATATACATCAAAGGGGATTTCCCCTCTTCTTTATATATTAGGCAAATTAATGATGTATTGTTCTTTCGATTACTCTCATATTTCCATGACATCATGTTTACCCTATCTGTTTAATTATAAATTTTTGTCCTTCGATTTTGACTGTCGTACAGTTCTTTCAATTTGGGCCCATATTTGCATGTTACCATATTTTCTTTAACAATCCTACCATTTTCTGCAGCGCATCCCTTGCTATGCAACAGGATCTGTAGTGCATAATCTTTCCCTTTACATAAATCAAGACTGCAGGGATGTCATACTGCACACAAACCATGGATTTACAATCTTTGCTACTGTAAGACTTGATGAACGTGGTGACTCCTATTTTGGCACTAGCTTTTGGAAAGAAATTTCTAAGTTTTATGAACTGAAAGCTGGCACTATAATTGCATTGCATATAAAAGGGCCTGGTCATGAGATACATGGTAACTTCCTCGACGATATCATCCGTCCATACTTTGTTCGAAGTAAGTTTTCTTTTCAACTATCTGCATGTTGACTTACCCAGCAATATCAAATGAATTGTGTAGTATTTAAGCAACCAACTATTATTCTCTTTTCTTACTATATTCCTACCTAATAACTTTTGTTACCAATACACTTTTCTATTGCCCTGTTTTAACTAAATATTCCATGTACTCCCATTTCTATCAGAAAGCACCACTGACAAGGAGACTCCGGAGATGGAGAATGGGGCTGCCAACAAGCGGAGGCGGGGCGAGCTAGAACCGCAAGCGACTTTAGCAGGCCTGGACTTCATCAGCAGCCTCCCCGATGATATGTTGACAGTCATCATCTCCCTCCTCCCAATCAAATATGGGGCGCGAACAATCGTCCTTTCCCGGCGGTGGCGCCCCCTATGGAACTCTAGCCCTCTCAACCTCATCGACACCCACGAGCTCTGCCATGGCTATCGCAAAAGCATGGATGCGTTCTCCAAGATCCTCGGCAGTCACCTTGGCCCAACCAGAGCCCTTAGAATGGGCAAGTTCTATTCCAACGGCAAGGATCGAGCCAAGCTTGACGACTGGTTCCGATCCCCTGACCTAGATCAGCTCAAGGAGCTCACTTTTGATGATGGGCATATGCGGTCGCTGCCAATGTCTGCACTCCGCCTTGCGCCACGCTGTGCATTGCCAAGTTCAGGAACTGCCATCCCCCCTTAATGACGGGCCCACTCTTATTCTACCATGACTGAAGCACCTCGAGCTCGTTGTCGTCTGCTTCTCAAACGATGACATGGAATGCCTGCTCCGTGGCTGTATTGCACTCGAGTACCTTCGTCTTCAGGTGGTCAATGGGTTGAGTACCTTCCACATCACCTCCATGACTCTCCGGACTATTTATGTGTGTTGCTGGTGCGGTAGGAAGACATCACAAGATGTGTACCATGGTATGGTCATTGAGGACACACCTGAACTTGAGAGATTACTTATAGTTGATCAAGAAGGTCCAACAAGAATCAGTGTCATTTCTGCGCCAAAATTGACAATGGTGGGATACTCGTCTAAAAATACTCCGAACTTGTTATTGGATCCACACCCATTCAGGTACAATAGCCGCCTTCTACCTCTCCTTCTACAAATTAACATTATTTCTAATTTTGAAGATGTTTGTTCGTCTGTCATTCAGAAAATGATTCCGACAAGCTTGACCCCGAAACTGCGCACAGTAAGGTCTTGGCAGTAGAATCTATCGGCCCCAACCTAGAGCAAGTTGTCAGTTTCCTGAGATGCTTTCCCTGCCTGGGGAAGCCATATATCGAGGTGATGTTCCTTTCCTGTTAAATGTTAACCATAAGGGAGTTCAATTTGTGAAACCTTTCTCCAAGTTTACAATGACAATGTACTACGATTTCTGAAGGATTCTTTTGGAGGGTTTCAATATGTACATGTCCCCACATATTGGTTCTTGATCCATATGGTTACAATCAATAAGCATTTCTCCTTTGGATTCATCTGTACTAGTTTTCTTAGGGAACTTTTCATCCACTCCAACCTCTTGTGAAGAAGGCTACATTTTTTAAATGTAATCAAATGCCCATGTTAATCATGTCAGATCGAAGATGGCATGTTAGTGCATTTTATGAATCCTGCAAACCAAATAGGCATGTAGTAATGTTCAAAATTGCATGTAGGCACTAACATGTTTTCTTCTTTTGCAGATAAGATTAGGCCCAGTGGTGGATAATGTGATATAATATAAAAATCACATCGAATGCCTAGATCTGCATATCTCAGAAATTACTTTGAACTCTTACAGAGGGACCTTACCGGAGATTATATTCGCCAGGTTCTTAGTTCTCAGAGCAAGGGTGCTGAAGGAAATGAGGTTTGCCCTACATTTATTTCGCAAAAATGAAAGGTTTGCTGATCAGCGCCAGCGCCTGCGGCAGAATGGAATAGGCTCCAAAAATGCTGAATTTCATTTTGGAACTTCAGATGACAGAGTAATCAGAAGTCATCGTGTGAACCCCATGCATGACTTCTCAGTGGCTGACCCCCTTGCAAAAATTGTGAGGTTTCGAAACCAGACTTAGAAGTGGTAATATTAGTTTTAACCTCTCTGATATCCATGTTCAACAGATCAGCGTGAGTGTTTGCAGCTGATGAGCTGAATTTCATTTCTAATATTAATTTGAACCTTGTAATCTTCGAATTTGAGCCATATAACTCTAGAATTTGAACCTTGTAATATTTCGAGCTTTTGTGGTACAATCGTTGGAATGGCATCTTATGAGACTCGTATATTGGTAGCACTATTTTGACCTTAATATGCAATGGTCCTAGATTTTATTAACCATTCTCGAATCTGTTTACCTTGTCAATCTCACAATACATGATCTGTATAGCTAACTCGAGTGTAATCTTCAACATTATTGCACACAGTTGGTTTCTTCCACCGTGTGCCCTGTAGAGCACAGAATTAATTATCGCACTCGAGTGTCCATCATCACCCTTCTATGTAACTTTGACCTCATCACCCATGGGTAAACTTATGACCGAAGTCATTCCACACACTTCGTTTTTACAAAGCTTTTTGCCAATAAATGCCCACGATTTGTCCCTCTTCTAGTCGACGCATGGCCAAACTAGCCGGGCGGGAAGCTTGCATGGTAAACTGTGCAGTAGCACGGGAACAGGCTCACCGATGATACATTGGGCGCCTCTTCGAGCCCACGTGTGTGGTGCGGTGTTGTCAAGCGTGCACTGGAATCCTCCGCTATGAACGCCATGATAAGACGTGGCGATTACAGGCCGGCCGACCACCGTTTATTATAGCGGCCATTTAACCCTTGTGTCTCCTCAACCTTTCGATCGCGCCCCACCATTGGAAGAAGCACACCCACCATGAGAAATTCTTAGAGGGTATCCTGCGCGGCTCCAATGGCGCTCCGAGCGGCTGCCGACGACGAGCAGCCGTTCACCATGCGTGCCATGGTGGACACTCACTGAAGGTTCATGGACCTCTCGGTGGTGTACACCAATGACCCGGTCTGGGTGGAGCACTCCATCCATATCATGCAGTTGTTGCTTGTCGAGGAGAAGTACAAGGTGGTCGGGTTCGATCTCGAGTACACCCATGCTCGTGTCGGGTCTCGTCCCAAGGTCGCCGTAGCCCAGATGTGTGTGCGCCACCACATCCTCGTCTACCACTACTACCTGGCCACAAGGCCTTGTGAGCATTTCGCTAGTTTTGTCAATAGCCCCCACTACATGTTCGCTACGGTGGACATCACCAACGATGTAAAGGCGCTCGAGAATTCGGGCATCGCCTGCCAAAATCTTGTCGACGTCCAGGGCCAATACAAGATCTGGGGCAACAAGGAGGATTCATGCAACAAGGACAAGCATGCTTGGCACTTGGCCTGCATGGAGAAACTCGACAAAGCTGACGTCGTGTACGCAGCCAATGAGGCGTACATGAGCTACGCCATGTACAGGCGGATCATTGACATGAGGAAGTGCCTCCTTCCCCAAAATGACCAGGGATCTAGCCAGAAGCAGAGCAGTGGCAAACATCATCGCAACAATAAGTAGATGATTAGATCCTCGTTTCTCCTACTTTAGTATACATGTAATTGCTTACTTTGGTGTGTGGAAATGTTATGTGTGTAGTCACTTGTGTAATTGTATGCTTAATTTGGTTATGCAATGCTGTCTTTTTAAGTATATATGTTGATGCTTTGAAGACAGAGCGTAGATGTTGTGCGGATAAAGGAAATCAGATCGCACACGGACCAAACAATGGAACCCGTCGGTAATGTTTTCATCAATCACTCACAATTGTATACCAGCAATCGTTTTCTCACAACACACATGGCTTGTTAGCAGTAATCGTCTGTGTTGTTATCGGTCTTCGCACACGTTCCCGATTACAGACCTATTTGCCGCGTATCACACACATCTTGTAAAGTTGAACCGTTTCTATTTTCTTGTCTCAATGCAAACAGTTCATCTGAGTGAACTGCATGCCGTATATCGCACACACCTTGATCTAGCTGACCATTTCTTTTGTGTTGCCTAATCACAAACAGTCCATCCGAGTGAACTGTATGCTGCATATCGCACACGCCTTCATCTGGCTGCCCGTTTCTTTTGTTCCTCGTCATCGCAAACAGTTAATTGAACTGAACCGTATGCCCTGCATCGCTCACACAACTCAAAATCTAAACCGTGTTTGATGCACCCTCCATCGCAAACATTTTGCACCTTTTTTGACGGTTATTTTGCACCACTGTTTGGGATTATTGCATCGCACACAGTTTCGTAGAAGGGTCTCTGATCGTAGTGTTGCGTTAGCAGCATCCTGCAGTAGTGCCTAATACTTATTGCAAAAATCTATTAGTCATCGAAACAAAGTACTATGCGCATGCACCTAGGGGGATAGATTGGTAGGAAAATACCATCACTCGTCCCCGACTGCCACTCACAAGGAAGACAATTAAAAAATATCTCAAGCTCCAACTTCGTTACATAACGGTTCACCATACGTGCATGCTACGGGACTCAAAACCTTAACACAAGTATTTCTCAAATTCACAATTAATCACTAGCATGACTTTAATATCACCATCTCTATATCTCAAAACAATCATAAGGGATCAAACTTCTCATAGTATTCAATGCACTTTATATGAAAGTCTTTATTATATCCCTCTTGGATGTCTACCATATTAGGACTAAATTCATAACCAAAGCAAATTACCATGCTGTTAATAGACTCTCAAAATAATATAAGTGAAGCATGAGAGTTCAATAATTTCTACAAAATAAATCCACTGCCGTGCTCTAAAAAGATATAAGTGAAGCACTAGAGCAAAATTGCCTAGCTCAAAAAGATATAAGTGAAGCACATAGAGTATTCTAATAAATCACGATTCATGTGTGTCCCTCTTAAAAGGTGTGTAAACCAAGTATGATTGTGGCAAACTAAAAAGTGAAGACTCATATCATACAAGACGCTCCAAGCAAAACACATATCATGTGGTGAATAAGAATATAGCCTCATCTAAAGTTACCAATAGACGAACATGAAAGAGGGGTGCCCCGGAAGCTTAGGGTTTTGCATATCATTAACACAATTGACATTAATAGAATTTATAATAATATCATTGCAATA